>NW_024582073.1:6769463-7222974 GCF_017639235.1 Corvus kubaryi
TACACTAAATTGGTGTTTCCGCCCGGTTACAAACCGAACCCGCGACACATATATGTGTCAATCACCAACCAGTACTTTTTGCTAAATATATATTGCAGAAAGCATTCATCTTGCAGCTCACACAGAGGTAAGTCCTGGCTCTACCACACCATCCACTGCAATGAAATTCCAGAATTCGATAGTATTTGTTAACCATCAACACTAAAGTCTGTGCATTTTAAATTCAGAAAACAATGACAAGTGCCGAGATACGTGCAGTTTTAATGACTCCATTATTCTCTATCTTAGTAGTGTACTTTGTTTTTAATGTTATTGGGGTATGAAGTACTTTTAACAGATAAGTTGTTCCACAAGACAGACTCTTCTAGCTGGAAAAACACAAAGTAGAGAATCTCAGTAATGTCCCAGCAGGGCATCATGCCAGCACTTTTGATTCTTTCAGGGAAAAAAAAAAAGGAAGAAAAAGAAAAAAGAAAGGGGAGAATGGCAAAATTATACTGGAAATAGGAAGTAATATGCATTATATTAACCAAAAAATCTTTGTGCTGAAAGATTAATGTACAGAATATAATGCAAAAAGAATCACATGACATTAAGGAATGGAATAAGTGAGAGAAGACAAATTTTAATAAGGATTAATAGTACTAGGAAATTTGAATAGAGTAATAATAAAAATGCAGTGCCTTTTGCGTGAAGATTTTTGTGCCAACAAGGATTTCTGATACAAACCTCATCATAGGAAAGCCTCTTCATATTGATATCACATGGAAGAGAAAATTTAATGTGACTAGTGACTAGTGACAAAGTTCAAACTACTGGTACAAAATGGACCAAAGAAAGTAAAAATGTAATCATAGAAATCCAATGACATACAGTGTGAACAGAGAGGTATAAATGATATATAAATGGATATAAACTAGCCAGGAATAAAGATAAGCTAAAAAGACCCATCAGGTTCTTAAGACAGTTACATGGTTTCATCTTTTATGGAAGTGCTAGAAATAAATAAGAATGAAAAAAACCAACCAAACAAGAAGATTGGCATTCAAGCTAAGATTTTTAAATTAATAATTTTATAGACCAACATTCTGGAGAAACAAATTACTAGATCTGATGATTAAGGATAACCCATCCAGTCACACATTTGTATTTTGAGGAAGATGGAAAATATATTCTTGTATGTCAAAGATGACTGCATCTTTATTCAGCAATATGTGCACTGCACCTGGAAAATGTTGTGAATATTTTAAGGTATCTGAGAATGAATCAAAGACAATTCACATTTCTTGTTATCCAAAATGAGATAATAGAAGCCTTGGGAAAAAATTGCAACAATGCTGCAGTATATGAAGCAACAGATTCCTACAACAAAAAAACCCCATCTCTGCTTATCCAGAAGCCTTCTCATTTCAGATAACTCTCATCAACATCTGTAGGTAAGCTTAGACTGGTAAGGATGCACAGGATGTAATATACAATGGAGAAAAGAGGAACTGAGCCTATGGAACAGCAGCTGCTTTTACCTATCTCCATGGTGTTTCAACTACATCAAAAATCCTGAATCTTCTTGTCATAGGTTAGCAAGCATAGTCCTGGAAGGGATGTCCTTGCTAAGGGGTGCTTACAGCTTCCTCTGGGAACTGATAGAACCTATCAGCTGGCCAGTTTGAATATGGACAATTCTCTAAGCCACTTAAAGTTGTGATCACCTCTGTGATCCACATTTAAGAATAGGCAAACTCCCCCTCCAAGCTCTCTCTCATTTCCGGCGCTGGCACAGGTGGCTGCGGGCCCCATGTGGGGGCCAGCGGGCCCGGCCAGGCCCTGCTTGGGCCAGGCCACGCTGGGCCACGGCCATCCTGGAGCCGATGGACCTGTTCCAGTCGTGGAACCCCCCCCACTGCCTTGCCGTGGGCAGCCGGAGCGGCTCGGCTCTCCCCCCTCTCCACTGCGATAAGAAAAATTCAACATTCCAGCTGCAAAGCTGCAAGGCCGAGGTGAGATTAACCCTTTTACTGCTGTGAAGAGCTGAAAACCTGAGGGAAGAGAGAGAGGAGATGCTTAAAGCTGAAATTCTGTTGTGAAGCTGTGATATATCAGAGTATCCCGTTGTAATTTCATGAAGATATGGGGGGTGGAGTGTTCAACTCGTGAGCAAAAGCACCTGCGCTGAGATAGGCAGATGCTGACGCAGCTGTAATTTCATGAGAAGTTTGGACAGGGAGAGATGGACCAGATGAGGACTTTTGCTCCACACAGGAAAGGAGAAAACCTCAGCCCCTAGAGATGGACCATACGAGGACTTTTGCTCCAAATGGGAAAGGAGAAAACCTCAGTCCCTAGAGATGCTCCCAGAGATAGTCCTAACGAAGATGATGAATACCCTTTGCTCCCAGGGAAGGAGAAGGGCCTCTGTTTTTGTTTCTGAACAGCTCAACCTTAAAATTGTACCCCAAAAAACTTCAAGCGTGGACCCTCGAAAGCAGTTGCTGGAAAAGCTGCAAGTCGGGGGAAGGGATTCACATACGAGCAGAGAGACTCCTCTTCCTAAATGGACTGAACAATATTTGGAAGTCGGCGGCTGTCTCGTTGTGATAATGTTTTCATAGCACGAGCAAGAAGAGACTTCTCTTTCTAAATGGACTGAACAAGGTTATTATGGAAGTGGTAAACAGACTGAACATCTTAAGGGTTGTCTTTTTACATTGTCCGTGGGAGAAGGGAGGAAGGTGGGGGGAGGAGGAGAGTTCTGAAGGTGGTATATATTTTTTTTTCCCTCTTTTAGGTCTGTTAATAAACTTCTTTATATTCTTTCAAGTTTGGTGCCTGTTTTGCATTTCTCCTAATTCTTATCTCACAGCAGATAAACAGTAATGAGTATTTTGGACCAAACCACTACACTAAATTGGTGTTTCTGTCCGGTTACAAACCCAACCCACGACACTTCTTGAAAGATTAAATGTTTCAGCAACAAAGGTCAGGCTTTTATTAAAATTACATATAATTCACAGTCCAGTTGAATTGAAAAAAGCTACAACTTACCTTGAAAAATTAGTAATTGAGCTATTGAGAATGCTTGGATAATTCAGGAAAAGTTCACCAAATAATAAAAATAGTGACACCTCTAAGTCAAGTTTGGTATAGATGGCTTTCTTTCAGTGTAAGTTATTTTACAAAGGTCAACATTTGACAAGGATTTGAAGTGAAAGACTAAAATCTTAATAGCCTCATAACAAATCCAACTGTGGTAGAAGGTACATATTCCCAATTTTCAGAAGTGCACTCCATTACTCAGCCTACAGAGAGATCACTGATTTGAGCACAGAAAGATACTTAACTGTTAGAGAGTGTCCAAAGAGAGCAACAAAAATCACCATTGAGGGCAAGCTGTATGACAAGCAGCTGAGGTCACTTGGTGTGTTCAGTCTGGAGGACACTGAGGGGAGGCCTCATTGCAGTCTGCAACTTCCTTGTGAGGGGAAGCGGAGGGGCAGGCACTATTCTCTTCTCTGTGGTGACCAGTGACAGGACCTGAGATAATGGCCTAAACTTATGCCAGGGGATGTTTAAGCTGCATATGACGTAAAGATTCTTGCCCTAGAGGGTGGTTGGGCACTGGAACAGGCTCCCCAGCACCAAGCCTGTCTGAGTGCAAGAAGGGTTTGGACAATACTCCATGGTGTGATTCTTGCGGATGGTCCTGTGCAGGGCCAGGAGTTGAAGTTCCTTGTGCGTCCTTTCTAACTCAGCTTATTCTGTGACCTCAAGATTTGGCAATTCAACAGTTATACCAGGCCCCTGAGGACACTAAAGCTGATGACTCTGATCAGCCTGCCCAGAGGCGTCCCCACACCCTGCTAGTGGCCACATCACATCCAGTCTCAGGCCTGACCTTCCTCTTAGAATAGCTGAATACCATCCTCTATTTCGTCCTACCTCCTCTTGCTCCTGGCTGGGCTCCCTGTTTGGATGCTGGACCGATATTTTGCCACATCTAGGACTGTAGAGAGCACCTCTTACTCACAGTCAGCTCTGCTGTCCCAGCACAGCCTGACCCCAGGTCCCAGGTCCCAGGTCCCAGATCCCAGCCTGGAGGAAGCAGCTGTCTCTTGCCTCTCCCTGTGCTGTAGCACACCGGTACACCTGAATTTAAACAAGAATACCCCAACAAAACAAAACAAAAAAACCCCCAGAAAAACTCCAAAGAAATCAAAGTCATTGGAGCTAATGCTGCAAGGAGGTACAGCTTCAATATTTGCTTGTCTCAAAGAATCACAGGATCACAGAATCATCAAGGCTGGAAGAGACCTTCAAGATCATCTAGTCCAGCCATCAATCTAGCACCACCATAACCACCCATAAACCATATCCCCAAGTTTGAATCTTGGTGGGACAATCCTGGCTAAAGTGCAAACCAGATTAAAACTGCTGAGTTACAATTTTGAGGTTCTGCAAGAAATTTTAACCTCAAAATGTATTTCCCATAAATCATGATTTGT
Organism: Corvus kubaryi; assembly: GCF_017639235.1. Taxonomy (NCBI): domain Eukaryota; kingdom Metazoa; phylum Chordata; class Aves; order Passeriformes; family Corvidae; genus Corvus; species Corvus kubaryi. The sequence continues at coordinate 6,773,963 of NW_024582073.1, forward strand.
TTTGAAGCCTTTCCAAGTTCATAAGTAATGCTTTAGTTTTATTTAAATAATGACTAAATAGTTTGGGATTGGGGTTAAATTTGTATACTTTACATGAAAGGGGTAACATTGGCTCATTATCTAGTTCATGTATCCACTTAGTACAGGATTGCCTCCTGTGGTGCATAGTCCTGGACTCCCTTTGTGTCTCTCAGGTATTTGGCTTAGATAATTTGTCTTCAGAATTGTAATTCTTTTTGTTTTGTTTGCTTGTACCTCTGATTTATCTTTGGCTTCTATGAGTATTAAACCAGTACCATCGTCAGTGACATAGTGAAATATTATTTCATATTTAAAACATTCCTGTGAACTGCAAAAATGGCAACATTTATAAATTTTCTCTGTTACTACTATAATTTCCACAAGCCTGCTAGTGAAGGGTATATGAAATGGGTTGAATACCTGTGTCATGAGGTTGAGACCACACATTTAAAAGTCTGAAGATTCTATAGAGTACTCTGCCTTTAATAACAACACTGGAAAGGTTTCAGTCATTCATCAGAGAGTTTTGGTATTGGATATTGAGGAATCCTTTAAAAAAAAACACTGTGAGAAATGATGAGCAGGTGATAGGAAGATATAACAGCAGAATTACCTTTGTGAAACTAGTGTCAACAGCTGTCTTAGTAAATCATGCTCATGTCCCAAGTTTTAAGTGTGTGTGGACAAACTGGTTGAACTGTGTGATATAAATATCATGGTGGGAAGTCATGGAAGATTCACTCTGAGAAATGGAGGAACATACCCTTTATACCTCTGCAGTCTTTTTCTCAACATGTTATAGCCTTGGTTCTTAGTACGTTCTTAAGTCTTCTCAGAGTTAATTATGTACCTATAGAATGAATGGATGCTAATAAGGACCAGCAACACAATCTCTGACTAGACAAAGTCACCTCTCATCATTGGTCTCTGGATCTATTTCTCAGTGGGCTGGCTGTTCTGACCTGACCTATCATGTTGGTCAGCTTACTGTGTTAGGTCGCTGTTGATATGAATGGCAGCTGACTAAAAATTAGTAGGGACATCAGGAGGACTTCTCCATAAGTGAATACTTGCTTTGTGGGTTTTTGTTTGTTTTGTTTTTATTTTCTGACACACTCAGGATATCTGGCTTTGTGCTTTAAATGACTGCAGTGAGTGAAAGTGCAAATGACTGAAATGCAGATTCATCAGCATAGTCACAGTAGAAGGCAAATTAAACTAAAGATTTTGTGCAAGTGCATTTTCTGGGCATCATTCCTGGTAGGCAGTGTGGTGGCAGTTTGTTTTCACTAATCTTGTTGCTCATCAATTCTCATGTTTCTAGCCAGAAGACAAGTGAATTGCGGCTGATTTATAGATCTTTAGAGAGGCCTGGAGGTGCAACCTTTAATTTCTTTTCAGGTTCAGACATTGTCTTACAGCTTTGAAATGGTTACTGCTGCTGCCTAAAAGATTTTCAACAAATTTGCTGATGCCCTAGATAAGTCCACTGCTGTTTTGAAGCATATTGTTTCCACGTCCATGTCAAACTGTTATCTGTTATTAGAGTAATAGGAGGAAATGGAAAACAATAATTGTAAATTTTGGAAGCTGTCACACTCATGTCATCGTTAATTTTGATTTATTTACTTTTATTCCGGAAGCATCTCTGTAAATGGTAGGAAGGAGAATTTAGAAAAATGTCAGGTCCTATCAAAAAAAAGGAGAAGATTATTAAACAGGAGGAAGGAGATGAAAACAGCAATTTAAATGCCAGTACAAGTGACAAGCTTGTTAACCTGCACAGTCCATGACAAATAAGAACAATTGAGATGGGTGTAGCAGTGGAGGTGGAAGAAACTCAATCAAGTTTTAAGCAAAAATACAGAGAATAAATCTTTACATCAGCAAGTAATACAGGAGCTCTTCTGTGCTCTATCTACCAGTGTGACTGCAATACACATATGCACCCTTGGATGAAACACTTTAGACAGCAGTGCTTAATGGTAGTCTAATCCATCTTTTTGGGGATGTCTTTTTTGTTTTTTTCAGTTCTAGGATTAAAAAGCTGTACTCCTTAAAACATTCAAGCTGGTTTAAAAGTATTTTCAGGTATGACTACTGAAGTGTTGTGACAGAAAGAATCTTTACTAGAAAGAATCTCATTAAGAGCATTCTCAAGGAAGTTTCCTTTTTAAACTTTAAAAATGTGAGAAAAATACTAACTATTGCTTATAAACAAAGTAGTACACAATTGGGAGGAAGAAGCAAAATACCTTCCTCCACCTAACCAGCAGAGGAAAGTTAGAATTGCACTTTTTTACTGTCTGTCTTTTCAAAGAGGGGTAAGTGAGCTGAAAAAACATTTCTAAAGTGTCTGTGAACGTGTCTCTGTGAGTGGTAAGGCTAAAATTATAAGAACTATTTAACATTTAGTATAAAGGTCAAGCATTAAAAAAAGGCAAAATGTGCCTATATGATGGTTCAATAGGAATGTGCTAAGGAAGACTGCTGAATTTGATTTTCTGTTATAAAGAAAATAAAAATTCCAGAGTTAATGCTGTTTCCAACACAACTGCCTCAATATGAGCCTTTGCATTAATTTCAAAGGGAATTGGATCTATCCTTCTACTCTCTAGGCCAAGCAATGATACCAGTCAGTCTTTAAAACCATGATTTATTCTAAATGCACCCTGCAGAATGTCACCAATGAAGCATTCCTTTGTGCTCAAAATAGTGTATCTTTTCAGATGGAAAATACAGAATCTGCAGTCAGAATCAGCATTGGACTTATGCTTGTGTTATTGCTTTTCACTTCTAAAGAGGTCAGCTCTTAATTGGCCAGAGTATGCCACTGGAATGGGCAGCCAGACTCCCTGGTTGTAAGTTAGGATAACATCTGTCTTTTCAACTTGCTTTGGCAAAGGAAGCATGCACAATTTTTTGTTATTCCAAAAGCCCTTGAAGCATGAAGTACATGAAGTTCCAATGAACTGGAACTTCTTCATTCCACTGATGCTGTGAATACTTGATTTCTTTTCTTGTCCTATCTTTTTTTTTTCTCTATCATTCCCTGCCTTTTTTTTTTTTCCCTGTCTTTGGTAGTTTTGGTGAAGCTTTTATCACAGAATCACAGAACAAGCTGCTTTGGAAGGGACACTCAAGGAACATCGAAACCAACTCTTAGCGCTACACAGCACTGTCCCCAAGAGTCACACCATGTGCCTGAGGGTATTGTCCAAACATTTCTTGAATTCTGTGAGGCTTGATGCTGTGACCACTTCCCTGGGGAGCCTGTTCCAGTGCCCAACCACCCCCTGGGGGAAGAATATTTTTTTAATAAGAAAAAAAATAATAAAATAGAATATTTTTTTAATAAAAATAAAAAATAAACAACCCAAACCTCCCCTGACACAACTTCAGACCATGCTCTTGGGTCCTGTCACTGGTCACCACAGAGAAGAGATCAGTGCCTGCCCTCCTCTTCCCCTCAACAGGAGGTTGTCCCTGCAGTGAGGTCTCCCCTCAGACTCCTCTTCTACAGGATGAACCAAGTAACTGCAGCCACTCCTCATACAGCTTTCCTTGAAGATCCTTCACCGTCTTTGTTGTCCTCCTTGAGACACTCTCTAATAGCTTAATGTCTTATACCATGGCACCCAAAACTTCCCCCAGCACTGGAGGTGAGGCCGCCCCAGCGCAGAGCAGAGCGGGACAATCCCCTCCCTTGCCCGGCTGGCGATGCTGTGCCTGATGCCCCCAGGACATGGTTGGCCCTCCTGGCTGCCAGGGCACTGCTGACTCATGCTCAACTTGTCATCGACCAGGACCACCAGGTCCCTTTCCACAGCACTGCTCTCCAGCCTCTCATTCCCCAGTCTGTCTGTAGGTCCAGGGTTGCCCCATCCCAGGTGCAGAATTCAGCACCTTCCCTTAATGAACATCATATGGTTGGTGATTGCACAGTCCTCTAATTTGTTGAGGCCTGTCTGCAGGTACTTTCTGCCTTCAAAGGAATCTACATCTCTCCCAGTTTTGTATCATCTGTGCATTTGATCCCTTCCAGTCCTGCATCCAGGTCGTTTATGAAGATGTTGAAGAGCAGAGGGTTTGCTGAACCCCACTCGTGACAGGTCTGATGTCACCCCATTTGAGACAGTTGATATACAGGATAGAAATCCTTCACACTTACATTATTTAAATTTTTAAATTAAAACTTGAGTAAAGTTGAAAATACTCTTTACTCCACAAGTGATGCTGGCATGCATGTATGACATACTGAAATTAGCATTCAAGCAAGCTGTTTGTATATTTTTGTGTGTGTGATGCTTTAAAACCACACAGTATTAGTTGGCTTCTAACATTTTAGAGCTAAATAGAAATAGTGAAGTGAAAAAGGGTACTTAATACAAAAGCAGAATGCAGATGGCTCCTCAGAAAAGACCAACCTAATTTTGGTGAGTTTTTATAACAAATGATAAACTGAGGGGTTGAAGAGAGCAGAGGAGGAGGAGGTAAGATGGTCAGATGAGCAATAAACCTGAAGAAATGTAATTGTAAGGGAGCATGGAATAGAGCAACTAGTTGCACTGAGGTAGAGGCAATGCCATCCAAACTGCTGGAAGTCCTGATCACTTCCAAAAGATATTTTGGGATGTGCTTTAGCTGCTTATCATCCTCCCAGCTTCAACACTGGTCTCAACATTGACTACCTGCATTGTTAAGGAGCTGCAGCCCTTCTAATCCCTGGAGATCAAGAACAAATCCCTGAGTGAACAGGGATGGCCAACAGGTTTTATTTTGCCTCCCCTTCACCTTTTTTCCAGCATAATTTGGATGTTATCCAGATCTCGTGAAGGTCATTTTCTATGCACTGTTTTTTGCTAAAGGTGGGAACAAACACCATGTACTTTCATCTGAGTCTGAGATGGAGTATTTCAGTTGCGGCAACACCTTTGAAATGTGGACCTCCAGAAGCAACCAAGGACAGCATTCTTTATGGTGTAATGTTATTACATGTGACACGTCTTTGACAGACCTCTTTTATGTGCTTCTAGCCTATGGCAATATGTTATAGAGAGAAGAATTCACTGACATATCCAGGAAAGGAAACCAAATGCATAAAAAATTGAAACGACAAGGTTGACAAGGTTATTTTGTAGCTATTGTCGCATTATGATAATAACTAAGAAACTGTTATGCTGCATCTAAAACTTCTTAGGCTATGCGAAGCCTTTTTCTCTCGTATTCTCTTCCATACTCTTCAATATTTGCTTTAGAATCTTTCTCCTCTGCTCCCAGTAGATTAAAATGAAGCATTTTGTAGGTTGTTCACTAAATACCCCTCTCTGCAGTGTTGCATTTTGAATTCTCTGTTAGTGTTGGCAGGTTTTTTTGTTTGGTTTAGTTCTTAGATTGTTTATTTGTTTATGTTACCATCCTGCCTTCTAAATCCAGGAAGGAATAGTACCACAGCAGCAGCTTCCAGGGCTATTTCTCTACCAAATATGGTTCTTTGTTTTTGTGTGTACCTACACACTTCTCCCCTTGTGAATCCATTGCAGTCACTACTGTGCTTTCTCTATCTTCCCACTTCAGAGATCTCAATCAGTCTTTCATAAACAGTACCTGACTAAAAATGGAGGCATACATTATCAGATCCTTCCCTAACTAGGTTTAATAGAGGGTTTACGACCCGTTGAAGATGTCAACTATTGTTGTGTTTAGATCTTTGCTTTTCTGTTCTTAATAGGAACTTCCTTTTTCCCCCCTTTTTGTTTGTTTGCGTGTTTTTAATAGATTATATAAAACCTTAAAATGGATTAGCCTATATAAAATCACTAAGAATGGATATTATTCACTGAATTCTATGGGCCATTTAAATAAGCTTCCTTAAAATATTGCCAAAAATTTAAAGTAAAAAGTTACTAGGGAAAAAAATCAGCCTCTGTAATCATATGCACAGAACCATAAGCTCTGAAGGTTCCTTACTTTTTTTTTTTAACAATATGAAAAACCTCTTCCATGCAACACAATATGGACCTGGCTAACTCATAACAAGCTTTTGAAGCACTAACACATATGCTGTATCTGTCTTGTGCCTGTAACATTTTGTAAACAACTGTGTTTGATGTTTGCTGTTGCTTCTTTGATCTTGAAAAATCCACCACAGAGATATGAATACGTTCAACAAAATCTAAGAATTTTTTCTTTTCTATTTATGGCAGTCACATTATATCATTAAAAATTTGTTTCCCCACTAATGATGTATCATTTCAAATGATGCATTCTTGATAAGGGAATCAAATTCACTTATGACAGATTTTGCAGCTCAAAGGTAAGGTCAATAATTTCTCAAAGCATCGTGAAACAGCTGTACAATGCAACTGCATACACAAAGAAAAACTGAAAGAATTATTTTAATTAAAGCAATAAAAAAATCTTGATGATTTTCAGAAAAATCTATATCTGTTTTGGAACTATCTGCATTCTTTTTCTATGAAAAATCCACAGACCACACAGTGTATCTGTATTAAAGTATCTGATAGCTTAAAATATTTCATACTTTTTGTACTCACATGTGGTATTAGTCCTATCTCAACTTGTATTTCAGTCAATAAAAGAATTTTTTTTATATATAAGATGGTTTTCTAACCTAAATGTGTTAGGTTTTTGTTTTCCAAACATCCACTACTGATATAAATGGTAACACTAGTAAAGGCATCTGAAAATTTGCCTTTCTGCTATGCATAAGGTTTTATGTGTAGATAATACTCTGAAGGTAGAAGGAAGCACGCTGGCTGTTCAGCCTAGCTGTGGAAATTGTGCAGGCTATATGACCTCCTTCAGAAACCTTGAACTGAGCTGTAATCTCTGCAGGAATTCATCTTTCCCACAGCCTGCTGAGGAGCTGATAGGAGGCAGCCAGAGTGAGGAAGTGAGGTTGGAGCAGTAAGAGGAAGACTATGGGAAGCAATTAGGATATTGCTCTTCCTGGACTTGTGAAAACACCAGGGTCTGTCTAGCAGGAATTGTAACTGGAATTCATGGGGTGTTTGTTTTTTCTGACTGAGCAAGGACTGTTAATACTGTGTGTCTGTGTAGCATTCTGTACTATTTAAGGGTGAAAGCTAGAGAAATTTCAAAGACTAGATACAATGCTGGAAAGACAAAGATAGCTTAGGTATATCCCAGCATAGTCTCCAAATTGAAGCCTAATTATTGATCTATATTTCTTAATCTAATTTTAATTATTTTTTCTATTTAGAAGATAGATTTATACTTAAATACTCCACCAGTTTTCAACAACCAGTAGCACATTTTCGGTGTTATCAAGCAGGAACGTTTGATCCAAATCCTTTTTAGATCAAATTCTCAGGATGCATCTGAATGGTTCCTTTAAAATCTATTGTTCGTTGCTTACTGAAAAACTATCCTTCTCCATATTAAGGTTATGCTTGAGACACCTCACCTAATTTTATTGCAATTGCCCAGTGCTCAACAATGCTTAAAGAAAAAAATAAAAAAGGAAAAGAAAGGTTAGGGACAAAAATCTTTAATTTTTTTCAAAAAAATGTGATGTGTGATGCTTTGTCTGGTTTGAATGGTTTCTGCAATACAGCACTGGAAGCATTGGTGATTTGATGTGAAGTAATTATTAAAAAAAATTTCTATGTGGCTCTTCCATGCAGTGAAGAATAGTTTGAAGTAAACAATGGCGAGATGAATACTGAAGGGCAACTCCCATACCTGAGACAGAAGGTTGTGAGAAATTAAGAGCATTATAAAGATGATGATTTAGAAATGAAAGTCTAGTGTCTACAAGCTCTTTTTATGTAGTATTATATCTCATAAATTTCCAGCAGAGTTTAGAAGATGTCTGTTTTTCATCAGTACATTTATTTTAAAAATGAGAAACAACTCAACTTCTAACTGGAATTCAAGCAGAATATGCCAATGTTGGTCTGATGCTTTTAACTTTGGTTTAAGTACTTCTGATCTGAGCAATGGAAATAGATAGCAATGGTGAACAGGATTTTGATTAAGCCACTGGAGCTTACAAAGTTACAACAATACACTTATTCTTGAAGGAGTGGGTAGGATACAAATGGCATGAGGACCACAAATTCCCTCCTAAGGTCTGGTGAGCATCTTCAGACTTGGAGAAAAAAAATACCACAATTTATATTACTCTTCATTGGAGACTTCACAATATATAGCTTAGAAGTAGTGTCTCAATTGTCTTTCTGAATACAGAGCTAGCTCCTTCTGATATAGTGGCTTCCGGTAACGATATATTCCTAATGTTGCCTTTAAGTCAGGTTTTGTCTGCATGAGGGGGAAAAATCACACTGAACAGAGATCAAACATGATGGTGGGGTTAACTTTTAAAAGTTTATATGGAGGATAAGGTGGGCCCACTTTCATTGAGAATTATTAACTTAAAGAAAAACTGACTACAGAATGTGGCAAAGACATGGGTGATGGCAGCCAAGAGAGTTTAAAGTGGAGATCAATCATGTAGTACTGAGTGTTCAGCTGTAAATATTTTGTTCCCATATACTGAATTGCAATGTGGGGTAAACCATCTGTAATGAAGAGATTTCTCTAGTGAATAATCTCTAGATTATTCACTAGAGCAGTGTATTTATGCAATGGGGCTGCAAGCGGCCTCTGGGAGCTACTACCAACTTTTGTGACATTCATGCTCTCTTAAGGATGTCGTCACCTTGGGCTGCTATCCAGCAGTGTGTATGAGAATAACTTTGTGCTCTATTGAAGCAAGGAACACTAGAGAAACAGCAGAAATATTTGGCAAAACTGTGCTAGAACATCCAAAGGGTGAAAGCTGTGAAAATTCACCATCTTTGCTAAATAGGTCTCCTCTTGCCTGTGTAATAAAATCTGCCAACTGGCTCAGCATATATGGCACAGAGACTTCAAAAATATTAATACTGTTGATTTCGCACTAAGCATGGAGACACCTGTAATTTGCCCAAACAAAAATGATGGTAGGAAAATGTTTAACCTTCATCTATGGTTCACCAGCAGCTTTGGGGATCTGCTTTGATTTAGCAACGATTTAGCTCAATGCCTCCTAAGTTGGTGGTGTCTAAACCTTACACACAGGCTTTTAATTATCTTGAGGAAATTTTTCTTCACACTGGTGTTATAAACAAAAGGAGATTTAGAAATGCATGAGAATGTCTGGAGAAGCTTGGACAACTTTCACAGTATCTATGACTGATTAAGAGCATTTAAAATAACAGATAGATGTTAAACTTAGTAGAATTATAATGCTTCATATTTAACTTAACAAAGGATATATAGTTTGTGTTAATGTAATAAAAATAATTGTGCAGTATGTCTGTTAATATTACATATAAGTAGATAAAATATTAAGCATGTTTTGGTATTTTGAATGAAACAATGCGAGATGAAGCTGCATGGAGATCACATAACTTGTGAAATGTGAAAATTTAGTATTTCATAAACCAAGTCACCACCAACGCTTGCATGTAAGCAAGGAAGTGCCTACAAGGAATAATTATACAGAAATCCCCAAGACTCTCTCCAGGAACTCAACATGCTGAGCTGCCTTTCTAAAGTGCCTGTACCTTAATACAGGCAGTTTGGGGAATAAACACACTGAGTTAAAGATCTGTGTGCAGTTGCAGGGCTACAGATTTTTTGGGATCACAAAGGTATGGTGGGATGACTCCCATGACTGGAGCGTTGCAATTCATTAAACTTCTACAATGAAATGACTCAACTGGTAAATCAGGGGAGAGCAATGGATATTGACTTCCTGGACTTCAGCAAGGCCTTTGACACTGTCGCTCACAGACCAGCTGTTAAAGCATGGGCTGGATGAGGAGAGAGTGAGGTGATGGAAAATTATCTGAATGTCTGAGTCCACAGAGTGGTAGCATGAAGACTAGCTGGAGGCCAGTGACTAGTGGTGTATCCAGGGGTCAGTGTTGGGTTCAATCCGATTTAACATCTTCTTCGTGGGCCTGCTGATGACACAGAGCTGGAATTAAAGGATGATAAGCCAGAGGCTCATGCTGCCATCCAGCAGGACAGGCTGGAGAAATGGGCTGAAAGGAACCTCATGTACTTCAACCAGAAGAAATGTGAAGTCCTGAACCTGGTAGGAAACAATGCCAGGCACCAATAAATTCTGGAGGCCGTGCAGCTGGGAATCATCTTCACAGAAAAGATACTGGGTGTCCTGCTGGACACCAGGTTGCACGTTGGCCAGAAATATACCCTTACCACAAAAAAGGTGGAAGATATCTTGGGCTGCATTAAAAAAATTGTTGTCAGCAGGTTGAGAGTGGTGATCCTTCCCCTCTACTGGACACTGGTGAGGCCACACCTGGAGTTCTTTGTTCAGTTCTTGGCTCCCCAGTACAAGAGAGACATGGACGTACTGGAGAGAATCCAACAAAAGGCCAAAATGATGAAGAGGCTGGATCATCTTTCCTATGAGAGAGCTGGAACATTTTAGACTGGAAAAGAGAAGCCTCAGAGGGGAACTTCGTATTATGCATAGCTAACCTGATAGGAGGATGCAGAGGACAAAGCTAAGCTCTTTTCAGTGCTGCCCAGTGACAGGACAACAGACAATGGACACAAACTACAAATACACAGTTGCTGCTCCCACTGAACATCAGAGAACACTTTTGTACTCTGAGCATGACCGAGCACTTGCACAGACTGCCCAGCAGGTTGTGCAGTCTCTGCCCTTGGAGATCTTCTAAAGCCACCTGGACATGGTCCTGGGCAATCATACCTAGGTCCTGCTTGAGCAAGGGGTTTTCAGTAGGTGGACTCCATAGGTCTCCTAACTTGAGCCAGACTGCAGTTCTGTGCCAATACTGTGTCATCACAATTTCTATGCTAGTGTGTGAGTTTAATGACAGTAGAATATCTGAAAATAAAATGGGCTCATTCAAATAGATTATAATGAACCTGTGATTGAGATGATCATAAATAGCATAATGGGGAGTTAAAGTAGTTTTTCTGTAAATGAGGTCTCTGAGGAATTTTGATGTTGCCAAGACAGATTTTTTGTGTGCATCATAAATACTCTAGTTTGTAAGAAACTAATAGGTTTTTGTAATAAAAACTGTTCAACATATGGCTTGTTCTTTAGATCATGAAGGATATAGTATTTTGTCTACTATTTAATCAATTTTTTTATTGCTTGGTGTGACAAAACCCCTTACAAAATATATTCAATTGCCCTCTCTTTATCTAGCAGGTACTAAAGGAAAAAAATTAGTCCTTCAGACTCACTGTAGGTAGTTAAACCTCTATTCATCACAGACTTTCACTCAAACACTGCAGTTTTTTTGTATTATAATGATACTCTCTTTATAAATGCTTTGATATGCAGAGAAATACTCAACTACTGGCATCTGAGCTACTATCTGCTGACATGCTCAAACTCTGTAGGGTTTCTTATTTATGCTGAGACCACTTTATATCTCTCCGAAGCATGAAGTGGGCACATCACATTTGTATTCATTTTCAGGTTTCTTATTACTGCCAAGTTGTTGAAAAGTTCCCTTAGTTTTGATCTGCACTCAAAAGTCCTACCAGGCATATAAAATACTAAATGGGAATCAGTCATAGTGCTGATAACACCCTTTAATATTGGGCTGAATTCTGAGAAAAAGAAGTATTGTAAGTCCAAGGGGATTTCTTCGTGAATGACCTTACATGAGGGATGAAGTATGTATATTGTGATAGCAAGTTTGGGTGGGTGCTGTACAATATATTCTTGAGGGCTTTGTTTCACATCTGAAGCTTTGTTCTCTGTGAAATTCCTAAAAGAGTACTGAAGCAAAATTGGTGAACATTGAACTATGCAGGCAGGGCAGGCTTGTGACCTTGCATATTTTAGCTAGAAAGATATGGCTATATTAGTTTGGTCCTTTATAAATATTTTATTAAATACTTGCTATTAGAAGAAAATATCTCTGGGGATATTACCTTCTTTTAAAAGTGAGTTTCAATATATTTCACAGAACAGTAGGGCTCAGGGTTATGACTAAATCATATAAACATACATAGCTCTAATGGCATAAACAGGAAAGAATGTCTGAATTCTTGCAGACAGTTAGGTGCGATGTAAAATTTATTTTATATTCCTCAGATTGGAATAGGACCCACATTTCAGATCAGGAAAAGAAGACTTGCTTAGAAAATATTGCACTGTGAACTTTCACAGCAGTTAGAAGTTGTACATCAGTAAACAAATTTGCATGTAAGGAATCTAATTTTCATAACAATTTAATTCAGTAAGACATAAGGTGTAGGGGATAGAAAAAGAAGAATGTTATATCATCCAGTAAGTATTTAAACAAACTTGGATGCTTGTATCAGTAACAAAATGAAAATGTTCTAAACAGGAAAAAACTAAACCAAAACAATCATATGATTTTGTCCCAGATCTTCAGAGCTTTTCCACATTTCGTAACATTCAAGCTCACAATATTAATTTCACTGCTATAGGTGTCCATATTCCCATTCCTAGCGAAATTTTAGCTGGTATACATTCTGGTATTGCTAGACTTTTTCATCTGCTTTTTATTATCTGTTCAGCTATATCAAATTTCTGCTTCAAAGCAAATATACTTTATGCTCGCTCCATAACTTTCTTCAGCAAGTAGAAGAAATACATGTGAATGATTGATTATGTGAGGATCAAATATATGTCCCACTGTATGATTTCTAATCAGTTTTTAAGAGACTGAGAGCTTTTTGATGTTTGTGTTACTTAGAGCTCTGGGCAGCACCCGTCACTGTTGTTCACAAGATGGATGGTTGTAACTGCTATTATGTCTACTGTGTGCAGTTTCAGAGAGCCACTAATATAAATGTTGTATGGTTTATTGCTTCATGGAAAAATGAGCCTCTTAATGCAGCATGGCTCTGGTTATTCTTCATTACCTGAAATACTGTGGAAGAGCTTGTATGTCTAATGAGAATTATAGATTCAGTGCAGAGTGTACAAAATATAATTATCACTGTTTCCAGACTTAAAAGAGCCTTATTCATCATGGGCAAAAAATATTCAAGGAACATTAAGAAACTGTTCCTACTTATTACACTGACTGCATAGAAAAATGCATAATTAATGAAGGAAACATAAATCTCATTTTCATAGGTCTTTTTTGAACCATTTGTTTGATAGTGAATGAACATGAAGCTTGGTGTGACGGAACCTTGTATCTATACACAACTATTGTCTTTTTTCTTCCTTCTGTTTCTGTCTATAGGCACGTAAAACTGATGATAACAAATACAACTTTGCCTTCCATTTTGCAGTAATGTGGTAAATGAAGACTTTAGATCAGAATCTAAATATCTTCTAAATGTATAGAGACTGCAGAACACTAGGAAAAACTGTATAATATTTTGTGTACTGTTTAAGTGGAGTGGTTGGTGTTAGACCTGGCTTTTCCTCCATAATAATGATTTCGTTCAGAAATATGACTGCGCACATCTGTTTGTGCCTTACAGCATGACCACTTCTCAGATAAGAATAAGTAACAGACACTTATCATGTTCTATAGCTATAGTTATCATAATTGACCCTATCATAGACTTTTTAGGAAAAATCCAAAGGAATTAATTATCTTTATATATTTTCACTGTAAAATGGAACAAGAAAAAATGAAAAAAACTTACAGAAGTTATGAGAGTAATTTGTTAAACATGTTTTTGTTATAATTGCATGCCAATCTTGGATTCGATGTGACACATATTTCCACATATTCAATCATGGGCAGCAGATTTTCAGAAGGACTAGAACAAAAAGACCTTAAAATATTTAGTATTGCGTTCGGTTTAGCTCGGTTCATAGTCCAGCTTTAATGTGGCCTTTTTTCACATAGGTTAAATTCAGTCTTTAAGAAATACTCTCTTTAATTGCTGGGGCTAATTTCTGAAATGAAAAGCTGTGTAACCACTATATAATACCAGAATATAACAACTATATAATACCAGAACGCGTTACTGTGTTGTTAGCACCTAGAGAAGTTTACTGACATTAACTTCCAACTTTGATTCCATGCTACAGCAAAAGTGGCAGGAGCAGAAGGAGCTTTACCACATGATGCTAAATGTCTCAAGTTTCTCATAGATTTAAAGGCAGTTTTCCTCTGATTTGTATAAAAGAGCTAGGCAAACAGAATAAAAATGCTTTAACATGGAGGAACTCTAGTAAATGAGAGAGAGCGAAGATTTTCTGCCCATTAGCTAAGGGAACCCAATACCTGGGACAGGAAAAGATCAAATTCCAGTCTAAAAATTAATAATATAAGACTAAATGGAGTAATTAATGTACTAATAATAGCAAAAACAACAAAAACAACAATAAAGCTTAGATCCTATAACATATAAGAATATTTATATTTGCACTGGAGATAGGACTCAGATCTGTTTTTCAGTCATCTTTGACTAAGAAGAGTGAAATAACCACTGATTTTATTGCCATACTTTCCCCTACTGTCTCTTGCCATATGATCAGTGAATTATTCCATGGAATGACGAATAGCTTATTGGAAAGGGTATTGCGAGGCCTACTCAGAATATTCTTTAACACGGCAATTGATTTGCTGTCTGTGTAGACATGTACTGAATGCCTTCAACATCATGCATCAGCTGCCTCACTGCAGTGAGAAAAGTTAGGTGACACAGAGGAGCTGAAATCCTCTTCTAATTCAGTCATTACATATTAAAATAATTAATAAGTACAGTACAAAATTTAAGGAATTGAAAACAAATAAATATAACTGTGCTGAAATAGGGAATTTTTGTGTGAACATGCTTTGAAGCTTTTCTTTCCTCAGGTATGCAGTACACATAGTACAGATTTATGAAAAACCTTGTGATCTGTTTACAGACCTTTTTTCCTTCAAGGCATTAAGGTCAAAATTTCATGGATGATATAAAAAGGCGACTTTTCTTCTACGTCTTGTTTTTATAATCTCTTTAGCTAGAATTAAGCTACTTTTTTAGATTGGAAAGATGCTCTCTTGCCAGAATAATATTGAATATGGTGGAGCTAAGAATGCTCTGTATCAACCTCATTGAAGCCAGTGAATTTACTTCTTCGTATACCAGGTAGGAAACAGAACTACTGCAACAGAAGGATTAACATGACGATTGCATTATTTTTAAATGGATGTAGGGCTTATACCCAAACTAATAGACGAGTGCTAAATCACTGAAACAAGATAGCAATTCTTTCTACTTTGATTAATGAATCATACAAGCCTGTGTACCTGTCTAGGTTTTCAAAATCAACAGCAGAAGAGTAACCAGGGGTATATTGGGGGAGGGGAGGGGAGTGATAAAACAAAACAAAACCTTAGTGGTTTTTTATTCAGATCTATTCATTTATCCCTAATTACCACAGAACCCTGTTCACTGGTGTTGCTGATACTTGCATCACAAAGCACTATAGAAGACATTTATATAACAGCCTAATAAATTAGAATTCCAAAGTGAGATTGGCTCTTTTTTCCCTCCTGTAAGCAGAAAAAAAAATGCAAATTCAGATGATAAATCTATAGAATGAAGTCACTTTACAGATGTGTTAAATAAAATTAAGAGCACTTTTATAATATTGAGCAAATGGCAACTGTACAAAATTACTCATTTGTAAGCCTCATCTATTATAGTTAATTTTGCAGACTTCAAGTACTTAATTTACATTTGTTAAACTGGCTAAATAATGTAGGAGGCGGTACGAATGGTATGTTTTTTCATAGTAGAATTTATCACGTAGCTTAGGGTACAAATGTTTTGCCTCCTTCGTCATTTCCTTCTTTTCTTGACAGTTTTAATCAATGAAATGGAATTGCTAAAAGGTATTTTAAAGACTTGTTTTAGAGCTGAAATCTACTTTTTAAAGGACAATCAGACCGTGGTAAAAAAATCTCAACAAAGAACACAAAGGTAGTAGAAAGTTCAAAGCTTTCGTAACTCTTTTGGTTTCTGATACCTCAGAAATGGTGTCAGCTTCTGACCCTATCTGTTTCTTTGGAGCATGCCCAATAGAAATAAAAAGTTTCACAATACCATTACTACTTGTATGGCTGGTGTTGAAACTAGGAGGACACATAATCTTTCATGCTCTTTTTTCTAATGATGCAAGCATAGATTCATAGTTTAGGATGATATTTGTCATGTTAGTTTTGGACTCTGCAGAGAGCCAACCATATAGGTAGCAGGTAAGTTTCTCCTGTATTAGATTAAAGTTAATTTTGGTGCCAGAGTTTGCTGGGAATACTCAGGTGCTAACATTTTATTGACCTAAGTGTGAAAAAGGAAATGGTTTTTCTGATGTGATACTAGACCCGGTTTTCAGGTTTGGATGAGGTGTACAAACTGAAGAAAACTACATTTAAAAAAAAAGAAAAATATAGTGCTCAAACATAAACTTCTGTCACAGATTTTTCTCTGCAAGATGTTCTTCCAGCAAAAATGCAGAGATTTAGTTATTGCTTGGCAGAGGGAAAATAAAGGCATCCACTGAAGACAGGAAAAATTACCTTGACACATTTAGGTAATGCCATGGGATAGTTACCATTTGTCTGAGGTCACTTTTATAAATTGACTACCAGAACATTTTATATAAGAGCACAGAAATACCCAGAGGTAGTTTATGAGTTAGTAGGTCTCAGTGTTTCTGTTTTCAAAGTGATTTTTCATTCTTTCCCTAGTTCTTAATATTTTACTTCCTCAGTGACTGCCACCAAGTACTTAGTTACTGTGTGACCATGCTACAGCTTCAAGATTACTCATAAACGGTGACTTCAGAAACCATGATGATGTGTGAGGTTAGTGGTATTTTTACTCATGTGTAATACTTTTCCTGTTTCAGATTTCCTCAGCCATCTTAATTTCTTCAACAAAATGGCTGTGAGGCATTGGAACAAGCTGCCCAGCGAAGTGGTGTAGTCCCCTCCCCCGAAGTTAGATAAAAGATGTAGAGATGTGGCCCTTAGAGACACGATTTAGTGGTGGGTTTAGTTGTGTCAGGTTGATGGTTGGACTTGATGATCTTAATGGTCTTTTCCAAACTAAATTATTCTATAATATTTATCCCACAGTTTTTCTCATAAGGGCCTTCTACAATTCTGCAGTTAGTTCTTGTCTCAAATACAACTTTCATGTTGTTGTAACACTAATATAGCTACATATATATTTTAATATTAATAACTTTTGTGTCACCATCAAACTTTAGGCTTACTGCTTACTTTCCCAGACCATTTTTGGATACTTTGAACAGCACAGGACTCGGCAGGTGCTCGTCTGCATCTCCACTGTTGGCTTCCTTTCTTAAGAAACTACGTCCACTACAACTGACTAATTTCTTCCACTCTCTTAGAATCTTTTTTATTTATACTAGGACCTTTTTTATGCCATGACTGATTAGTTTTCCTCAAAAGCCCTGGTAAGTTATGCAAAGCAGATTCCCATGTACTTGCTGATCACTTCAATGAAGGACGAGAGGAACAGCAATTTACTTTGAAGAACTTTTACTGGCTCTAGCAAAGAAACTTGTATTAATCTAGTTCACTAATTCTGTCCTTTTTATGGAAATGGAAGTACAAAAAATGAAATGAATGTGAGTTTGCTGCTAATCAACCTGAAAACCTAGGTTATGGTGTTAATCTTAGTGGATCTTAGTATAGTAACTGATAAAACATTAGAAATGTACAGGAGTCTAGAGGAACATGAGCAAGTGACATACAGACAATGCAAGCTGACATGTCATCAGCCACTCTGAGTTAAACAATATAGCAAGAAAGCACCAGAGACAAGAAATTTCAACAGTATGTGGAACTGAGACTTCATTTTTTGAGTTTTAAAACAGGGTTAACCAGAACCAGCTGACTCAGACAAGTACTTCTGTAAAACTGGTAAAATACTGGTAGAAAGAACTGTGGACTGAGATGGCACAATTTCTGCTCTTTTTTCTCCCACAGAAGAAATCTGAAACTTACATTTATATTGCAATAATATGTGATTTCTTTGTGTATTCTTCTTATCTAATCTACTTGCTTAATACATAGCTACCTGATTAAGTTATTTGTAGTTTGCTCTCATGAGTGCTTTGTATCTCTGGGATTAATTTTGAGTATCTTCTTCCTTGGTCTCTAACTGTCTGGAGAGGATTCAACAGGCAATTTACATGCAAGTCAGTAAAATGGACATCTTGTGGGTAAGAATATCCAAGACATTTATTGAGACAATACTGGAGAGGGGAATGAGAAAATATAAGATTTGATTATTATTTGCATTTTCCTCTCGATTATTGTTTGTGAGTCCTACTTATCAAATTGTAGTCTTCCTTGCTAGGACTAATATTCTGAATCCTGGTAAATTTTTTACAGTACAGTAAGTCTGTCATGGATCCTGAATGGACATTTTAAGGGCATCCTAATTATAAGTACAAAATATCATTATTGCTTATGTTGACAAACCTATACATGAATATATACCAGTTATACCAGAAGTTATACCAGAAGTCTCTCAATTAGTGTTTTTCTCTGCTTTAGAATGTTTATATTACTGACATGACTGTTCTGTGTATTTTCATCGCCGGATTAAACACGAGGAAAGACAGTTTGTGACGAATCTATTGTCTTCAAGAAAATCTGTACTATGTGGTGATTTTTTCTAAAGCTTAGTCAACTGCTTATTTTGACTTCAATTTCAGAACTATCTAAGTGTCTTTGCACAACCCTGATGCTGCCACAAGTGGTTTTAATAGACGAGGGAAAAGGTAATTGGGGGTTTCATAATGCGTTTTCAGCCGTCAGTTTGAAGGACAGTACAGAAGACCAACTCCATGAAAAACTAACTTAAAGTAGCATTCAAGATTCTGAGTTTTCTTTCAGGGGTGCTGCTAGAATTCACTACCCACAAAAAAGAAAGGCGCAGCCAGGCATACACATGTACAAAAAAGCTGAACAAAGAAAGAAAGGAGAGCAAAAAACCAGAAAAAGATAATGTAATATTTCCAAGAAATGTGGATGCCATCTTTTTACAAAAATGTATCTACATGGTATATTTGATTCACATATTTTGAAAAACAGCCCTCTGGAAGTCTTGTGATATAAAAGTGTGTAAGAATGCTGGTTTCAGATGGCAGTAAGAGATAAAAAAAGGAAAGATAAAACCTCAGACAAAGGAGAATGAAATATTTTCAATGTTTGTGTTAAATAACAAAAAAATATGTCATCTAAAATATAAAAAGATGGCTAAATCTCCACAGAAATGAAATATTGTAATCAAAATTCTGATCTTTGCCAAAAGAGTTCTGTTAGGATAAATGCCAGTTAATGGTGTGAATTTTTTTTTTTAGTATAGTTGTATCAATGAGTGGTTTTTACATAAAAGTCCTCTTTTTATCTTTTAATTAGAAAATGTGTATTTATAACCATACCTTACTTCATTAAAAGATTAAGCTACTTGTGATTTCGCATTGCTGCTAGGTTATCACCAGGAGCTGTCAGCACACATGAGCTGACACATTGATTATATCACCATGATAAGTAGCAGTAAACCCTGGTTTGTGATCAGGAGTTCCTCATCCTTCTCCTAGTTCTACAACCAAGTGAAGGAACTGCGGCACTAGTGCAGAGCTTCACACCTGTCAGCCAGGTTCTGCCTGATCATGGTCTCCTGCGCTGTTGTATTCAGGCCAAGACTACAAAAGCAGGTTACACAATTATGAAATACTGTAAATCTGAAATTTAAGGCCTGTCAAAATCTTTGAGGATGCTTGAAGTAATTGGCCAAATCAGTAACAACCAACCCAAGAGCAGAATAAATACAGCTCCAACCCCAGGGAGGGCAAATAGTGAGGCAATAAGTCAGTAGGGTGATTCAAACACATAAATGGAGAGTTATAAAATCAGAGAATCGTAGAATGGTTTGAGTTGGAAGAGACCTTAAAGATCATCAAGTTCCGCCCCCCCTGCCATAGGTGGGGATACCTGCCACTAGACTAGGTTACTCAGGGCCCCATCCAACCTGGTCTTAGGCACTTCTAGGGATTGATCATCCACAACTTCACTGGGCAGCCTGTGCCTGTGCCTCACCACCTTCTGAATATAGAATTTCTTCTAATCCTGCCCTCTTTCTGTTTTAAACCATAACCCCTTATCCTGTCACTAGCTGCCTATATAAAATGTCCCTCTCCCTTCTTTTTATAAGACCCCTTAAGGAAGGTATTAGAAGGCCTCAATGAGGTCTCCCTGAAGCCTTCTCTTCTCCAGGCTGTACAACCCCAGCTGTCTCAGCCTGCCTTCACACAAAAGGTGTCCCAGCCCTCTGAGCATCTTCATGGGTTCCTCTACACCTGCTCTAACATGTCCTCATCTTTCTTGTGCTGAGGACAGCAGAGCTCCAGGTGCAGTCTCACGAGGGCAAACGACAGGTGGGATCTGTGTCCCTGGAAAGTTGATGCATTTCTTGCTCCTGTGCACATGTAAGGTTCTAAAGTCCATGCTCTAGAGATGATAAAAATCTTCCTGATAAAGTGAAAAAGAGCGATAGCACTGAATAAAAAAGGAAGTAAAATTCAAAGATTTCTAGGAGAGGGGGAGGATGGAGTGTGGAAGGGTGGAAGAGTAGACTTCTGGGAGAGAGGTACTGGTACCACTTATGTGAGGTGGGGTTTGGACCCATTGTGCACATCAGCTCAGACACTGCATTGACATCTGCATAAGGCAGTGTGAGGAGCACTCTCAGCTGTTTGAAGTAGAAGACTGTAGGGCTGAAGGAATGTGAATCATCTGTATTTCTGAATATCTAGTAACAATGGCAAGAACATTATTGTGTATTGGCCAGGCATTGGAAGGCTTTTAAAAACGGAGGTGTGGATGATGCAAAAAAGTTAGCATAATAGGTTCTGTACAGAAAAATCATGTAATCTTCTTCCAGCCAGAACTCTTAGAATAAGGGTGAGTATTTTCAACATTGACAGAAAGAATTTTCTCAGCCAGACAGGGAAACCTTAAGACTTGTCAAGAAATATAGGCATACATTTCCTGAGGTATGTTCAAGTTAGATACTTGATAGGGAATTTCTGTAAGAAAGCGTGGCCCAAAATTGTTCATAAGAGCATCATCTTAGACCACTAACCATGCAAGGGTATCTAATTTAATAGAATTATTTAATAATTATCTAGGATTTGATGTTCACTACTGAGTTTGTGCTGATTCTTACTTGACGTCTTAGCACATGAATTAAAGTTGCTTTATTCTAATCTCAGAGATGTGATTTTTGTTTTGATAAAATAATTAAGAGGCAATTTTGCATACATGCAAAATACAATGTATGAGGCAGAAAGTTCTTGCAGAATAAATGGAACTGGAAGGAAGAGAGAGGGAGAGGCAGGGTTTGGAGTTCTTCTGATTCTGATGAAATTCAAGTTAACAAAAAATGCCAGATGACTTCAATGCAACAAAAATCTGCCCTTTCGAAAAGGATACAGACATGTAATTCTGAATATTGAAGATTTATTTTATTCCTTGAAAATGAGATTGGCAAAAAAATCTTGAACACTTTTCATTTCAAATGACAACCTTTATATTCCCCTTTTAAAATCAATTTTCTGTTGTTAAAATGAGCTGCTATTGACAGCATGGGAAATTGGTGCGTGTACCTGGTATAAGTAGCTTTAAAAGTACTTTTTTAACTTCTAACTTTAAAGATCTTAGCTATCATTCTTACAAGGTAAGCACTTGTAATGCTTAATAAGTGAGCAGGAGGCAGTCCTTGTGGGTAGTCAAGAGATCTATCATACTCCCTAGAGGCAGTTTCTGACTCTGAACAGCAAGTCTTGTGGTCTAAATCCTCTATAAAAAGTAGGAATTTAGCAGTATGAATTTAATACACTATATGTGCTGGTTCTTAGAGAGAGAGAGAGACCAAATAAAAGAATGTAAAGGTTTCCAGGCTGTCCATCAGCTCCATGGTTCTTTTAGGGTCAATGTTTTTTGTTTTAAGGAGGAAGTTGACCTATTCTTAACATTTAGTAAGTGCCACATAGTCTCATTATTTCTGCCAAGTAAGCTGATGCAGTGTATGAACTCCTATAGTGGTTTTCCAGCCAAGAGTAGATTGGTAGCACTTAAATTTTTTTGTAGGAATTAACCTTTCTTGATGTTTGTTCTGCACACTACAGGGAAAATATAAAAAGGCAAAGCAGAGGGAGCAGGGTGAGGAGAACCAAACCCCAGGCCTCTGTGGGAGCTTTGAACAAAAATACACTTCTGGTGGTTATTGTAGTGCATACAGAATGCAGATAATCATTTTTCAGTTGCAGCTCTTAGCAAAAAAAGCATATTTATAATGTAATGTGTAATAGCATAGACACAAAAAATCTCCTAAATGGTTTATTAAATACATTCTCAGTTAAATATCCATATTTTAAAAAATTCTCTTCTATTGATACCTCATTATTATTTTTCATTTCAGATCCATCCTACATCTCTTCAAGTTCAGAGACAGTTCACCTTCTCTTTTGAAGCTGTGCTGGTATAAGAGAATTTGGAGTGCAGAGGGAATGCAAACATTTGGCTCTGCAGACCTCTCTACCACTTATTAAAGAGTGTAAGAAGGAAATGTTGAGACAGACTTTTAAAAGCTTAAACAGACTGTGCCAAGTATTCGCCTGGATTGGTATGAATGAATTCCTGACTGAATTCCTGAATGGAGGAGATGACCTAAGAGGGGATTAATTAATAAAAAATGCTATGAATTGGATATTTAAGTCACTTAGTCACTGTAAAAATCAAAATTCAAAATACAGTTTCTATAGAGTCAGTTTTGTAGAGTTCAGCTTTTATTTATGCTATTATAAAAAGAAGCAAATAATTGAATAAAGCCAACGCTTTGCATTGTTTTCTTGGAATAAAGTAAGAGCTTGCTTTCTTGTTTACTTCGCTCATCATATTTGGACATAATTTAAAAAATATCTAAATTTAATTATGATCTGAGATTACTAAATTAAGTAAATTGAACTGTGTTCTACTGTAAAAAAGAAGTTAGTTTAATTAATTGTGTTTGAATTTTATTTGGTTTATATTATCAGTGTTGATTCTATGCTGTTAAATTTTTTATAGTTCAGAATCATGTATTATTAACCCTGTTGCAATCACTGTGAAGAATATTGTTGCTGAAATGAAGATGCTGACCTTGGTGTCATAATTTTCATGTCTAGAAGCAGCAGTGCAAGCTTCAGTAATATTTATAAACAGAAATAGGTTGCAAAAAAATGTAAGGCATCATTTAAATGAATAATTCTCCTCTATTCTGTGCCTTGTAAGTGAAGCTGTGTAGGTTACAGTCAACAGAAGGTTTAACCTGATTATAACACAGGTTTTCTGGGAATGATTGAGATGCATCATGCCTGTTTTCAAGAAATGAACTTCGCTGTCCTCATCAACACTGTGGAGAGAAAAGAAGAAAGGAAAAACAAATTTGAAGGAGTTGTCCTTTCTTTTAGTGTGCAGGGGACCTCTGTTTTGCCTAGCAGAACAACACATATGTTTAAGTCATACAGTAGTGTCTTCTTCAGTGTTTCCTTTTGAAAGCTGAAGCCTTTTGACATGACTTCATGATGCTAAGCTCATTTTCATAAATCAGACATAGAAAAGTTGAAAAAAAGAGCTTGCTGCCAATTTTTTCCATCAGTGCAATTTTTTTGTATAATTTTTATTCTGTTATTTAAAGATAGTGTCTATAGCAATTTCACATTGAATTAATGTGAATTTAGAGTTCTAAGTTAGCTAAACAATTCTATAAATTCTGCTCTGTGCCTGTATTTTACATTTAGGTTAAGGCCCTGTACAACTAATGAGTGAAACTTGTTTTTTGGTGAAGGTTCTGGAGCACCACTTGCTTTGATTTTCTGCTCTGCAACAACAGTCCTGGCTTTTCACACAATGATAGAAAAAGATAGCAGCTTATCTGCTGATTTAAGATGTGCCTACTGAACAATATTAGAAAAATATCCTCATGCTGTGAAATGTATCCTGTGGATCTGTTTTCAAATGAGTTCTCCTGGAAGTCACTTTCCTTGAAAACAGATAAATGCCATGGCTTGTCCCTTATTATGGGATCACCTTGCCTTCTGGAATACAGAATGCATGCATGCTTAAATAGTAAAATTTTCTAAGATTGTTTTTTTAAAATGCTTCCTTATTGCTACCTCCCTTTCTCCAGGCTAAACAACCCCAGCTCCCCCAGATGCTCCCTGTGAGTCTTGTGGTCCAGAGCTTTCACTGGCTTCATTGCTCTTCTTTGATCTGAAGGAATGCAAATGAAGGATGTAAACCAACTGAAACTAAACATGAACCATGATGAGCTTACATCAGCCATCATGTACAAGAAAATGATGCACAGATCACCCTGGGTAGCTTTCTAAATGTTAATTCAAAATTAAACTGAGTAATCTAAAGTCATCGAAAGACTGAAGGTATCAGAAAAATTGGTTGGAAGCACTAAATGTTTTAAACACACAGACAGGTTAGAACAGTTAGATAAACTTAGGTACTTGAATCTGGTAAAGAAAAAAAAAACAAGTGAGTGGAGAGTATGTGAATCACAAATGGCAAGGAGAAGGTAGGAAGCTCTGATAGCTCAAGAACCAGTGAGTTTAAAATCAAATTATTATGTATCAGGTTTAAACCAGTAATAACATGAAGCATTTTTCACCTGATCTGTCATTTAATTTTTTGCTAGAGAATGTTGTGAAGCTCAAGAATATGACCTCAAAAAGGGATTAAACAAGCCCACAGGCAGGATCCATCAGGCATTAAACAGCTATGAAATATGATGCTTTGAATAAAGCCTCTAGCTCATGTCAAAAACTGAGGGGAAACATACCCAGGAAAAAATACCCAAGGAAAACTCTCTGCTTGATGTTTCCCACTCATTCCTTATCAAGTGCTTAAAGATTTCTGGTACATAATAAGAACATTTCTGTTAAAACTTTACATATAGGCAGTTGCTGAGTTAACTTTAACTGCAGAGAAAAAGATGACTGAAGAGCCAAAAGTGATGACTTTGTTTCTCTAATCACGTTGAGAAAGCTTCTCTTCACATCTGAGAGTCCAGCTACTGCATTTGAGAGTTTTTTTGATGTATGCATTTTTTTGAGTCTCCTATGTGATTTCTTGCTCTTATCTTTTTTAATAGATCCCTCCTGATATATCAGGAGACTTACACACTTGTGCATATACAATATTTGCAAAAGTATTTTTGCAAGTAATGGCATCATAGTCACAGGAATTTTAAAAGCTTAGTATTACAGTTATGCCTAGAACTCAGAAGTTGAGTTCTTTACAATAGCAGCAGTAAATACACAACAGAAGTTATAAACTCTTTTGTGCCTTTAATAACAAGGTATCTCAGTCATTTGTGTTGTTCCATAACCCCTACCCTGGTTTTAATATAGGACTTCCTCTTTCATAATTTGAAAAAAATTAATTAACAGGAATTTAGATTAAATTGAAACATGAAGTGAAACTCACTCTCTTCTGATTGAGCTTGACTCCATTAACTTTCTTTGCTTCTTGAAGTATGGGGCACAACTAGGATTCTGGGATTGTTCTTTTAGGAAAGTCAAGAAATATCCCAGAATTATAATTTAGCCTTGCTTCAAGGAGCCAAAGTTACAGAAGAAAACATTTTCATGCCAGAGTCCCCATATACCTGCTTTTCAATCTATTTAAACAGTGAAAATTTGTTTTAGATCTCAGCCCTATGAAGGCATACGCATCCAACTTTGAACTTGTGAACAGTATCATTAGGTTCAGACAGTCATTTTCATGCATTCCTTTCTGACAGTGACTGTGATATTAATAAATGTTTCTGTGTGTAGACTTTGAAAGAAGGCATCAAAGAACTTGCACAACACAGTATGAATTGGCGCAGTATTTTCGGCAACCATGTAACAAGTATTCATTTCCAAAGCAGTAAAAATATAGGTATGAATATGTTTAATATTCTTGACTTTGTATAGTGTCTCTAAATTCAAGTGCAGTGCCAAAATTAATTAATTTTCTGAAATCAAAAGTGTTTTCATTTAAACAAAATGAAATTGCAATTATCTCACTATCAGTTGCATAATTTTTAAGTACACCTGGAAATTGATTTCACCCAGCTAGCTTAGCAAATTAAAGGACTACCTCTGTGACATCTACCCTTTTGTATCTATTTATAAAATATCATCTGAGACTATGAAGCGTAGTTTTACAGGAAATGATATTATGCTGGCTATCCTGGTGCTCCTAAAGCAAATAAAGCAAGCAGAAAGAAGTGTATTTGCTGTGTAAGTGCAGCCGGTAGGTTTAGTTTTACGTTCCATTGTTTCTGCACAGTTGTATAAAATCATCTGTCTGTGATGCATAGTGATGCAAAGCTACTGTGTTTAAGGGATTAATTTTAATTCATACTGAAATCTGTTAATTGCTTTCAAATTGGTAATCCAGTAGAGTGATACATGGTTCATTGTAATTTCAAATCTCTTATATGAAGCTGGATTGTTCCCCTCCAGAAGACAGGAAGTTTTAGTGTCAGTTTGTACTTGATTAATCAGATATTATGTGCGATAAATTACCCATTTGACATGAATTTTGGCATGATGCTTATGTCTAAGATAAGGAAATGAGACCCAACATAGAAAATGCACAATGTCTTTCTTGTTTTTTCTGGAATGTCCTTACACTTATTGGGATAATAAGTCTAAAAAATGTTGAAATTAATGAAGTTTTCAGAATCAGAGCATTATGGTGAAAGAGCAAAGAGTAACTTCAGGAAGAATTTTTCCTGCATGTGCACTGTAGGATTCAGTAAACGATTTCCGTTTATGAACCCTATTCTCTTCAGGGTGTTTTACAGTTTGAGGAAATGCTAACTGCTAACCACAATGTATGAAATAAGGTAAGTCTGAAACAAACTCAGAAATTCTAGGAAACAAATATTTAATGAGAGTTTCTCATTAAGCTTAGGAGTTGGTATAAAAAAAAAAATCTACCATTTTATCAGTTGAGAAAAAAGCTAATTAAGAATTATCATTGTCTTTAAAGTTAGAAATAATCACAGCTTCTATTACTTAAAGAATATATGTTTTCCCATGCTACATTCTGAATTGTACCTTGTTAAAATTAATTGAATTCTTACATGCACAATAATTTTTTTTGTGTAGACTGATGTGGGGGGATCTAGCATCTTTTTTCAGCACTATGCAATAAATGACTGATTTCAAATCAATATTAATCTAGGGAGCTCCATTTAGAATTGTCATAGCTTAAACCTGTAAGGCAACTCAGCCCCACATAGCTGCTCTCTCAATCCCCCCAGCGCAGTGAGGGAGAGATAAGCAAGGGTAAAGTGAGGATAGTTGTGGATTGAGATATAGGCAGTTTGACAGGTAAAGCAAAAGCCACACATGTATACAAAGAAATATTAAGGAATTTGTTTATTTATTCCTATTGGCAGGCAGAGGTTTAACTATTTCCAGGAAAGGAGAGCTTCTTCACATGTAATGGTTATTTAGGAAGACAAATGCCAAAACTCCCTTTTTCTTCCCCCCATATTTTATTACTGAGCACAATGCCATATTTTGTGGCATTTGGGTTCAGCTTTCCTGTTTGTGTCCCCTTCCAACCTCCTGTGCACCCCCAGTCCACTTACTGTCAGGGAAACATTAAAAAACAAAAAGGCGTTGACACTGTGTAAGCACTGTTCAGAAACAGAGAAAACATCTCTGTGCTTTCAAGACTGGTTTGCTCACAATTCCAAAAAATGTCTCAGACCAAAACCAGTACATAATTCAGTGATTTGTGGTATATTCCTTTGCTGAAGGTACTGCAGTCCTCTGCAAGGGCTTACAATTCAGTAATTATATAATTGTAATGCTTGGTGCTGAGGGACATGGTTTATTGGTGGACTTGGCAGTGGTAGGTCAGCATTTTGACTCAGAGATCTTTTCCAACCTAAAGGATTCCATGATTCTATGACTCTAGGATTTTTATTTTTTAAAATTTTCTGGTTTTTTACACAACATCTATGACATCAATTAATGTAAATCTGTGTCTACAGGATTTTCAGGCAGGCAGCTAATTGGTTCTTAATCAACTATACTAGGAAGACTTACAAGTAACTGTGGATGGAAAATTGCATGCAGCACAGTACTTTTTTTCCTAGAGCTGTGTATGTATAAGCAGAAATATTTAAAACTCCTCCTCAAATGCCAATAGAGAAGATGGTAAATGATTGAAGACCTTAGAGCAGAAAAGAGAAAGAGAAGCAAATAGTTCTATTTTTCCTTGATGAATACTGAAAAAAATTCCAGCAAGTATTATGTAAAGTTGACAGTGTTTAATAATGACCACAGGTGTCTAAGAAAGAGAGCAATAATTTTAATAAGTGGAATTTGGAGGCTACTTTATCTGCTATGAGTTTTGCTTTTTTACATGAAACACGTTTTGTTAGGGTTACCTTAAACAAAATACACATTTCTAAAATAGGTGCAAAATATGTGTATGAGGATTATTATGCACATAAATATATATGTACATATGTAATTACATCTGTCAGTAAACCAAATAGCTTTGGCTTAATGTTAATACCTCTATGGGACTTGTCTCTGACTCATATTTTGTTGTGGCTTGATATTCTTCTAACTTTGAAGATCTGCTCTTTCTCTTTTTTTGTTGTTTTGGTCTGTTGTTATTTTTTTCCTTTAAATTACCTATTTAATATATAGAAAGTAAGTGACTGGCTGAAAATCACATTTCTATAATATTACTATTACCCATATCAAATCCCAAAGAAAACAGATGGATTCCCTGATAGGAAAAAATACTTAATTTGTGAAATTTGAGAATTTTCTTCACTAAACATGAAATTGTATGAGGACTTTCAATTTGTTATTTAGTTTATTCTTAACGATAAAGTGTAAGAGGACTACTTTGCCTTGTATCTGGTATATGAAAATTGTAGGTCTCTATACTTTACTTATGATTAGTTGATGCCAAGTAACTTAATTCTGATCTCAGTCTCCCATTCTCTGGTCTCACACACCAGGAAGGATGAACCCAGGCTATTTAGGCCCTACTAGAGATGTGTATATAAGCATATTAACTTATGTATGATGTATAAATTCTTAAGTGTTTTAGGGGAACTTTCAGAAACATTTTTAACTAGCATATATCATAAATGTTCATACATTAGCAACATGTCCATATAACTCAGAAGAAATAAAAGCATATATACCTGTATGAGATAAAATACACATACATACCCAGTGTAAGTCACACACATATGTTTAATATCTATTGGTTGTTGGACAATAAGTGGAAGTAGAAACCAGGATTTTGTGGCTTATAGTTCTTGCTATATCAAGTGACAAAATCATAACTCCAGTTCTTGTGTTCTCCACTGTATGCTGGAGATTGTAGCAAAAAGTAAAAATACATTTTTATAAAGATATTCACACAAACCTCACAATAGTACCTCATAGTCTCAGATGAATTTTTCTTCCAGTATTACTGTGAAGCAGGGAAGTCAATTTATCTTCTTTTCACAGGCAGGGACCTGAGGCACAGAGAAGCTAAAGCCCAGATTCAGACAATTTGAATGCCAGCTAAATCTCAAAGTCTTGTGTTTCCAATTGGCTAGGTGCCTCTGGCACAGTGTTCAAGGTCATATAGGATGTCTGTGGCAAAACTGAAAACTGAATCTAATTTTTTCTCATCCCAAAGTAGGACTCTAAATCACAGGACAATTGTATTTTAGGGATGTGTTTGTATCACCTAGAATTGAGGGGTAGCCTCCACCTGTCTGGCTTACGTCTGTTCCTCAGAATTACTTTCACATCTTGAAAGGTCTCAAATATGCAGAAACAGTTTAGTTCAGGAATTTTTAAGTCACAAAATTCAACCAAAATGCATTCACTATCTGTGCAGTGAATTGATTTCAACGAACAGAATACAGTGACATTTACATTCCAATTACATGGAAAACCATGCTGTTTGCACTAAATTTGCATTTTCCAGATGCTCCTCTCTATAGCATGCAGTTGATCAATCTGAAGGAACTATTAAATAAAACCTTCCAAGCAGGAAAAATCTAAATAATATTTGAAGCAAACAATTCATATCCATATTCTTCTTCAAATAAAGAAATACCATGTCTGTATACAACTTGAATAGTTTAGTCCCCTCAACAGCAGATTTTGGGGAAAAAAGGAAAGAATTAAATCAAAATTCCAGACTGCAGGTTAGCCAATAAAATGAGAAAAATGATAATGGTTTTTGGTTTTAATCAGAACAGATTTGCTTGATTAGCACCCCTGAAACCCATGCTGCTCATTCCTTAAAGTAAAACAAGTAAATTCAAGTAGAAACATTGACATTCACATATAGAAAAGAATATAAAGTAAACATCAGATAAGCAGGGAATTTGAATGCTTGAATGCATATATGCTATGATTGCATAAAATTTACTTCCAAATTAATTTTTTTTAATTTCATGTAGATTCATTTTCTTGGAGTTTCAGCCGCACATGAAGGATGTGTTTTCACGTAGCCATGCTTTGCCTAAACACACTAACAGATGCATGTAAGAGTGAGCAGCAAGCGTTTGGCTGTGGGACTATTACTGGATGACATTATGGGGAATTTCCATTACTGCAACTCAGAAATGGATCCAAGTACTTCATTCAGATTGTGTGAAACAGGTCTGACCTCAACAAAAAAGAGTAATACAGATGCTGGAGATGGGAAATGCTGTCTCTTGGAGGAGGTCTAGGAAAAATTGGTTTTGGGGTCCACTTCTCTCCACAATAGTTTTCTACTCAATTGGCAGTCCCCTGTATTATGCTCCTCAATATCTCTGCCCTCTGAAAAGCCTAGCTAATGCTCAGAAGCTCAATATTTGATTCCAAGAGACAAGTACTTAAGCAGTGTGGAGGTTTATGAGCCCACTCCATATTTAACTATGGACTCTCAGTTCTTTCAGATACCTTCATCAGAGATGGTGATCTCGTATATATATATATGTATGCTACTGCTGGATTTCACTGGTGGCTTTTCAAGTTGTTCTTACTAGTCCCACTTGTCAGAATTCATGGTGGCTAGGAACTCACTTTTATCTCACTTTCTTTTCATCTGTAATTTAGTTATGGTTTAGGTTGTTAAAGACATCACCAGCAAATTATTCCTGCCTTGAATCTTTTTCAGAGAATCTCAGTCTGTGTGATACCAGCTGCCTGTGGTTTATTCATGCAAGCAAACATGTTTCTCAAAAATGTTGTGCACTGCTAACACATATGCCATGTATTTCCTAACAAGAAGCAGAAGCACATTTTTAAACCATTCAGCAACCCAGTTTTGTTTATCATTAACAGCCACAGCTCAGGCAATGTGTGCGATGACATTGTAAGAAGCGACAACTCAGCAGTCAGGCAAGGCAGAGGACTACTGTCTAGCCAAGGTGAATTTCACTTGCAGTTCACTGCCCCAAAGTGAAGCAGACAGCACAGTAAAGCTTTTCGTAACTCTGTCTCGTAGCTCAATCCAAATCCTCCAGGGTATCTAGCATCCCACAGTCTTACCTATAGCTCCCACAAATTCCTTTCACTTAGCTGAACATGGGTGCCTCACCTCTGAATTTGGATTACATAAAGAGAAGAGAAGTAGGTTAGCACCTTAATGACTTGACTTTGGAGCCTATTCAGGTATAAGTAATTGTCTTCACTTTGAATCTTACATTGATTCATATCCAGAAATATATTAAAAAAAAATTTAAAAATTTCCTGGGATATAGGCATGTGTAGGATTTTAGAATTCTTTGGTCTTTCTGTTTGCTTTGAACTAGAAATATTTTTAAGGGGTTGGCTCATTCAAGGGACACAAAGCAGAACCCTCTAATTTCTATTTTGCATGCTCGCAGAATCTTGTCTTACACTGTGCTTCTGATGGCCATTTTAGACAAAGTTGCTTTTTCTGTATATTCATGTGAACAAAGGAGAAAATGCCTGCTTGCACACTGAAACAGGGAAAGCCACTGTGAGCATCAGCTTAAATTCAAAAGCTAAATATGAAGATATCAGTAAAGAGAACAGCAGGATGATATTTTAATGCATGCAATTAATAACCACATATAATATGTGGTTGTCTTTTTTCTTTTTACGTTTGGATATTGGAATGAGAGGCCTCTTCTTGCTGTTGCATCCTCTTGATCTTCACAGTGATTTCCTATTGTCAATAATTAAAATTCCTTTTCCTATAGCCTTTACAATAAAATACAGGGGAGCTGATTCTTTTTATCTCAAGGAAAGACTAGATTTACTTGATAGGTAGCTTTATATTTCATGTAAGAATTGTGTAAAATGTAGATTTATTAATTTTACTAATAGTTTTAATATTTTATAGTGTCATTTTCATTTTATTGTATCCCCTTTATGCATTCATGGGAAAATCTGTTATGGGAGACCCAGCCCTCCATCCCATCCATACCCCCATAGCCTAGCTGAAAACCTAATTTTTCTCACTATTTTTGAATAAGCTTTATTTTTCTTTTTTTAGAAGAATTGTTTTGTCACCTTGCATAGAATTTCTGTTTTGAGCTCAAAAGAACTTCCTCATCTCACTTTTCTTGAAACCTAGAAATCTCTGTCCCAAAACTTTCATTTTAATTAAATGGTGGGTTGGATGAAATACTTTTGCACAAAACTCTCCCTAACTCTGTGTCTCATCCTAGTTACAGTTTATATTCCTTAAAGAGGTGAATGGCATTAGAAAGTAATTGGATCTTCACATTTTATAATTTCCATATGATGCCGCTGATTTTCAGGAATGCAAAATGTTATATGAGTAAGAAAACCAAAAACACTCTAAGAGAAAATATTCAGCAACATTTTAGGGCCTTTTGATTATTATTTTTTGGTTTTTCATGGATTAATTTCTGTAATATAATAGCTAATAGCTAGTGGAAATAGTACAATATAATGTATTAATACATAAATACTGATAAAATGGAACATGCCGGAATGGAACAGATTTGATTCCTGGCCAGTTCCTGCTTGTCTTAATATCAGACCTGTGGGAGCAATGGTGTCTTCATTATGAGGACATAGGGCCTCACTGCTCTTCTGGGAGGTTTGATGTGTCCCCTGGCTTAAAAGTAAAATGCAAATATAACTCTGAGATCATCCGTCTTCCTCTCAAGAACTAGGTGATGGGGATGACTTTTCTTCAATTCTTTTTATGCTCCAACATGAGATTTCTATTCTGTGTAACTGTAGGTGCTCTCATGTGTAGCAGACAATGATGATCAGCTGATAAAAACAAAAATCTTTTAAATCTTGCTCCTTGTAAGTGGGGCTATGAGCAAGAAAATGTGACACAGTTCTTTAATTAATAATGGCAACTTTTTGACACAAGAGCACAGCTCAAAATTTAATGTAGCAGAAACCTGTGCAACTAGAAGCTAGAATATGACTAATAATCTAATGTGCAATTCATTTAATTAAAAGGTTTGTCCAGAGAAAATTTCTACTAATTATAAAAAATCACTACTTACATTCACAAGCAAAGCATTCTCTAACTTTTTTAAAGTTAGCAGATAATTCAGCTCCCATCTTTTTGTACTTATATGGACAAAATACAGCTAGAAATACCACTCTAAGTATTAAACAATTTACTGAGTAAATGTTTCCTGAAGTGCCATGCATTTCACAGCTGCTTTAAAGGAGCATCTTGCTTTTCAAAATTTGCAGCAGAGCACTTGTTATCCTCACAACTCTATGTGGCATCATCCAAATGCTCAAGATCATACAAATAGAAGAAATAGTCAGGTTATGGTAACAGAAGTTAGTTCTTTGACTTCTCAAGAGAGAAAATTAGCTTACACACAGCTGTGGTCTACTGCAGCTACCAGAGTTACCTTATTTAAAGTTGCTGTGCTACTCCATCTGATGTAGTTCTGTTTGTGATGCAGCCACAGCTAATGGCATGATTATTCCAGTTCAGCACCAGGGAAATATCTTATGCCTTACAGCTCTTGCCATTTGAGTTGCTTGTTTATAGAGGATGGCAATGCATGGAAATTGCTAGTTGCTGTAATGATTGTCAGATGTATTCAGTGTTATCCCTTTATATTTTCTGAGTTATATTGCTCTCTTCCTTGCTGTACTCTTTCCACTTCAGCAGTTGAAATGTGATGTGAATTACAAGAGGCACCTCAGATAAGAAAATACCAAGTTTACATAATTTGACCACTAGCTGTTGTTCTTTTTCTAATTCAAGTATTTATAGTCAAAGAGCAGCTATATATACCTTTGGGAACCTGAAATTTAAATGGTAGAGACATAAATAAAAAAAAAAATACTATTAATGTGACAACATTATAAAGTTGAATACTTGGTGGATTCAAAGTTCCTTTCCTAGGTTTTAGAAAGTCGGGCAGCTTACAACAGAAAATCTACATCTTTGAAGAACTTTGATAATGGAGTCACACATCAATGACAGCGTGTTAATGAACTACGCTTTAAACGTTAATAGGTGACAACTCAATTCAAAGGGAAAAAAAACCTGAAGTCATTCTTTCTATTTTTATTACTGTGTGAAACGACTGCTTATAATGTTGAAGAAATGAACACTCAACTCCATTTTTAGCTATTAACCACATTTATTATGAACCATTAACTTAGACTGATGGAATTTTATTTCAAGAACACGACAGTCCAGATAACTTGGTTTGTCTTAAGCTTTTTTTATCAGACTTTTTATAGATTTTCTTTTTTCTGCTCACCCTCATACCTATTGCATCCTCTTGGAAATTCAAAACGACAATGGTTTAAACTAATGTGAAAAGCATTTCAGAAGAATTCCTTTGACCAAGTCTAGAAAGAAAGTTGTAGAATTTTCAGTGACTTTCAAAGCTACATGACACATAGGCAATATGAAAGAACGTCTTTATTGCAGTGGTGTGTTGACCTTGGCTAAGGGGACAAACTCCCATCCAGCTAGTCACTCATTAAGGATGGGGTAGAAACCATAATGATTTCTTGGGTTGAGAAAAGGAAAGAGAGTCAAAATTATTTCAATTTATTACCAGTTCAAATAGATTTGGCTCGTGAGAAACCAAGACAAAAAATAAAACAACCCCAAAACAACAAAACAACAACAAAAAAATCAATACCTTTCCCCCTGTCTTTTCCCAGCCTCACTGAAGTAGGGAGGGCTGCCACCAGAGCTGCCACCTTGGTCTTACAGTGGGCAAAATTTCACCTGTTTAATATATTGATTGACAGAGTTCTTTGGAAGTCAGGCCTGAAGAAAAAATGAGTCCAGGGAGGCTGGATGTACTTTAAGGACATCTTTTTGATACAGGAGAAGCCTGTCCCCCTGTGCTCTCACACAAGCTTGTCGGAAAAGAGACCAGCCTGGTTTGACGGAGAACTTAGGCTGGAATCAAGGGAAAAAAAGAGTGTATCACCTTGGAAGGAGTGAAGGCAGCTCAGGAGGACTGCAGGTATTTTGTGAGGTTATGTAGGGAGAAAATTAGGACCAAAGCCAAACTAAGCTTAATTTGGCCACTGCATTCAAAGAAAACAAGAAAAGTTTCTGTGAATAAATTGACAGCAAAAGCATGGCTAAGGAGAGTGTCCACCTTTTGCTGGATGCAGAGTGTAACTTAGTGTCAGGGAATGAGGAAAAGGCTGAGGTGCCTTCTTTGCCTCAGCCTTTAATGCCAAAACCAGTTGTCCTCAGGATACCCAGTTCCCAGAGCTGGAGGTTGGGAAGGGGAGCTGAGTCAAGCCCCCATAACCCAGAAGGAAATGGCTGACGACTTTTTATGCCAATTAGATGCCGACAAGTCTGTGGCCCCAGTTGGGATGCACGTGAGAGTAACGAGGGAGCTGATGAAAGAGCTTGCCAATCCACCTTCAGCCATTTACCAGCAGTCCTGGTTAACTGGACAAGTCCCATCAAGATGTTTCAGAACAAACATATAAGGCCCCATTCCTCAGTAATGACAGCTATACACATTTTCCCTTGCTGCCTTCAGCAGAATTGCTCCTGACCAGCCTCATCAAGGAAGAGGATGGCCAGGCTTCCCAGGCCTGAGTATGCAGACCTACACGCCCATGATAAAATCTTTCAGTGGTATGAATACAGTAAGCTACTTAGGTTGTTCATGAACCTGTCTTAGATGACACTATCAGTTTCTTCACTAATTCTACTGTGACAGAACTCTTGGCCAGCATTTTTGGTAGCCACACATGAACAGCAAAAGCAGAGCAGAAACAGATCATTTGTTACTAAGAGTCGATTTTCTATTCTTTAGTTACACAAATTTAGGGGCACTCCAATTTTGCTTAGATATTGGCCTGGGAGGGTGGAATAACAAATGAGACAAGGATTAATCCAGGTGTTCTAGGATAATGGCTGAAGCTCTCTTTCAGGTTTCATAGGAGGAGGAACAAATCACTTTAACTGGGCACTTCTTCCTCCACTAAGGTGGTCCATGTCTGAAGTATCTCCAGAGTGCCTCCATCTGCTTTATTTAGGATGTGAATTCTTTTCCACTAACTTCATTTGCCCAAATCTAGGTATATAATGTTAATTTCTCTATGTTTCTATCTACCTACTACACACTATATCACATGTGTAGTAAGTATTTCTAGAGAGTGAGACAGGATCATAAAATGAGATGGATCACTGTCTGAAGGTATTTCTCTCTTGCTTCATTAACTGTAGAAGATAAAGATGATGAATCTATGTACCACTGAATGTACATAGAATTAGCAGGAAATAATGTATGCCCCTATTACATTAAGTTCCAGTTCACCTAGTTCTCTCTGGAAATACCCACATTCTGTCTAGGAGGTCCATTGCTGGGCAAACACACACAAAAAGACAGGGAAGTGGATTCCAAACACTCGTCAATATGGGGTGACAAAGAAATTGAATCCATAATTCTCTTATTCCAGGAAACACGATTCTGTAGCCTAGGTATCTGTGTACCTGTGAAACTGTGGTTCAGGGCAGCAACAAGAGGGACTGTGAATTTTGCATACTGACTATAGCATGGAATAGGGAGACTACATGCTACTTTTGTTCCATAACAGAATGGGAACAAAACATAACTTTTAACAATTTAAGTAGTCCAATGTAATATGGACAGACACACAAGCCTTCAGAAATCCCACTGCCATTAGAGCTGCTTGTGCCACACTGTGTGCATGACTGTTTACTTGCCCATTATGCGTGATACAGAGAAGAGGCAGTGGAACAGCAAGTGAAGTCACCTGGAACAACCATAATCTCCCTGATAAACTGTTTATATGCCTTGATCTTAGCTACAATAAATAGTTATTCCACTTCTTAGACAATCAGGAAGCCACTATGGAAAAATAAGATGATTACCACCCAGCACCACTGTGTTTTTGTTGATGTTCGATGAAGTACAGAGGATGCAAAAAGGAAAGAGTGCTAAGGAACTCTGGAAGAGAAGTAGGTTGTTTGCATAGGAAAGGCATACACTGGTCAGACAGGTGATTTTACTGTGTCAGGAAGCTTTTGAGTAAGTCCTGGACTGTTCAATATCTTTAAGTGCTTAGATGCTTCTGAAGAGTACAGTCTGAATGAGATATACTATGTATTTATGTCCTACACAGAGCACCTAAAAGGAAAAAACAAAACCATTAGCATAATTATTTTAGAAATTATTTTTTGGTATCTGCAAAAAATTAGTTGTCATTAATAATTATGATAAAGTATTTAATAAGAACATAGCAGTCAGTAAAATTTTATAATTACGAAAATACAACAAAACCTGAACTTTTTCATTTATAAATGAAATATTTACATAGTCAAAGAAGAGGCATTTAGTCAAAGAAGAGGCATTTAGTCAAAGCTGTGTTTTTCCTTTATTAGCTTTACAATCAACCATCTCATTTGTTATTCCTACAGGGGCCAAAAGTTTCTTGATTTTTATATCCTGATTTTCAAATGCAATTAATTTAATTCATAGAATTTCCAAGAAAAAGTATTTTTTAGTTTTCAAGTTCCTATTTTCAACCAGGGAAAATTAATTTTAAATGTTTGAAGAACATATAAAAGCCCACACCTGTAATGTTCAGTTCTAGATCAGAGCACATCCTCAAATGGATCCAAATGCATAGGAAAACATACCTCAAAACTGCCTTATGTCACACAGAATACAGCTTGCATATATGGACTTTCTTAAAGCACAGTCAAAATGCACTTCTGTTACATATGAAAACATCCCAAGTTAGTAAGGGATGTCTCCTGTACAAAGTATGTTATAAAATATCTTCCTGTTTTGGGTATCGGTCTGTAAGATACTTCTGAAAATGCAGATTTATAAAGAATAGGAATTAATTTTCCCCAATCTACAGGCGATACAAATGACTCATTATGAATTATTTTGCTATTGATGCTTTTCTTGGCTTTGATTTTCTGACTGATCTACTGCAAATGTCTTGTGTCATTTTGTTCCTCCATCACATCATGTTAGGCGTCAGCATAACAGAACATGACTGATTCAATTGAAAATTTCAAAAAGATAATGTATGTGAAAAATGTGGTTAAAGACACTGTGGTTTGGTTTAGAAAACTATTCAGTCAGAGTGTCTTCATGCTAACTTTTGTTTTCAATCCACATAACAACTCCATGGTCAATGATAATAATTTTGCATGCATCGTTCATATTGTCGGCTCATGATTTTACTAAGATGGAAAAGGAAAATCTGAAGAATTGAATTTCTGTACTAAAATTTGTGTCACTTTTTCAACTACCATCTATATAATATTTATTCTTTGAAACAAAATGTCTTATGTATAGACGAACATGTTTCAGCCACATATAACTATTACTCTTAAGAAATGTTTAATTATACGATTCAGATATTTACCATAGGTTTTTTGATAACTGCTTTGAATTGGGAAAAGAATCCTACTGACATAAATATTTTTCCCAATAACTTCATATAGATAGAATATCTTCTAAAAGCATTGTACCAGAGTTTTGTAGCTGAGGGATGAAAGTATTTAAAGACTATATATCAGAACTGCATAGACATTTGTGTCATTGCAGCAATTGCAAATACAGCGACAAAGTTAATTTTTTATGTACTTTATAATACATGACCAGATCCTCATTGTTGAATCTCTTGTCAGAAATAAAATCTGTCCTTGGAAGCAGGGACAAACTGATAATACCTAAAAGTCTCATTAGCTGCTAAAGCCCAGTATTCAATGCCACTGATATTTGTAGCTTCCCGTTCCCCTGCTTTTTAGCCTTGTAGCTGTCTAAAGACTTAACTGGTTAAGGACATATCAATTTTATTTAAGAGTACATTTAAGTCTACTGCTTAGATCAAATTGTCCTGACACCCACATTTTAAATCTAAATGCATTTGTTGTAATGTTTCAATGCTGATGGCAGACGCAGTGAGAACTGTTCTATGGCCGGGTTGTACTTGCACCACCTGACAGGATACACTAATTTTCTATGGGCTGCTATTATGTCTTCCATGATTTTTACCTCACAGGCCACAAGCATTCTTCATGCCTAATTTATAGACTAACATAAGCAATTCCATACCTCAGGATACCCAATCCTCTCTGAGAATTTAGGCTCACATTTACAAAGTATTTAGGCTTTATCATTTTGAGTGTTGTAGCATTGTCTCCAGGAAGGGAATTCATGAGCCCGAACTAGTTGCTTTCCTTTCCTAAGCAATATAGGGGAAAATTCACCATCTATAAATCTTAATTTCCTAGAACTGAAGAGTTTGTGTGTGGCAATGCCTAGGCCAGACAAGAGTGTCTCACAGATTGTCTTTACCTCTTGCACCTGTGAAAAAGTAGTGCATGAATCTAAGATTTCAGTCCCAGCTGCCTCTCTGGGTGGAAATGCTTGTGGTGGGCTGAGCAAGGAGCTGACCATGTTGCTTCCCCTTGCAATCATCTCCAAATCAGAGATATGTTAAATTCCTTTCTCACAAGGAGGGCATTCAAACCCATATTTGTTACCTTCCACGATGTGGTTCTCCTTCCAATCTATTGGACTATCAGTGGTTATGGCAATTTTCTGAGATGGAAAAAGCAGTGAATTTTTGTAATGAGGAAGATGTCCATGTCTTCTTTATTCTTGTCAGGATCTCAAGTCAGTATGAAACTACTGTAAAAAGCAAAGTATTCCCTGTTATATCAGGCAGTTATCTAAGCCTGGGCTGTAGGCATTTAGGGTTGTTTGGCATCTAACTACTATGGTGATTTTTTTCACACAATATAGATATTTAAATTGCACCAAAGTTAAATGCTTTAAGCCTTTCCAGTTGCAAGTACTTCAAATCTACTACTAGCACTTTTCTCCAGCACTAAGGAAAGCTGGCAGTATTCAAATTTTTCCCCCTTCCAAACCAAGCAAACTCAGTCAAAATGGCATGCAGTGAATCAATCACCTAGTGTCCTGGCCCATGATAACCTTCAAGCCACATCAAGAAATTATCTGGAAAAATATCTGACATAGAACAACCCCAAGCCTGGGACTGTGGTGCGAATTTAACAGTACCATCCATCCACCTGAACGTGCAGGTGCGCTCTCAGGTGCCAGTGAATCGGATTCACTGCTTGCTACGGGCATTGTCCTTGTAAATCTTGAGATATGTTTTGGAGCCAGAAGCAAACAAGATAGAAGAGGAACAAAAAGTGACACGAGAGCAACATGAGAGTACAGAATTAATCAGAGCTTCTGAGTCACCAGCAGTGCCCTGAAACCTGTGGTAAACTCTTTCTGACTGGTTGTCCATGCCTGAGTGAAATTACCATGATTACATAGCAATTTGAGGTAAATCATTGGGATTTTTGAGCACAAAACAACTTGGATGTTAATAATACACAACGTGACTGTAAAGCTAAGTCCTTTTAAAATGCCAAACCTATTTTAGTTTGTGATGGAAGAAGTATTATATACTGGTTATAAATTATGCCCTGTTATCTGGGTGGGAAATCAGTGTGGTAAGAGACTAAAATAATAATGGTTATTTCTTCAGTGCCTTTAAATATGGGGCTGACTAAAATTGGTGTTTGAGAGTGTGAGCAAATTTAAAATTCTTTTACTTCAGACAAATAGGAATAAAATAGAGAGCATTTAAAGTGTGAATATATATATATCTCAAACTGCATTAATATAGAGATCATAGTGATCATATTATTGATGCTAAAGTTTGATGTGATCAAAGCTAGAAATGACTTCTAGCAGTTGAAAAGGACTGCGTTAATAGCTTTCTATATTACTTGCAGTATGTGGAATTGTGAGAAACAAATTAATGCCCTGTAGTGAAGCCTTGCCTGTACAGCAAAGACATTCACTAATTTCTCCATTTAAAGATTTACTTGGCATTGCAATAAATTTGGAAATATGTTGCAGCATTGCAAGAAAGGTGGTAGTAAAAACATTTTAAAATAATCTATTTCTTCTATGGAAGGGTATCCTAGCTGAAGAAGAAATATAAAAACAAAATGCAAATGGATGTTGAAAAGTAGTTTGGAAAGAACAGAAGATAATTTACTTTAGTATTTAGTGGTTTTCACCTTGGCTAAGGTGAAAAAAATAATGAGGGGATCAATTACTGTCAAGTATCTTGACTGTTATAAAGCCTGTGAAATCCAATGTTGATTTTTAACCTTACACCATTTAAATCAATTTATTCTTCTAAATGTTAACACGGGGCCTGACCTTCCCACTGACTTCAGTAAATTTCAGACACTATAAAATGAATTTACAAGTTTCCATTTGATTGATTCTTTGACATCTTTATGTTTAAGTGTATTGGTGTCACTCATCCAGTAATAGTGCAGTGAGAGGAGAGGATACAGAGAATAAA
Organism: Corvus kubaryi; assembly: GCF_017639235.1. Lineage (NCBI taxonomy): Eukaryota > Metazoa > Chordata > Aves > Passeriformes > Corvidae > Corvus > Corvus kubaryi. The sequence continues at coordinate 6,815,940 of NW_024582073.1, forward strand.
TAAAGTTTTTTGAGCTCTGAAAAGGTGACTTACTGCTAATCAAGCCATGCTTGGTCTAATTCCTATTATTTGTTTCTGCTACCGATGGTCATAATGTAGTGAGAATAGATGGGGAACACTTAGCATTTCGCACATATTTCTTAGGTCTGAGTCAAATTCTTTGGTAAAATTATTTCTAGGTTTACTTCAGCAGAAAACAGGTAGAAAATGTTGTGTGTAAATAAAATCAAGGAAGCATCCTCACAAGGTAAAAGTCTAATTAACTGTATGTTTTCCTTGTGTTGCTTTGAGGAATGTATTTGGCAGATATAACAGACTTTGTCTTCAGAGACATTTGAAAAAATTCTTCTTGGCTGCTTTTCATAACCAAGGCTCAAAAAATGGATTTTTGTACTAAATAAATAACCTATTTAACATCATGGCATTCCAGTTTTAAAAAAATCTAGTAAACACTTACATCTCTTCAGGTTACAACACCTGAACCAATACCATATAAAAGAATTTTCTTAAATGCCTTTCCAGAGTACTGTCATTACAGACTCTAACAAAATTTTGGGACAAAAAATTGAAAGTCTCACAGGGCTTTAATGGTGGTTAAACACTGGAATGAGTTGCCCAGAGACGTGATGAAATTTTCATCCTTGGAGACATTCAAGTCTTTACTAGAAATGGCCTTGAGCAACTTGATCTAATAACATCTGTTTTGAGCAAGGAGAAGGGTTAGATGATCTCTGAAGGTTCTTTTCTATTTAAATTATAGGTTATTTTATGGTTCTGACATAACCTTGAAGGTCTAGCATAGGGGTACAAGGTATGAAGTACAAGAAATTTTGCAGAACAATGGAGGGATATTGAGGGGGAAACACATGACTTGAAAGTCAGTGAAAGTCTTAGGAAGACTGCATGTTATGCTATTCAAGGCAGTCCAGAAAGCCAAATAATAATTTAAAAAAATGCCTAGTGGGCTGTGATTTGGTTAAATTTAGTTAATTTAGTTTATTTTATTCTGGTTACTCAGGCATTATTCTTCTATAACACTGATCTTTGAAGTAGACTTCTTTCTGTTTTAGTGTAAATGGTTGTTGTGGAATAACAACATTGAAGTATTTATTAGTTACACAAATAAAAATTTGTTGGCATAGATTGCTGAACATAGTGCTGGTATTAGTCTCACTGATATATGGCTTGTAATTTCTTTATGTCCTTGTTTACTAAAAGTTATTTAACTTACATGTAACAGAAAAAAAAGGACCTTGTTATGTGATACTCAGAAAAAGAATTTCTTAAAATGGTAATTTAGAGTATCCTGTAATGGCTCACCGCAAGTTATCACTTGAAGAATATGTAGAATATCAATATAAAGAATATTCAAGAACACAATCTTAGATTTCATCATCTATTCATGATACTGCATTCAAACTTGCCTTAACTATTCCTACCATATTATTCCATTTGGGAATGTGCATGCTTTTCTGTTATTGATATATCTTTTTTTGCATTTCTTCCTAATATGTTTATTTTAATAAGTAACAGAATGTCTTACCAGAAGGAAATGATAGATTAAGACCATCCCCACCCCCCATAACATCTTTGTCCTTCTCTGCTTTACAGATATTTTAAAATTTAGTTGCTTTGGTGGATGGACGTATTACCATACACTGTTACACTTGCCATACTGCTAGTAGTATTTAATAATGAAATAATGCTGAGTAAGAAATAGCTTAATGAACGGAATTAAAAATGTGAAAAATGTTTACTTAAACTGAGAAAGGCTTCTTTGAGTTGGTTAATCCAAAGTAATGGCTTTGGTGAACTGGTCAGTTGGTATTTTAGCTATTGGCACACAGAGTGATGAGCAATTCAGAGGAAGCAATCTGCTGATGTATGAGCACTGGTGGTATTCTTAAACCAAATGCTATTCCTAGTTTTTTTCCTTCCAGCTAATCATACGATCATAGAATTCCCTGAGTTGTGAGGAACATTTAAGATCATCTAGTTCCAACCCCCCTGCTGTGGGCAGGGACACCTTTCACTAGACCAGGTTGCTCAGAGCCACATCTGATCTGGCCTTGAACACTCCCAGGGGTGGGGCATCCTCAGCTTCTCTGGGCAACCTCTTCCAGAGCGTCACCAACCTCACAGTAAAAATTTCTTCCTAATCTCTAATCTAAATCTACTCTCTTTCAATTTCACCCTTCTCAAGCCATTCCCCCTTGTCCTGTCACTACACTTGCCCTCGTAAATAGTCTCTCTCCCTCTTCTTCTAGGTTCGTTTCAGGTACTGGAAGGCCACAATTAGGTCACTCCAAAGCCTTCTCTTCTCCAGGCTGAACAACCCCAACTCTCTCAGTCTTGCCTCATGGGAGAGGTGCTCTATCCCTCCAGTCATTTCAGTGGCCTCCTCTGGATTCACTCCAACAGATCAATGCCCTTCCTGCGCTGGGGACCTCAGAGCTGGATGCAGCACTCAAAGTGGGATATCACCAGAGCAGTGTGGAGGAGCAGAATGATTTTGACTATTGTGTGACTGTATAACGTCACTCACTAAACTGTTTCTGGTGGATTGGAAAGTGATAACTTTCTGAAGCCTTAAAACCGAAACCAAATAAATATAATTACTTTTGCTTATTAAAACCAGCCAGTCTTTTCTTATGCTTTCTAGTTAATTAAAAAGACCGATTAATCATAAGGGAGGAATTCCTGTCCTTCTGACTTTAACAGTTCCAACTTTCTAATAAAGTATTGAAGTAAGAAAACACATTTCTTGCTTCTCCTTTCCTTCGAAATCTTCTCATAGACATAGAAGGAAGCTGTCCCTGTTCCAAGTGCCAGATAGTGCAAAAGGAACAAGGTCCAATTTCTTGACCAGAGTATCTATTCTATTGAAATTCCTAGAGGAACTGTAAGGAAAACTGAGCCTACAGACTTGTAAGAAAAAATAGCTTCTTCCAGGGAGCAAGATCAATTGTTCTTCACATTGGCTAAAGGTTTTTACACAGTGTGTGGGTTCAGTAATTTCACAGGAATTTTTGAAAGAGGGAGATTCCTGGATCTGAGTTATGGCTCCCTGGAATTACTGAACATATCACTACAGTTTCAAGCAGCACTTCTTTAAGAACTTTCCTGGCAAGACAACCTTTAGCTTTCATCAGTGCAGGCCCTATGCATTTCTATCACAGGTTTTCCATCACTAATGAAGTTGAACACTTTCAATATTGGGAAAACTGGCCTGTGAAACACTGTGAATTGTAGCATTATAGAATGGTTATTTTTGTAAAAAGGAGGAGGACATTGAGGTAATCATCTGTTCAGCTCTATTAAGCTTTTATTTCCATGCACCTTATCTTACCAAAGACTTTGTTGCTAAATATATAGCTAATGCCAATCACCATGATTTAATGGAAAAGTGGTCTTTTTAAACAAATGTGTTACATTTTTAAAAAACAAAATTATAGGTCCACTTAATAAAGGCTGCTTGGATCATAGTGCATTCTTCAATTCTTTATCATATGGTATTTTGATTTGAGACCTTGCATTGTAAGGAATGAAGTAACTACATATTAAACAGAAAAATTGCTCTCTGAGACCTTATAAAGTAAGTGTCCAGACATTGTCTAGTGGGACATATTTCTAGCAGATCTTCCTACATGATATGGTTTGTATTATAATGGTTGTCAAAGACTGGGACATACCACAGAACTTCAATTCTTTCCTAAACAGGAAGTGAGATGCCTGATGCAAACTATGGATATAGCCTTGTCTGCCACTCCTAAAAGTGGCACTTTTAGGCCTCTGCCTTCAAAGCATCAATTGAAGTGGCATAGTCACTCTATTCTTATTCTTTCTCAAGGGTTTTTTCCCCAGTTAAATCTCCTGGCATATATGTACATGTCTTAGATTGAATAGCATGGGAGAGACACTCCCTCAGACTTTCCTGAAACTCTCCCCAGAACACATTATGGTGGACAAGCTATTTTTAATTTGTGGCCTTTCCATTAACTAGCATTGACTCCAGAGGAGAACATTTAATTTGAGCAGATCGTCTTCATATTTTTGTCTTTTTTCTGATCCTCTCCATAATCAAGACCCCTCTCCTGCATATGTCCTTTGAACTCGCTTGAATTCTGTCTGGCTTGGCTCTAATTTAATGGGTGTCATCTGCCAGAATTTCTTTGGGATTTCATTTGTTTTTTAAAACTTATGAGTTTTCTGACACATTCAGAATGTGCAACAGAAAGCACAAGACATTTCCAAATCTGGTGGACAGCCCTATGTAAGTTTCTCTTCTGTGCATACTGCATGCAATGACATAGGATGCATTCTAGCTCAGTTCTGGGCATCCTTTACGCTTTGAATGATTTCTTGCATTTTTTATTTTTTCTAAAGTGAAAAGCAAACAACACAGCAGAATAAAACTACTTTTTTTTTCTTTTTTGGTAGCTTTAGTCCACTTGCAAGGAAAGACAAAAGAATTCTCTAAAAAATATCTCTAGAAAAAAATTAAAAACAAAACAGAAGAAACAGTACCTCCCCAGTTTATAAACTTGCAAATGAAAACACAGAGACATATTACCATTCTCAGGAGAATGGTAATTGTCAGTAGACATTTCATATCAGGATTTTTAACTAAGGACTTTTTATGAAGATACTGCTCTGCACTTTGCTGATAATTTCTTACCTACATACATTGTGAAGAATATGCAAAAACATAGAGACAAACTGCTGTTTCAGTAAATATAATTGATGTGTATGAAAAGGATATTTCTGCAACAACAGTATTTGAATGATTCCTTTGGAGGCTGCCAGAGAAGCAGCTGGAACTGGGAAACTTTCTGTCAGGCCACTGGAACTGGTATATTAGATTCATGAGCTTTGCAGAAAATACAGTATTGCAAAGAGATGTTCATTTGGATCTGAATTTACAATGACAAAAAAGCATTAAGACAGACAGCCTGCTTTCTATAAAGAAATGTTTTCACAGTGGCAGCATTATTTTTTTTTAAGATGGTAACCCCTTCTTTGGGGATAAAAACATTAATTGTTGATGTGTTTCCTGTTTCCTGAATGTTTCCTGACTACTGGAAGATCAGTTTTCCTTCTCATATATTCTAAACCCTTGGCCTGCATCAACACATTGCAATGTGTTGCTGTTTTTACAAAAGTGCAGGATTTGCAAAGGAAATTTGGCAGGAAGCATTACATTTGGGAGAGCAGAATATCTCTCTACTATATTGATCAGAAAACGATCTGCCTTTCTCCACATTCTCCCTGAACTGCTGCGAGTCTGACTGCTTCGTGCTAGGTTTTATGACTGGACCCTTGGACACACACCATAGGTCCCTCCATACAACTGCATGGCCAATACCATCGTTCATCACAGAGAAGAATTGAGTGTAGCCAGAACTAGGAGGATGTAGGTAGGGAATCAACATCAGGCAGCAGCACTTCTTGAGTCACAATTGCAACCTGTGCAATGCAGCTCCTGTACAAGAGCTCATGTGGCTTTGAGTGTGTAACCATGAAACCACAGAAGAAGGTTCTGTGGTGAGCTGGAAACATCCATGAAAACCACATAAACATCCGTGATTTTACTCTAAAATACATTTTTCATGACAAATTATGTTTCCTACAGAACTGTAAATGCTTTTTATACAAATGAGGATAGAGTACTGTTGGAATATCATATGCAAATATTTTATTAACTTGGAAGCATTTCAGTGTAGTTCTCTCCTGGATGTAATATTGCAGTTCAACTCCATGTTTAGTACTCTCAGAGGGTTTGATTATGCAGGAGGACAGGTATTTTCTCATCCTGATTCTTTTTAATAGGAGTTAAGAGTACTTAGAACTTTCTACAACCAAGTGATTTAGAAACACTCAGGATCCCCTAATATTGGTTTACTGTACATGGCATTCATTCTTATAGCCATAGAATTGAGTATTCTAAAATGCACTGACTCTTCCCAGTGTTTATGAGATACACCAGGAAGATAAGCACCACAGAGAGAGAATATCTTTTTAGATAAAAATTGTAATAACACAGAAAGGAATAGATATAAATTCCTTTAATAGATGTAGGTTGGAAATTAAAAGAAAGTCATTAAACCACAGAGGGCATGGTGCAATTAAGTATTATCTGATGTAATAAAAGAAGTAACACATTTTTAGATGAAACCTTCATCTTCATAAATCTTAATATAATCTGTAGGTACTTACAATGACTAGAATTGAAGTCAGTGACCCAGAAACCTCCTTGCCTGAGTTCTTGTCAGTCCCACAGAAATTTCTAAAACGCTCTCAAGAGAAAAGTAGTGTTACTGTGTTTCAAGTGATGCTTCTTATGTCAATGAAGAACAATCAATTTTCATTACAAGAAAAATTTGAATAATTACATCTTTACTCAAATCTGTATTCCATTTCTTTTGTTCCTTCTGGTTTATGCAGTCCACAAAAATTCAGTCATAAATACTTGTGATATTTTCACTCATGCTTAAAGGCATATGAAATGTTGAAGATCACCATTTCCTTGTCTTTGTATGATCAGATTTTTTTCTACTTTTGTGACTTAATATGCCATATCACATAGAAACAATATTCATTTAATATATTTAAATCAGTTATTTTCATAAAATAAAATGAAAGCAGTGAATATCTCATAGCCTGGCAATCATAAATGAAGCATTTTGCTATGAATTTTTGTTACTAAATACTGAAAGTCTGATTAATTGCAGCGCAAGCTAGATGACCTCCTTATGTTGAGTAATTTTGAGTACTAAAGCAATTGTTTCTTTTGGTTTCTACTGTTCTACTTCCCCCTTTTCATGTTTTGTTTCATTAGGATTGTGATAGTGAAAAAAATGCATCGCATCAAAAAAAATCTGTAGCAAAAGAAGTCCCAAGCATAGGATGGAGTTATAGAGCAAAATAAAACATAGATGCCAGCAGCATGAGAAAAGGGTCTTTATTTGTCTACCAGTATCATTCTGGCTCCAGTCTTCCCTTAGGATGTGTAGGAGTCTTGAACCTTGGTTTTCGGCGTACAGATGCATAGTCTTTATTAGAAACTGTTCTCATTAGATCTAGTCTATTGTATAAAACAGTCAGTCATTGGTTTGGAAAATGCCAGGCATTAGGAAAACGTGTGCAGATTTTTCTTTTGAAATGGACATGGCAGAGATTTGCTCTTGTGTTCACCACATGAACATTTTAAAACTACTGGCTGTTTTGGGATGGAGTATTTTGTTTTTTCCCATGAAAATTTAAAGTAAAAAATATTGCTGCATAGTTAGCATGGAATTAATATTAACCTTGATATCTTGAAATATCAGCTGTAGAGGTCTAAATGTTTGAATGAAACAATATCTCCAAGGGAACTGCTCTGCAAAGTATTCAGAAGAATTTTTCAGAACTTTAGGTAATGTAATGCTGATTTGTACACACATAAAACACAAATTTAAAGTAGTGGCAGGTTTAAAACTTCACTAAATTGATTGTCCATTACCACAGTAGAAAATTTCTCTTTAGAAAACTGACTGCAAAAGATCAAAGTTAAATAAGAATAATGTCAGGCACCAGGACACTTAAAAATATTTTAGGTATGGACACTTTTTCAGGCCATCTTCTTAAATTTCTCTTTTAAAAGCTTCACTGGCTAACAGGGAGATGACAGAAGAAATTACTGATGGACAAAAAAGATTGACTCTGCTCACTGTAAGCTCTTATCTTTAAAAATACAGTGGTTCATAATGGTTAAGAATGAAAACAAAAAAGTTTAAGGTTCCTAGGGAATTGGAAAACTGATAAAAGTAAGTGAAGTATTATAAAACTACTGAGAATATAAAGAAAATAGTTTTGAAGATAATGTTTCTAAAATAAATTTTAAAATTAGAGGAATGTTTGAAGCAAAATACGATTGCCTCTAAAGCAGAAAATAAAAATATTAACTATGAATAATCTGAAGTTTTAACTATTTCAAATATAGAAATTTAATATGTGGATGCTGAGAAATCCATCTTTTTAACTGAAAATTATTTTTTTCTGGAAACATTGTTACAGGAAGTTCTCCTATCATAAATTATAGCAATGTCTGAGGTTGCCTTGAAACTACTGTAGAAAGAGGGAAATTTTGATGTGGGGAGAGAGACACATGACTCTTATAGTAGGGAAGCTTTTTCGAGGAAAGCATTTTACTTCCCAGAATTACCAGCTTAGGACATTACTTTTGACTAAGACAGAAAAGAATAATTTTCAAATCCACTGTTTTTCCTGATAAAGGAACCTATTTCTTTTGCCAAGGACTTACAGGCTCTCAACATAAGTTGCAGGACTTGGTGATCTTGAAAGAAGACATGGCTACATGACTCAGCTCCTGCTTCTAGGTATTGCTACGTAGGAAAGAGATCTAAAGGTCTGTTTGGATGACTAATATTCAGTAATCCTTTCAGCATGATACCACCACAAATACTGACAGCCTAAAATACTGATATGGGACTTTATTGAGACATAACATTGAAGAATTACAAAAACATATCTTTCCTGGCAGCTTGGTTTCTGATGCGTGACAAGGAATGACTGAACGAAAGATCTACTGAATAAATTTGTTGATTTTAACTCATAGAATTCCACATATCTGGTTTAATAAAGGGATTATGCTTTTTCTTGTTGTCTGGGATGGTAACAGATGCTCATTTGCTTTCAATCATGGTGGCAAAGAGAAAACTCTAAATTTCTTTCTATCATTTCTTTTGGGAAAGACTGTAGCTTTATTACACTGTTCCTCTATTTACAATTCAGTGAAGAGAATGCAAAAATTGGAGTATATGAATTTTAAAATGCTATTTAAAAGAATAATGGACAAATAAAATGTTGAAATTTACACAGTCATTTGGCTAGCAGTAGTTTTGTTTAAAATTATGTTCTTTGATCCCTGAAACAGTGCTTACTTACAACATATGAGTAAAAAGAAACATATTCTTGCTTGTGCATAACAATAAAACACATAATAAAAGTTTGACCATAGTGTTTATTATTGCTACAGCTTTTAATTGTGGCTTTATCTACCTTGGACTCAGAAGTGAACTGAAATACTTTTGATTTATCTCTAACATCTCTAACAGTGATAACTGATAAACCCAAATGCAGATGCACATTTTATATGATTTTAGTTTCTTTTGTTCAAATTTCATGTCTTCCACTTTTTCAATTTAGAGAATAAGCCAGTTTTCCATTTGCCTTTTACCTCTCTTATTCATATATTGTTGAGCAGGTTTAACTTAAAATGCATGAAGGAGTGTATGTACCCAGAATTTCAACTCCATTTTGCAGCTTACAACCACCTGCAGTATTCTTTTGAGACCTGTGACCATCCTTTTTTTGGTCTATCGTAACTACTTGGTGATTCAGTTGCAGCTCTGCAGTGACAACCAGCTTGTTCAGAATGGCATTGCTTCACTAGGCTGCCAGGGATTTATGGGAAAGAGAAACATGGGTCTCCTGTCCTTTGGCACATCTGTTTCTTGTTTGCTGCCACATGGAAAGAAATGTTCTGAAGTGATCCAACATGGCCAGAATAATTTCCTGTTTGATTCAATTTGTCTGTCTTTATTAGAAGTCATCTTTATCACCACTTAGCTCCTCTGATTTTACAGAGAAAAATTCTTGCCCACATTCCTTCAACTGCTTTAAATTTCTCTCCTATGGTGTACCTTTCAGAAGTTGAAGAAATAATCAATTTTTGGTAAGAACATAATCTACTGTAAGTAGCAGCAAATTTTTCTCTTCTGATCTAGACCATGAGTCAAATATGAAATTCTTGTTCCTGTGTAATCTCTCCTCTATTTGCCTCAGAGCAGGTACTTTATGTTCAGGCTTGACTCATCCTCATGTGCCCTCCATGGACCTGCTTCTATAGGCAGATGTGACAAATGCAGCACTTCAGGCTTCTGAGATTTCTGTCTGAACCCATATAAACAATTTAGCTAACTGTCATGCACAGCTTATCTTTGGTTTAGCATGTGGGAAACCTTTTTTGACTGTCGTGTTTGGAGACCTGGCAAAAACTACAGCCAGAACTGTTCCTTCTAGTTGCACTCATAAAACTGGTCAGTGCATTTCTGTATTTCCTGGAGCTTTCTGTCAAAGCTGTAAAGCTATTCATGATGACAATTGTGCCTCCTGTTCCACAGATCTTTCTGTGTTGTAGTAAAGTCATACTCTACACTGCTTACCCCAAATGACATTGCCAAGTAGTCTTGACTTCACTCCATACCACTGAATTCTCGATAGCATTTGATTTTGTTGCTCAGTATACTCAGCAATGGCTTCTTTGCAGAGTGCTTTAAGGCTTTTTTTTTATCCTGCTTGCGCCTGAAGGCAAGGCTAGGAGCATTATTTCCAGGATATAGGCATTGACCTTTTCTTTGTGGATGCATTTCCCACCTGCACATGTACAAGTTCTATGGCAAATGCAAGGGTCATCAGGCTTTGTGCTAGTGCAGTTTCAAATACTTACAGAGAGCACTATTCAACATAATTCTGGCTCCACTGCAGTCCTGTCGTACTTAAGGACCTGGCTCCTAACCTGTAATTTTTTCATTCTCTAAAAAATTAATGCTTTGTTCTGACTTTTCCTCTCTGCATAATTCTTTCCTAACTATCAAAAATCTTTTCGACCCATAATGGAAACCTGTTGTAACTTGGGCTGATAATCTTAAAAATTATTTCTGCTAAATTAAAAATACCATAAAGAAAAAAGAAAAATCATGCCTTTTTTTGTTATGCTTATTCAGTTTGTTGGAATATTTCAAGGGTATGGCATGGGAATTCAAATGTATGATGCCTATTAAAAGATGTGTCAGAGACTGGCAAGGGGCAGGATGGTCCTTTGTACAGACATACAAAAACACAATCGATGATTTATTTCTTGGGAAAATCAAGTAATACATTCTTAACATTGATAATGCTCCCAATATTTTGATGTTCTTGAGCTGGTAGGTTTTCAGAAGCCTTTGCACATTTTCTTACCACTACTGAAGTACCAAACTTATATGGTAGGTGCAACAGCCAGACAGCTACAAATGCACTAATGGCAATTTTCAAGCCGGAACAAAGGAAGTCCATTCTTTACCTCAATTTTTCTTGTACATGTCAATTTCTTTGAATAACATGTTATGCATGCATTTTCAACTGTTTATACTTTCCCAACAAAGCAAATATTTTTATTAACTTGACTGAACACACAATTATCTTCAAAAAGTCCATTGTTAAAAAGTAATTAGTTTCTTAAAGACTACTATATATTTTGTGAATATCTATAAAAGATTGAATTAAAGACTTCATGAGTTCATTAATTTATGGACCTATCTGATCAGCTTTCATCATGTAAGAGTTTCATTTATATCATGGAAGCCTGAATCTGAAGTTTTCACAATGTGAGACATCTCTGACAAACTTAATTCCACTAGCCTGTGTCATCCTTGTATTATGGTAATTAGGCACCTCTGGAAGACAAGCACAGCTTTGCTCTTAATTCTGGTACCAAATTTTGTGCTGCCTTTTGATAATCTGGTTTTAATACTTGCTTTAAGGCTTTTTATTCCAATTTTATTAGATGTCTTCTTATTCTCTGCTTCATCACTGAGAGCAAGCCTCTAGCATTTTCTCTTGGCATATGCAATATATAGAGATGACAGTGTTGTTTCTAAAGTATTACAGGCTTGTATTACAGGTGACATTTATTCAACTTGTCATCCCTTCTTTTTCCTTTTCCTGTAAGTTGCACCAGGAATGGTAAGGACCCTTTGGGTTTTCAGTTTTCTGAAACAGGGGACCACAACCTCTACACAAAATGCATTATTGTTTTCATATAGCAATTTGCACACACAAATCCACCTCCCCTTATTTCCAGAGGTGTCATATTAAGGTTTCTCTTCTTAGCAAGATAAATAAATTTGGCTTTTCCCTCTCTTTTTGGAACTCTTTCTAGTTCAAGTGCTTTGTATATGGGAAGGGAACAGATTCAAATTGCAGCTACGATTAGGATGAGAATTGGTCTGCAGCTGTCTCTTGTGACATGTACCTGCTGGCAGAAGAACTGATGCTTCTGTACCCTTTCTCCAAAGAGTACAAACAAAAGAAGATGGCCCTTGCCTACACCTATCTCTTCACAGGAACAAAGATGTGTGTAGATATTCAAAAGGAGTGAAAAATTTAAGCGAAGAAAAGGGCAGTTGCTGCCCCAAAATTTCTGTGAACCCTGAGAACCATCTTAAGTTGTTCAGTCTCACTTCTGCCACACTGTCACTTTTTCAAGAGGGCTTTGGTTAATTCTTTATAGAAAAATGACACCAAATATAGAAAAATACTGTGTTTTCCTTGTGAAACAATAACATATGTTTAGCACAGCATCTTTGTCTATCTCCATCTTCGTTCTGAAAGAAGAGAATGACCCTTCCCCCTGGCTCCTGGACGTCAGGATGGAATCAGCTGTCATAAACCACACATTCTTTCACCTTGAAACCTGCCCAGGGAAATGGTAGTAGTTGGTATCAAGATGTATTTTCACTGCTACTTTGAGCAGCATTTTTGTAGTTGGAGACGTAAGGGGTCTGTGTTGTGCGTGTACAGCAGCAGATATTTATCAAGAGCACTGTGGTGTTTTAAATACCTCACCTCCTTTTCAGGGTGCCAGCACTGGTTGTCATGGAAACAGAGCTGAGAACCAGAAACTGGCAGTTGAAATTGCCTCATCTGCTAGTGACTGTGTCCATGTCTAGTCCTGCTTCCATGGAAACACAAGTCAGAGCAGCAAATGCAAGGTAGTGGTTTCCAAAAGCTGCCTTAAAAATAACCCTGAGCTCAGTGTTATTTTGTTTGTGATCATCTCCCCGCCAACCCTGCTTAAGGAGAGCTCTTGAAGTCTGCAATATTTACAAGTTTAACAGACAAATGGAAAACAAAGCATAAAAATATAAAGGTATCTGTTCTCTTTGATTTCCTTTAATGGCATAAGTTTTTGGGAGACAGACTGGTTAACAAACCTTGGCCTGCATAGCTACATTAGCAACTGACTGTCAGAAGTATCTTTGATTAATTAGGTGCCCTTTCTTATAATTATTGTTTATACTGAGCATGTTAGAAACTGAGGCATGGTTTAGTTGGTTAACTGGGTCTCATTAATTCTCATTAATTAGTACTGAGCCATTACATCTCACAAAAAAAAAAAAAATCAGATTCAGGTAATACTTTTGGTTTTCAAAACAACCACCTGCAAAAAAAGCTCAAATAATTTTCTATGGATTTCATAGCCTCACCCCCTGAAAAATCAGAATCTATCCTCTTTACAAATTTCTAGGCTTTTCATCTGGCTCTAGGTCTTCTATTTTACAGTAGACTTGATATACTTAGAAGTCAAGAGGCTGATAGTGGCTTTGTGAGAAAAGATGCTAGGTTTTGAAAAGGTTGAATGGATTGCCACATATTTAGTTCAAATACCTGTTACCCAGTTGGCCTTCTTTTCCAGGTGTAATGTTTTGTTTCAGACAGATGAGGGGCCATTTTTTATCTTCCTTTGCTCCAGAAAATCTGCTGTTTGTTGTAATTCTTGATGGCTGGAGAAAGAATGGCAAAATGTTATATTATACTTGAATGGAGTAACTTTGTCAGCATTGCTTTGAGGACATCAATAACTTGTAAGATATAAAATGCTCCAGAATTCAGGTGCTGCATCTGATTAATTTGCCATTAATCCTGAGGAAATTTGTGTCTCAGTAGCTCTTGCTGAAAAAAAAAAATAGTCTTTTTAAAAAAAATTCCGGTTTAGATGCTTGAATAAGTATCTAAACCGTGTATCAGAGCTTAAGAATTTTTAATAAAATCCATTCTTTGCATAGTCGGAAAGTCATCACATCCTGAAGCCTGCATATCAAGTAATAAACACAAAACCCAGTTTGCAATGTCCAGTTATTTTATTCTAAGGCTTTCTGTGAAAAGTCACTACCTAAAACTTCTTAAAGGAATATGTTCCACCATTGATTCACTCTTTGACTTAATACCTGTCTCTATATCTTGTAGGTCTCAGATGAATTCCTGAATGTTTTGAAGCAGAGAATATAGAAAACTCTTTGCCTATGGATTCCTCTGGGGCTTCCTGACCCATCAGAGAAGAGCACAGAGTAGTTTTGCTTTGTGTTTAGAGTCGGTCAGGATGACCTCAAATATGTAGGCAATCAGAAGGGTGTTAACTGCATGTTCACTATGTTCTATGCTTCCCACCACTGATTAATTTCCTCCCTCTTTTTTCTTTTCAGCTGAGACAGATTTTACTATGATTGTGAAAGTCTGAAAATGTAGCTGTGGCCCCATAGGCTGTAAACAAACTCCGTTTCATAAAAAAACCAAAATTTTTTTCCCTATTTGATATGCTTCTTGTTCCACATCAGGAGTTTTATTTCATCTGGTCATTAAAATTACTGAGAGCTGCCGTTTCTATCTCCATTCTACTATTTTTTTCAGAAGACTTGAATTGTATTTTTATTTTATTTATTAAATTCTTGGAAGAAATATCAAAAATGGGTCTAACAGCTAAATATCATCCAGAACATGAAATGTTTGTGCAGTTTAGAATGACTCTCCCAATATTAACAATATCATCTTTATAACATACTAGATTCAGAGCTGATATACTACTTTCATTACAATATCTACCAGACTTTGACATTTTTCACTAAACTTACTTTATTCAGTATTTCAAAATTCCCTTATTTCTATTTCTATTAATGTAAATTAGCTTTTTTATAATTATTACCTTTTCTTTTAGTATACTTACACCACATCTGCTTATAACTTTACACTTTTAACATCTTTTCATAATCAAAAAAAATTTATTGCAGGTAATATCTCATTCTTTGTGTGTGTTCAGTAGTCTTCACTTTTTAACTCACTACAATGTACAATATGAGATTTTTACAGGGACAATATAAATCTATATTGAACTTTAATAGGAGATCTGCAATGAAAATATGTATGTGTCTACCTTTCTGTTTTTCCTCTCCTTCTTGTACTTCCCTAAAATTCAGTTAAAGTCTTTCTCCATCCTTTGTCACATGCTGTGATCCTTCTCAGGCATCTGAGGGATTCCTTTTATGCTGAATGTTATATGTGTATGACTCATGAAAACCAGATTCCTTGGATACTGTCCCTGAGTTTTGTGCCACCACATGCAACACTTAGGCAAATTCTTCAATGACCCAATTTTTAAGGTGCATTTGAACTCAGATTTGAAAGAATGTATCTTTTTGGAACAGATCATCTTGAATGCTATAACAAGGCACATAAAAGACAATCAGGGGATCAGGCCCGGCCAGCACAGGTTTAAGAAGGTACTGGCTGACCAACCTGATCTCCTTTTATGACTGGGTGACCCACCTGGTGAATGAGAAAGGCCATGGATGTTTCTGCCTCGACTCCAGCAAAACCTTTGACACTGTCTCCCACACAGCATTCTCTTGGAAAAGATGGCAACCCATGGCTTGGACAGGTGCACTTTTTGCTGGGTTAAAAACTGGCTGGATGGCTGGGCCCAGAGAGGGGTGGTGAAGGGTGTCACACCCAGTTGCCAGACAGTCATTAGTGGTGTTTCCCAGGGGTCAGTATTGGGACTGAGTCCTTTTTTATATCTTTACTGATGATCTGGATGCAAGGATCTAGTGTAACCTCTGTAAATTTGTGGATGACACTAAGTTGGGTGGAAATGTTGGTCTGCTGGAGGGTAAGAAGGCCCTGCAGAGGGATCTGGACAGGCTGGAACAATGGGCCAAAACCAGGAGTGTGTGGTTCAACAAGGCCAAGTGCTGGGATCAGCACTTAGGTCACAACAACTCCCTGCAGTGCTACAGGCAGGGGAAGAGTGGCTGGAAAGATGCCCTGTGGAAAGGGACCTGGGGGTGCTGGTCAACAGCGGCTGAACATGAGCCAGCTGTGCCCAGGTGGCCAAGAAGGCCAATGGCATCCTGGCCTGTATCAGCAATAGTGTGGCCAGCAGGATAAGAAAAGTGATTCTTGCCCTGTACTCGTCACTGGTGAGGTCACACCGCAAATCCTGTGTCCGGTTCTGGGCCCCTCACTACAAGGACATTGAGGTACTGGAGTGTGTCCAGAGAACGGCAGTGGAGCTGGTGTAAGGTTGGGAACACAGGTCCTGTGAAGAGTGTCTGAGGGAGCTGGGGGTGTTTAGTCTGGAGAAAAGGAGGCTCAGGGGAGAGCTTACCACTCTCTACAACTGCCTGGAAAGAGGCTGTAGACAGGTGGGGATTGGCCTCTTCTCCCAGACATCCAACAACAGGATGAGAGGTTCATGCTGGACATCAGGAAGAGTTTCTTCATGGAAAGGATTGTTAGGCACTGGAATGGGCTGCCCAGGGAGGAGGTGGAGTCACCATCCCTGGAGGTGTTCTAGAAATGACTGTATGTGGCACTTGGTGTTATGGTCTAATTGACAAGGTGGTGATCAATCAAAAGTGGTGACAAGGTGGTGATCAATCAAAAGTTGGACTCATTGCTAGAGGTCTTTTCCAACCTAGATAATTATGTGATTCTGTATTGAGGAGACATGAAAAACATTTGGAAAATGCATCAGAACTATGTGCTCACAGGATATTAGGTGCTTGCTCAAACTGCAAAGGAGGTTGCTTGAGGATTTCAGATGAACCATGTCTGAGAAACTGAAGATTGGGTGTGTATTGTCATTATCAGTAAAAGGGACCTTTTCTAGAATGAGGTGTTGGAGCTCCTGGAAAGTGCTGAGTTAAATATTAGGTTGTTGAGTTGTAAAGAAAATTAGATAATGCACAGGACAGGTCTTAATGACAAAGTGTTAGGTTGGAAATGAGATCAGAAAACATATCAACCTGTTGCTATCTTTTGTGTGTGTTTCCTTATATTGCCTCTTTTTCTTCAAGCTGTAATTTCTTAGAAAGTCCTCCCAAAGTCATCATTTTATGAGATGCTTAGAACAGAAGTCATAGAATCATAGAATCATAGAATTGCAGTCCTCTTCACAAGTCCTATTCTGTGCTCAGGCAACAGATGACGCTGGTCTATTGAAATTGTTCAGCCAGAAAGCTTTCAAATACAGTGATACTTGAGGTCACTGTTTTCTTTCTTTGAGGAAGACATAGAATCAGGTCCTCATATAGATGACTCATTTCTTGAAGCACCTGGGAAACAATAAGAAAATTGTAGCTCAACTTCTCTTCTACCTGTTTTCAAGAATGAGTAAATCAGTGCATTTCTCAATACTCTGAGAAGCTTCCTGTCTCACAGACAGTCCTGGGATAAACACAATGATGTGAAAGGATTTGAGAGAAAGGCAGTTTGGTTAGCAGTGCATGTATCAGTTTAAATCTGCCTTATGTTGGTTACCTTAGTCAAAGTACCTGTGTGCATATCAAAGTGGTGACCAAATCAGTTTGTCTGCCTAACAGAGGCTTAGATTTTTGATAGATTCCCAATCATATAGGAGTTTTTAAAATACTGTTGTAGTTAATCCAAGATTTCAAGATTTAAAGAAAGAAAAAAGGGATACTGTTCCTATAGGAAACTGATGACACACTTCATTACCATTTCATAAAAAATAGTAGTGGTTTTTCCCATATGGATACATACAGTGTCTCAGCTGTGTGATCTTGACATTTTTCATCTGTGTTCTTCATTTTATTGAAATGAAGATGCAGCTTTCTTAAGATAAGTGCTGAGAAACTAATGGGCCTGTTAGAAACCGGTTCAACATTTCAAAATGATTGTTATTAAGTTGGTCGAAAACTTTTTTTGAAAGAAAAATAGTATCATAACCCTTTAAAATTTTCAATATGAATACAGAAATAAATTATCAAGCCATCTGCATGTATTAGAAGCCTCTTTCCAAATCTCCCAGCAGAAATTTTGATCTCAATTCAGACTTTGATATTGCTGATTTTTCAGCTTCTTCTTCAGATACTTCTTCCAAACCCAAAGCATCACCAAAGGAATTTCTTGCCTTTTGTTACTTAATTATGTTGAAATTAATATAGAGAAACTGGATATTGCATGAATATTACAATCAGAGTAGGATGCTATTAGGGAAGTTTCTCAGTGCTATTTATCCTGCTCCAAGCCATCTGGAGGCATCTGAATGTGTCATTGGAATAATTAAGAAATATCAAGAACAAAATGGTTTTAAATGAATTTTCATGACAAAACTAATTAGGGGACCATTCCCATAACACACAACAGTCGCTGTATGCTACTAATGTGTCACAAGTACAACTTTTCCAGGATAAATGGCATATTTTGCAAATTCATGTCAGCAGTACCTTTCTGGATTTTTAATTCTAGAAAATGTGGGGGTCTTTTGTGATTAGTGTGTCTGAAGCACCTGACAGATTTGCTTTCAACAGTAGCCCTTTCATATTTTTAAAACAAAATTTCTTACACTGGGGGATGGAGTCGTGTCAATATTTCTTTAATTAATTTTGACATTTAGTAAATACAAGCTGAAAAATTGTAGAATCATAGAATAGTTTTGATTGGAAGGGATGTTTAAAGGTCTAATCTCCCTACAATGAGCAGGAATATCTTCAACTTGATCCAGTGTCTCAGAGCACTGTTCAACCTGACCTTGAACATTTCCAGGGAGGGAAAGTGTTCAACCACCTCTCTGGGCAACCTGGTCCAGTGTCTCACTACCCTCACTGTAAAACAATTTCTTTCTTATATCTTACCTAAATCAAATCTTTCTAGTTAAAAACCATTACCCCTTGTCATAGCACAACAGGTTCTGCTAAAAAGTCCCTCCTGGTTTTTTATAGGCCCTGTTTAGCTACTGAAATTTGATCTAAGGTCTCACAGAAGCCTTCTCTTCCCCAGGCTGAATAGCCCCAACTCCCTCAGCCTATCCTCATAGGAGGAGTGTTCTCAACCACGGAGCATCTTCATGGCCCTTCTCTGCATCGCTCCAGCAGGTTCACATCTTCTCTTTCCTTTTTAAAGTCATCTGCCTTTTTAGTGGGAACTATTTGATCCTTTCTGGCATGTGTTCCTCTACATGCAGCCAGTGATACCTCTGTTATGGGTTTTTCTAAACCATTCCTGGTGCCAGCTAGTTGAAGAAAATGCTTTCAAAGAATGCAGTATGGATGCAGTATGATTTCACCAGTCAGTAGTAACCATGTAAGTGATAAATAACAAAGCTGATGTTTTTTTCAGGAGGAAATTAATATGCGTAATGAAAGCTGAGTGGTTAACCTTCATTGGCTGTGGACATACATAGAAGTCTTGATAATGTTTTAAGTATTTAAATGTAACTGGTGCCTGTTAGATAAAAATAATAATAGGTTCTGTATGTTTCCTTCTCCTTATTCTTTGCACAGAAAAACCTCTATTGCAATGATTTGCTTTGCTGAGTGCTTTAAAATATCATAGCTGAACTAGGAATAATTCTGTTTTTCTTGGATGTGAGGTCAAAGAGTATTTTGCATGGAAAAGCCTATCTGTACATCTGATAGCAACTCTTAGTGCAGATCATTATGCCATCCATCTGACTGGAACAACATTGATTCTTTACTCATGACAAAATCATAGCCCAAAGGACTGTTCTCTCAGAAAGAATATATGTGATCATAATGTCTTAGGGATTATTAAAAACCTCTGCACTTGATGGGAATTTTGCAAGTTTCTGCAAGCAGTGTAGCCAGGGCCTCACCAGAGCAATCATACTGACTTTGCCTCAGCATAACCATTGTCACTGGAAATAGCAACCTAATATAAGGCAGAGGTGTCATGCTTAAGGCAGGTTATTTTTTACTGCCTTTGAGCTTCTTGGTACTTACATGTTGAACGAACAAACCTAAGAGTACTTAGACCTATTCCCATCTTGTGTATTTCTTTCTTTACCAGAAGATAGTAACACTGGAACATTACTATAAAGCAAAGCAGAGCTGCCCAGATCTGATCAATTTAAGCAAGAAATTTAAGCTCCTATACTATTAGGCAATTACTTCAAACATGTTTTTCTTCCAGTGATTGCATATATACCCTGTACCTGTAAAATATATGTAACCTGAGTCCACTGGAGAACACTATGTTTAGATAAGTTATATAACTAAATAAATGCACATTAGCAGATTATGTAATATGTGAAAAGCTATTTTATACATTTTTTTGACTTACTAATTATTTATTATAGCAAATCTTACAGGGATTTTACAGAGAAAACATGTACTCCCTAATCTTACTATGGCTTGAAATCTGAGTGTGTCTTGAAAGCTACATTCAAGATCAACCTACTCATCTTTTTGACCCTAATAATGAATTGCTTAAATAGGCAGCTTTTGACCTTCTCTTACAATCTCAATGAACTATTTAGAAATGTATCATTAATATAAAGTTTGATAATCTTAAAATTATTCAGCTTCCATCAAATTCAGTTTGTGGTAATATTTAGTGGTAATTTGCATTTTAGGAAAGCATGACTGTGTTAATTAATAGTTTTATGTTTATTTAATAATGACCAGCCTTTAAAACAAGAGGGTTTTTGAAAGTTGAAATTTTTATTCTTGCATCTCAGATCTACCTACCAAATATATTTCTCCTCTTAAATCACTAGACAAGCACAGCATATATATATGCAAAAAATACACTATCCCTGAGGAGAGCTGAAAATTAAAAAATGCTTGTCAAAAAGGACTTTATATCCTGGAAAGAAGAAATTAAAACAATTTTTTCAACAGAAACTGAAAGTTTTGCTTGTTTGTTTCATATATCAGACAACTAGGGCATAATAATTTGCAATGCTGTTCTGTAATCTCATCAAATTTAATTTTTGACGTCTGTCAGACTTCTTATATGCTCATCAGAGAAGGCCAATATAAAATATAAAAAACCCTTACTTACCACCCACCATGATTTTTTCTTCAAATGCCATTTCAATATCTCTGCTTTTATGAAATATGGATAATCTAGCACAGTTATGTAGTAAATTAAACTTTCTAAATTAAGCTATTTTATACAGTTAACTCCTCCAAGATACAATATTAAAAAGAACAGAAACTCCTTCCTTAAACTGAATATCACAATAACAAATGGTGTGTTAAATGGTGTGCAGTGCCCTCTGTTGTTACTGACATTTGGGTAAGGTAAGTCCGAATTACATGCAGATGCTGAAAAGGACCATGACAGTGATATGAGAAATGAAGAAACTATTCTCCATTTCCAAAGAAGAATTTTAAGATGTCTACATGGATAAAATTAATGTTCTGTTGAATTTTTCAACCTGTAGAGATTCCAGGGATAAGGCCATACAGAACAGCTGAACACTTACCTGCACATGCTCAGAAACACGTATGAGTTCAATGGGGCTGCACCAAAGTGCAGGGATATTAGATCTGATATGGTGCTGTGGAAACGGCACACACAGCTTCCAGAACAGATTTTGTCAGGGCCCACATTGCTTTCTGGGAAACTTGCTACCCACGTATTCAGATTCAGGGTTTATCATAACCACAGCAGCCGCAGGGGTGCGTATACCCTAAAGTCCAAGTCTGATTTATCTTGTGTAACACAATTAAAGCTGGCATTTACTCTAAAGAGATGAGGAAAACAAATGTTATAGTTACAACATTTAGAATTTAATTTTTCTGTGAGGTTTGATGGGTGCCAGGTAAGATGTAGGATCAGTTCCACCATATTTGATTTCTGAGCAATATGACACTTTTTGACTGAAGAATATAGAAACCTGAATGGAAGAATTGCTATTTTAATGACGGCTACCAATATTTTATGAAAAATTAAAAACAACAACAACAACCCTCCCCCCCAAAAGGAAAAAAAAGAAGTACTGTATAATTTGCAGATGTACTTTAAAAATGCATTTTCTTGAAGAAAGCACATGTAAGTTTCTACTCCTCAGACATATCTTTGTTGACACAGCAAACATTGAGTTATTTCATTTAAAGGTAGGGATTGCCTCAGGGAATTATCAGATCAGATATATTGGTGAGCAAGTAGCCATGATTCAGTCTTTACAAGCATGATGCTGCTTATGCATTATTCAGTCTGGATAGGCCATGGTAAAATGAGAATGCATTTAAGCAGATAATAAAACATCTTTTTTTCATTTATTTTATTTGCTTTTAATGGAAAAGAAAGGATCTACCCTTTAATTTTACTTTACTAAGAAACTTGCATTGGTTGTCTCGAGAGAATTCCCAGTAGAAGATATATACCACCATAAAAATGTTAATTTGCCCCTCAAAAAACCCGAAAAATTGCTGTTCCTTTTCATTTTTCAAATTATGAGTTCTTTACAGCAATTTCTACATATTGTTCATGAGAGGGATTATTGTCCCATTGCTAGCTTAAAAACACTTATTTTGACTACTCAAAATTGTAAGTATTTTATTTACTTCTGTGCCTTTGATTGGATAAATCTCAAAAACAAGAGCAATTTTCAGTAATGGAAAAATAACCAAGTTTTTTAATAAACCAAGGTGTCCTTAATCAAATTTTCCATGAACATTCTTTCCAATCACCACAGTTGGTGATCTTTTGTAGGCAAAAATAAACTCATTTAAAAATACTTTTAGATCTCCTGCCAACCTACTCCTGTTAAAAACCCCCCAAACCAGTTGATTCTGAACCATTCAAATGTAGAATAGCTCATGTGACTTTACAGAAACAGACATCCTGAGAGTGGAATATATGCTATTTTTTTTTTTGCTTAAACAAGACTTCTACCCATGAATGATCTATTCATCATGTAGTGGTCCTGGATACTCATTAACTTTCTGCTACTTACTGTTTTTTACTACTGTTTAGTTTTCTTCATAGCAGCTCATATGATGCTGTGTTTTTGACCAAGACAGTGCTATAACCACTAATGTTCTAGCTTTTGCTGAGCAGTGTTTGCACAGCACCCAGGCACTTACTCTGTTTTGCCTGTCCAAATGGAAGTGGTGAGGGAAGTGACCAAGTGACTGTGTGGTGTTTGTCTGCCCACCGGTGTTAACCTACAACACCAGCATTTTCATCAGAGACATTTTCTCATTCAGGATGAACAACCTGCACTCCATTTCTGATGACATTATCATCCAGTGCTGGTGTTCCTCTCCCCTGGTGTGGGGTCCTGGGAGAGGGGCCCCGGGGTGGATGCATGGGGTTTCCCTACTCCCTGGTCAACCTTGTTCCCCACTGGTTGTTTTGTGCTCCCCAGCCCAGCAAGGACCCTCTGGTCCTGTGATTGACACAGTTCTTTGGCAAGTCGCTGGCTATGCGGCTGGAAAATAAACATCTCTCTGAAAACATCTACCAGGTCCATATATTTCTTTTCCACGGGCCTCGCTGTATATACGTGTTGTAGGAATCCCCACTACAACAATCTAGAATGAGTGTTCTTGGATATACATAGGGTGTTGCTGATCAGGTCTTCCAGACACAAGTCAGATTCAGTGCTGTGGATACAAAAATGCTGCTAGCAAGGATTTTCTTGCTATTTTCTAAGTCCATGAGAGACTTTTCTCTCTCACAGAAGAGGTAGCAGGGAATGTAAACAACCAAACACCTGCAACCTTGAAAAGTCTTGTTTATGGTACAGTAGAAAAATATTTTGACAATGGATGCTTTAGGATTTTAGCCAATCACCCCAAGGGGTGGCTGATCCTTTGTCCAATTAGACTATGAAGAAAAAAGTCTCTAAAAGAGTTTGTAAAATAATTAAATAAATCATTCTTGCTGCACAATTCCTGCCTGCTGGATCTTCTCTCCTCCTCCTCCCTATGGCTGCGGGACACAGTAATATACCTTCAGGCATTTATTTTTTTTAATACAGTGCACTTGAACTATGTCAGAGTAGTAATCTGTGTGTGTGTGTGTTTGTACATCCACCTAAGTTTTCAACAAGAACTGGCTTATAGGCATTGTTATTTGCCAGCAACAGGACAGCCTTCAAGCAAAATTTTGCCTAGAAATGTAAACTTAAAAAGCACATATTCTTATCTGCCAGAGCATCCTCCTCCCTCTGCTTAAGCAGCAACGACTGTTCTTTTAGTGACTTTATTTTTTTATAGTGCTTATTCATATATTTACCTTTGGGAAAAGCATGGACACACTGGAGCTATGAGACAAAATATTCTCAGAGGATCTTTTAAACCAGGTTCTAACAGAGGTATGACTAACACAGTATCATCACCATCAGAGACTTCTGCAATACATGTTTTCTGGGGAAGCGAAAAAAATGCAAAAAGAGGAGAGAGAATGGGAGGAGGGTAATCTCATCCTACCAAAACTAGACAAAATGAAACACAAATCTACTGGATAATTTGAAAAGCTGTAAGAACCTGTGAAACCCATAAGGACCTCATTCCCACCTAATTAGTCTGGGGAGCATTTGGGACGAAACCGTGGAAATTAACTAATTAAGCTCAAACAGAAATCATTCTGTAACTTACTATCGCATAACAATAGTTTCTCCTTTGACAAAGATAATTCTTTAGGATATATATTCCCAGAGATTCAGAGTTGCCTGGGAAACTAGCTTCCATGTGTGGTTCTTTTCTTTTCTGAGCAAATGTTGAGTCACATGGATTTTCAATGTGTCAGGTTTTGTTGCTGTTTTAAAGCAGAATGTATCTGTTCAGCAGCACTGGATGCTACAGGCCTTTAGAGTCCCTTTGCATCTGTGGGACTTGCTCTCTTTCAATTAGTATTTGATGCTGCTTGCATAAATATTCAGAATTAAATCTTACATAAACAGTTAGGACTACAGACTACAGAATTTTTCATTAGTGTTTTGATGATTGCTTTCTATTCTCAGTTGATTTGTTTTGTTATCTGTGATATCTGTACCAATACCTCATAAAAATCTATGCAAGAACTGACTGCTAAGAGGCTAGAAACCCACAATATCAAGAAGCTGCTGCTTAATATTGAAATAAAAAAAAAAAAAAAAAAAAAAATCTCAGATTTCTCTTTTCTTGACCTATTGGCCCTTTGAGGGCTGAACACTCAACGAACACTCAACTTCATTTTATTAGGTATATTTGAAAAAAAATATTACTTCTTCACAGAAAAATCACAATTATAGTTTCTACACATTTCTCTTAATTGACTTGAAGACAAGTCAGGCAGCTACTGTGAAAATTTCACTTTCTTGACTGTTACAGAATCACAGAATGGGTCAGATTGGAAGGAAGTATAGTGTGTCATCTGGTCCATCCTCCCTTCTCAGGGTCATCCTGGAACACATTATACAGGGTTGTACTCCAGATGGCTCTTGAATATCTCCAATGAGGGAGACTACATGTCATCTATGGGCAATCTGTTCCTGTGCTCAGTCATCTTCACAGTGAAGAAGTTCTTCCTAATATTCAGGTGGAACTTCCTGTGCATCTGTTTCTGCCATTGCCTCTTGTCCTATTGCTTGGCAACACTGAGACAAGCCTGGCTTCATCCTCTTGACACCCTCCATTCAGATACTTACAGACACTGATGAGGTCCCATCTCAGGCATCTCTTGTCAAGGCTGAACGGCCCAACTGCAGCCCAACTGCCTCAGCCTTTCCATGTAAAAAAGCTCCAGTACCTCAACCATCTTTGTCACTCTCGACTGGACCTGCTCCAGGAGCTCCATGTCTCTCTTGTCCTGAGGAGCCCAGAACTGGATGCAGCACTCCTGATGTGCCTCAGCAGGGCTGAGCAGCAGGGCAGGATCACTTCCCTTGACCTGCTGGCAGTGTTCTTCCTAATGCACCACAGAATCCCACTGGCCTTCTTGGCCACAAGGACACATTGCTGGCTCATGGACAGCTTGCTGTCCACCAGCACCCCCAGGTCCTTCTCCACAGAGCTGCTCTCCAGCAGGTCAGCCCCCAGCCTGTGCTGGTGCCTGGTGTTATTCCTCCCCCCCCTGCACTTGCCTTGGTTGAATTTCAGACCATTCCTCTCTGCCCGTCCCTCCAGCCTGCTGAGACCCTTCTGAAGGTCAGCACAGCTCTCTGGGGTATTGGCTGCTCCTCCCAGCTGTGTCATCAGGGAATTTGCTGAGGAGGCATCTGCCCCTTCATCCAAGTCACTGACGGAGAAGTTAGATAATACTGTGCCCAGTATTGAACCTTGGGGGACCCCACTAGAGACAGGTCTTCAAGAAGACCCTGTACCACTGATTAGAATCCTCTGGGGTCTGCCATCCAGCCACTTCTCAACCCGCCTCTCTGTCCACTAATGCAGTCCACACTTCCTGGCTTTGCCTACGAGGCTGTTGTGAGACAGTGTTGAAAGCCTTGCTGAAGTTGAGGTAGACAATATCCACTGCTCTCCCCTCATCCATCCAGGCAGGTTTTCCACTGTAGAAGGCCATCGGGTTGGTAAAGCATGACTTACCTTTAGTGAATCCATGCTGACTATTCCTGATCACCTTCTTGTCACCCACATTGATAGAGATGGCCTTCAGAATGACACTCCATCACCTTTCCAGGGATTGAGGTGAGGCTGACTGGACAGTAGTTCCTGGGATCCTCCTTCTTGCCCTTTTTGATGACCTTTTTGACATTTGCTTTCTTCCAGTTCTCAGATCCAGATGTCTCTGGATCTCCACAACCTTTCAAAGACGATTATGCGCAGCCTATCTGTGGTGTCTGCCAGGTGTCTCTCAGCACTTGTGGATGCATCTCATCAGGGCCCCTTGGACTTGTGGATGTCAAACTTGCCTGTGTATTCTCTAACCCAATCCTGCTTGACCAAGGGAAACGCTTCTTTCCTTTGATTCTGGATTGCCTGCCTGAAAACAAGAGCGGTAACTTGGCAACTCATGGTTGTTCACTGGCTCAGCAGCAGGTTTTGTGTGTGTTCTTCATGCCACTACAATAGATTTCAACAAATACCAGGAAGAGCTTGCATGGTTACCTGGGCATCAAATGCTGTGTAAGATTTTTTGGATTGGAGCAAACATCTACACAGCAACAGCACATATCTGGTGAGGTATTGGTATCCTAAATTTGTACTTGGAATCTAAGTGGGATACTGCAAGACTTATTATGTCTATGATTAGATATCTGAATCATCCTCTAGATATTTAAGCTTGTAGACAATTTGTAATGATATACAACCCGATACCTAGTACTAGGTTTCTACCTACAACAACAGCAACTGTGCTTATGACAGAAATCTTCTTACCGTTTGAAAACACCCTCTGAAAAAAACCCCAACAATCCAAGGAATTTATATCAAGGCACACAAAATTGCATTGATTACGTTGTTTATATTTCTTTCTGTCAAGAAACAACATTAGCTAAGTCATAGTCCACATCCAAAGCAAAAGTAGCACAATTTCTCCAGAGTGTGTTTGAAGGTGATTCACTTTGAAAAATCATAACTAACAAAAGTAACTTGTATTTAAAAAAGAAATTAACATGAAGAAATCTATTTGCAGAATAACAATGTAATTGTGACTCATGTTAAAATACAAAGAAAGAAAGAAAAAACCAAACCCTTTCATCCTCTTAATATCACTGTTTCCATTCCTCTTATAGCAGTGGTAAAACAATAATGTGGTATTTATTACTGCTATTAATAGCCATTGCTGTGGTTATTATTTTTATCACATTCTAGCTCTTACCTGAATAAACTTACAAACGTCACCAGTAAGGAATGCAGTGCTACTGCAGGGCCTCAGTTGCAGCTGTACTGCAACTTTTACAAATGATGGTTTACCATTTAGTCAATATGGTAAAAGGCTAATAATCATGACTTTTGCAGAAAAGTTTCACTAAAAATAAGTTTTAAACATAACTGAACAATTGTCTTCATGGTGATAAGCCTCTGTTCACTTTCCCTGCTAATGTAATGTATTCAAGGAAAATCTAAATTCCTAAATTTATGCACACTTAAACTAAGAAATAAGTGAAAAAGTAAGCAATATCTTTGAGCTCTAGTCCTCTCTTCCAAATCCTTGGGTGCCAGGTTGTAAACTCGGGTGAAATTTCAGAAATGGACTGTAGTCTCTCAAAAAGAATGCTCGTCGTAAAAGAAGTATTTAGCTACAGTGGCATTAATATTCTAGTATAAATGCAGTGCACTATCAATGTTATTGCACTCTATTTGTGAGTGGGAAAGCTGAGCTTATATTCTTACCTTGTGTTATATCCCTGAAGGCCTAAGACACAAGTCAGCAATGCACTTTGCTTTCTTACTCAGGGACTTAAATATATGCTGAAATACCTTCTTCACTTGCCTAAATATAATTTTCAAATGTATTGAAAATCAAGTTTAGATTTTAAGATCTTTGTCACAATTGTGAACATTTGTAGAAATAGAATTTCACTCTTGGCTAGCTATTGTTAGCTACAGACACCAAGAACAGCTTTCCTGCGGCTGTCACTTAGACGCCTGATATACATACACAGAGACAGGCTTTTCAAGCCAGATGAACAAATTCTTGGCAGCCAGAAAATCTTTTGATTTTATTGTTTCTTTCAGGTGATCTATGGTGGTTACCTGACTCTAGACAGTATATCTAACTTCAAATTCTCTAACCAGAATTATCCTTAGCTAGAGTAATATAGAAATGTAGTTGTTTTAGGTATTTTTTGTTTTGGTGTTCTGGGTTTTTTTAAACTTAATAAGACTTACACTTTCTTATGAGTTCTTCAATGTCTATTTTAAGATGGAATGACTCATACTCTGGAGTTTCCACTTTCTCGCCTGGAGAATTTGGGTGTCAGTTCAGAATAAACACTTCCAGATTGCTGCAGATAGGTGAGATGAGTTCAGCCTGTCATAATTGAATGCATGCAGCAAAGTGGAGCCATGAAACTGTACAGCAGTGAGGTCTTACAAAGCTGATGTTTCCTACCAAATGCTGTTACAGTCAGGTACATAAACCATATCTAAAGTATGTCAATACTTTCTTTTGACTTGAGAAACAAAAGCCTGTGGTATTGTTATGCCAATAGCTTCGAGCTGTGTCTAATCTTGCTCCCATCTAAATTACCTCTTATATGAACACATGCCTATAAATGGATGGCAGGTTAAGAACATATATGACACTTTCTCCTAGCTTCCGCATATTTCCAGTTCAGGGGATTTTCTAAGTCTGAAGCAGTATGCTTCCCCAGTAACATTTACTGGATGTCCCATCAAAATGTTTGTCCAGTCTACTCAGGACATATGTAAACCTTTTGCCTCCAAAATTCCCCTGGTAAGCCACTGCACAGGTCTACTCTCAGTGATCTTGCTCATTCTGAGCCTGACCTCTGTTGACCTCATGTGGTGGTGCTACTTCTTGTATAAGAAGAAATGGTGAGCAGTAAATCCCGACCCACAGTCTCTACATCACACATGATTTCTATCTTTTCCTTCAAAGTAATTTCTTAGACCTTCTAAGAAAATTATTCCATATCATGATTGTTGGCCTTCTGTGAACCTTTGCCAGCTTTTCTGTGTCATTTTTGAGGAGACGAAAACCATGCACATTAACTGGGAGTGTGCATGAACTGTGGTTTTGTACAGTAGCATAATGATACTCTTTTTTATTTCTTTATTCATTTCCTCATAAAGTCAAATATATGATTAATTTTTCCACTCCTAGCAAGCACTGAGCTGATATTTTCATCTGTCGCAAACACAAAGGCTTACTCCAATGGCAACAGACAGCACAGACCCTATAATTTTATGAGTGAAGCTAGGTTTGGTTTACCCTACATACAAAAAGAACAAAACCTTTTTAAAAATTTTATCTACTATTTTATTAGTAGATAGTAATATTTTTCAGAACATGTTGCATTTCTTCACAGTCAGCCCTCATACTTACTGCCTTGTGTAAAGATCCTACTAGTGAGCAATGCCTCTTCTGGAATTAAGGTGCAAATGAGACCACATGCCAAATCAATGATACAAATTTTATTTAACAGTAAATGTGAGGTAGAGAGGTAGAAAGAAATACAAAGGGGGTTGGGGGGAGAGAGATAGAGAGAGAGATCAAGCAGAAGATAGTCACCACCCTTTGATCCAGCAGTGTCCCATTGGTCTTCACCCTGGGCTTCTTGGTAGTGGCAGTTCAAATTCCAGAGGTAATTCAAAACTTTTCACTATACATTCTTGCAAACAAGTAATTAATGCTCATTGTCTTATTTTATTAGTTAAATGATTCCCTCACTTCTGTTGCTAATTAGTCCCATGCTCAGTCTTTCTCTTCTGTTGAGTCAGTGGGTTTCTTGAGCAGGTGGGTTGTGATCTTGCCCTGACAAAACTACCTTTTACTCAGTCTGAGCTGATTCCAGCACAGTTGCTGTGTTGGCTTTCTTTTGTCCATTATCAGTGACACCTTCTTCTCCCCAAGCTTTGTTTACCTCCCCCTCGGTCTGAGATAACACCTGGACAGTAGTACCACCTTTATCTTACCTCAATTTCCCACAGTGGTGCCTTAACTTACAGTCCAAGTTCCAGGGATCCACGAAGGCGTATTCAGGTAAGGGGCTTTGGTGGTTGCAGATTCCATCTCTCCCATAACTTGGGGTGATCTTTGTTTCACCAGTGATATGCGTGTGAGAAGTTCCTTCTTTACACGGTTTGCCACAGCGGGAAATCTTGTCTGGATGCATTACCCATGATGTGCTAACCAGATCTTCTTCCACCAGGCCTGGATTCAGCACATCCTGTCACACACTCACACTGTGTTTATTGCATAGCAACGTCCTTCTGTGGTAACAGTTCTTGAGACAGGAAATTGTGCTCTCTACATCCTCACACCTTGACCTATGAACTCCTTTATTTTGTGCAAACATGGTTGTGTCACTTCTCACTATCTTTTCCAGTTACAGGTACCAGCCACTGTGGAAAACCACTGGTAACTTTCCTGTCTGTAATATTTAATTTTTTAAAAAAATCTTTTTTCCTAATTTTAACCACCTATTTACCAATGCTAGGACCTGCCTTTTCTGTTTGTTTTCTCCACAAGACCTTTGCACAAGACCTTATGAAAAGCCTTTTGAAAATCCAAGCAGTGCTTACCAAGTATATTATCCTTACCAACATGGGTTTTGACCTCTTAAAAGAATTGGAAAGGTTTGTAATAATGGACTTCCATTTGTGGAAATTGCATGGGTTCTTCTCAGGTAGCTTCAGGTCTCAGTTAGTGTTAACACTTTATTCATTTTCCTTCAGGCTTACAGGACTGCACTTACCTAGGTTCCTCTGAAATGTTTCTTTTTAAGGATTGTCACAATATTTGCAACTCTCAGATCTTCAGATACCAGGAGTAGATGAGATACATGGTAGACCTAGAGTTGTACTATTTATCCTTGAGTACTGTTTAGACTTGTGTGTGAATACCATCCAGTATTGGTCATTTGCTGGTTTTATTCTGCTTCTATTTACAGTGATCACCTTCCACTTATAGCATTGTTTCAGTTGATCCTTCATTAATCAGGTTGATCCTTCATTAATCCCAAAGTACAGCACAGGAATCTCCCCAGGTTTTCCTACTCTGAACACTAATAGAAAAAGCAATTTATCTCCTATGAAGTGCTGTTGTTCTCCCTGAATATATCATCCTTATCATGCATTAGTCCAAAGACTATCTCAGAGCCTTTTTCTTCTTGCTGATTTTGATGGTTTCATTTAGATTACAGATTACATTAGATTCTGTACTTAACCAAGCAAAAAGCCACCACAAGTTGTCAACCATGGAAATTAGATTTAATTTGAAAACTGATATCTGACAGTTATTGATTACTATATTGCAAAGCACAATCCCTTCAGTAAGAAAACAAAAGCCCTCTTTGAAAGAAAATGGAAGAGGAACTACCTTGTGAATTAGCAAATATTTTAAGAACTATTGTTTTGATCATGTGTTGCGTAAGTAACTCACCTAACAGTGAAGCATTTTCTTTATGTTCATTTTCAACAGGACAGGCTACTGAGTCTTAGAACATTCTGATGTCTTTGAAAAGAGAGAGGAAACCATTTTTGTGTACCCAGGAAGAAAAAAAAGAAGAAAAATAAAAAAACACAGTGAATTTTACTAATCATTAAAAGAAACAATGCTTGTCTTCTAAAGTCAACACAAAGTGTTCTTCAGTATCACCCTTGTTCAACCGTGCATTGTATTTGGTAAGATACTTGTCGATTCACATTCAGAGCACACATCTTGTGTGTGCAAGAAACAGTCCTATGATGAATTATGAATCCATCTCTTTCCTTCAGGGTTTGTTTCTTGAATACTTTTTTCTTGCTTTTAAATATTTATTGTAAATGGACTTGCAGAAAAGTGTAGAAATGTCAGCTATAATCTACTTTTTGTATGCTGGGGAAGCCCTAGAATGCAAGTCATCTTTCATATCCCTCTTGCATCCTTTCTGTTTGCCTTTGGAGTGCCTTAGTGCTGACTGGGGAATTTTCTCACACTCCCAGTCATTTCGAGTCATCATGGTGTGCTCTTTTACATCCCTGTCATTTCATACGGTTGCTAAATAATGTATTGGCATAAGCTGGCAGCTTTGGGGATAGGAATTCTAGGACCAGTGCCAGAATTAGCTCTGGTCCATAATCAAATAATGTGTTATCAGCTACTCCACTTGGGAAGCTATAGCTGTCACCTTAAAGTATTTTCTGTAAGAACTTCCTTGCTGTCTTTAAGTTCATCTTTTCCCACCTGCAGTGTTATAAATCTAGTTGGCAGCTAAGCAGCAGACAACCACTCCGTCACTCCCTGCCCCAGCAGGGTGGGGGAAGAGAATTGGAGAAAGCTCATGGACCGGGATAAAAAGTTTAACAATTGAAATTAAATAAAAATAATATAATAATAACAATGACAACAACAGCAAAACCAACTTGTAATTAAAAGGTAAATAAGACAGATAATAAAACCCAAGAAAGGCAAGTGATGTAAATGAAAAGAAATGATCCTCAATAACCTACAAATGTCTAATCAGTCCCTTGGCAGCATACCCCCCACCAATGTTCTGCCTGGTTTTACTGCTGAGCATTATGTCACATGGTATGGAATATTCCTTTGGTGATCCAAAACCAGGACACCTCAAGAAGAAGAAATGATGAAACCTGATGTTCCGGCCTCAGAAAAAGTTGGGGAAAAAGCATCAGATAGAAAAGAATAAGCAACTCTGGTCAATGTCCTGATTTAATTCTTACCATACTCTGAAGGCATTGCCTGTGTTACAGCAGATGAAGTTGTCTGACAGTGCACAGTGGGCAAGCTGACTGACATTTCTGAATATCTGAATCTTTATAGTTGCTCTTAAGTTGGCATAGAAGTTGTTCAGGCTTTCACGTAAGCAACTGTTATAGCTTTAGTAACTCAGTTTTGTCCATGCCTCTAGGTAGAGAATATAGAAATGTTTCTGAATAAGCTGTACTTCTAATCCATGTTCTGTCTCTTATATAAGGCACATTTGAGATGTCACTTTTCTCTCAGAGAAGATAGAGAAAAAATGCTTACCAAATTTACACCATTGTTTCATTTTTCTGCTGATGCACAGCAGAATGGCTTATTGTAGGCTCAGTGCCTAAAGTCATGTTAATTGCTCATTTGCATGACCCAATTCAGATAAACTTTTGGCTCTATCATCATTCAAGATGGGACAAATGAGGAGCATCTGTCAATGCACATACCTCACACAACAGAGAGGGCTTTCCCTGATCACTGCACTTGCCATATGGTGCATGCACTATTGATCAAAAATATGGAGAAATCTGTTATGGCCTGCAGGAGTTACTGGTTGCAGAAAAACACAACCAGCATTGAGATTTGCCCCCTAATTTTTACTCTCACTTTTCCAAGAAAAACTGTACCTTGAGGTCTACAATCTGCAGAATGCATGGCCAGCTGAGTGCTCTGCTTTCCAGTTTTTTTGTACATGAGGCTTATATCCCTAATTCCTAAATCAGCTACCCACCAGCTGATTTAACACTCTATAGTTTTAACCTGGAGGTGTATGTGAGATGGTGACAATAACATTAATGCATGTGTCTGAAAAACAAAAAAAAGAGAAATACTGCAAACTGAAGAAAATTATTTTACATCTTTAAAGACCTTTATTATACAAAGGTATTCATGGGCCAGCATGAATCATGATATGTAACAATTGAGTTCTGTAAAAGGAGTACAAATCAATTTAAGAAGCAAGAAAAACATGAGGAAAATGCTTACGGAAAACATATGGATTTTTTATTTTAAACAGCTGTGCATCATGCTGCATTCTATGTCTGCCAAGAAAACTCCCAAATGCTGTGAAGGAGACAAAAATAGTAATTTCACAGAATCACAGAATGTGCTGAGATGGAATGGACTCACAAGGATCATCGAGTCCAACTCCCTGCCCTGCACGGGATATCCCCAAGAGTCACAGCATTTAAATTCAGCCTTTCAGAAAGGGTCTGAGAGATCCCAGCAAGGAAGTGTACTGTGATGCTCCTCTCGCATCCCAGTAAAAAGGATTTAAAGATAAATAAAAGATGAATTCCTGCAAGTTGGAATGGTCAAGAATTTAAAATGAGAGGTTTTAGAGGAACCAACAGCTGAGGAAGAAAGCTCCAAGCACAAGCTCAGCTGTCTACAGGCACCAACAGCCCTGATAGCTAAACACATTGCATTTTGCAATATAAATTTCACAATGTCTACTGAGTAGTTATCTGAAAGAATGAAAATAATTCTGCAAAATGAAAGTTTGCATCCCTGGTAAAAGACTAGTGTTTCTGGAAGAGTTTGCAAAGATTATTTAGAACCATTTTCGAGCTTTGCCTTAGCATCTTAGTTGATTTTGTTAACTGTGTAAATGGAAGGAGGCAGACTATTTGTGGAAGAATTCTACAGGCTCCATATTAAAATACTCCAGCATGATTTATGAACCGAGGTCTATTTTTTCAAAACACTAACAGGATCAAACCTTTCCCTTTTTCACAGACCCCAAAGGATGCTTCCACATGGGCTTTCAAAGGAAGCATCATCACTATTTGTTGTTTAGTTCATGGTCACATGTGCCTTTCTCTGTACACACAGGTTTCCTCAAAATAGTTTGTTTGCTGCAGTGGTGAAAAGAGACTTATAATGATGAGTTTGTGCTACTCCTGTATCTGAATAATTATCTTCAAAAGGGAATAGGGATCTTCAGTTCTTGCCTGATGTCCAAGTCGTATAGGGGATTCCAGTAATGGTCTGGAAACTGGCCATCATGACTCCAATAACTTTCCTCAATCACACTGATTTCAGAAAAACAGTTAGGACTTTCTGGTAGCTTAATCTATGCTATATATACTGTACTATGTTTGGAACCCTATTTTTTAGTCAGAAATAAAGTTGAAGCTCACAAGCTCTCCCTAAGCACACACTCTTAGAAGAGACTAGCAAATCACATTTCCATGGCAACACAGTTTCCAGAGACCCTGCTGCAAATAAAGGTAAAATGTCTTGAACACAGTTCATGGTATTGAATGAGTGAAGTCACTTGCTATTGCAAGCTACATGTCCGCAGAACTTAACAATTTTTCCAACTCAAAGAGGGAGGACAATTATAAAAAAGATGCTCAAGCTTGTTCTGTGGCTGGAGAAAGCAAACGGAGAGCTGAGGAGGAGCACATTACCTTTCCTCACACTGGAGAGTTTTACCCACTTCAGGGGTTCAAGGCCTAGTCAGTACCACCTGTATGAGCTCAGAAGGGAACACATTTAATACAGGAAGACAGAAGATTAAGTCAATAAAACCAGTGGCACTACACCTAGCAAGTCTGCCCTTACCCCCCTTTTAGCAGCATTCATTTAAAAGTCTTACATATTTTAGTCTAGCTTCCTCTTCACATCGTTACCCTCTTTTTGGTTTCTGTGATCTAGTCTGATATTTGCTTTTCCTGCCTTAGCAAATCCCCTTATTACAGAATTCCTAAATGAAATATCAAGACTCTCAATCAATAATTGGTGGCTTTAAAATGACACTTTCAGATATTCACGTCACTAATCTGGAACTCCTCCAAAGTCTTTGCCTGTGTATTTACATTCCAAGCTCAGCAGGAGAAAATCTTGCTCTATAGCTGAAATGTACCCGATAGAGTGGGATCTTAATATTGTATCAGTACTCAGTTATAGACACATTTGCAATGTATCTTTTGCCTCTTCGCAAATAGAAGGATTGACAATATTGTCAGTTCTTCCACCCTCTCCCCCTCTGCCTTCACCTTTTGAAGGTGGAAAATGGATGAGACAAGGCAAAAACCTCACAGATACCAGGGACAGAGAAGAAAAGCCATGACCACAGCCCTCTTCAGCAGACTTAAGCTAAAAAATGTGTCATTTAGGAATACATCTAATCTCATTTTTGAATAGCAAACATTGGACTCTACTACCTATCCTTGTAAGTTAGTTCCATGATTAATTAACCTCACTGCTAGGAACGCCATCTTAATTTCAAGATTGCAAATGACACACTTTAGCTTCCAGGCACTAGATCTTGTTATGCCTTTTTATTAGCAAGAATTAAATACATTTTGGTACTGCACATCTCTTCTATGTATAGGAAACCCCTGTTTCAAGCACTGTTGCAAAGCAAACAAATAGTAATCTTCCTACACATAAATAATTCTTATATCAAATATTTCAAATTTTATGTCTCTATCTCTTTTCCTTTTTTCATTTTTTTTCCCTAATGAAAGAGAAGGCCACAACTGTTGATTGGATCATTTGTTCTGATTTTTCATAGGATATTAAATTTCACGTAGATCCCCTTAGGGATAACAAATGACTCTACTTACAGCGAACTGTACCAGTCCTTAGGTGACCTAACTGATTTTTCAGGGAACAGGAATAACTAAGATGTCACTGCCTTAACTCCTGCAATGATAAAGAGCTGTTTTGATAATTCTGGCAGAGGAACTATGTCCTGTTCAATAGGTGAATGGATAGGAAAAAAATGTCAGCCTACTTTGCGGGAAAATGTCCCAAGCCTGAATGTGACAGCTCTCAAACCCTCAGTGATGTAGGCAAGACACATACCTGGTCTTACTGTTCCACGTATCATCACCAGCTGTGGCTAAATTATTTTTGATGCTCAATATAAATAAAAACCCCAAAGGAATAGCAACATGTGTGATCAGCTGTGCCTAGGGAAAAAAATTCTACTTAATTACTGAAATTGATCAGCTGAGATCCTGAGAGATGAGGTTCATGTGAAGCAAATACCCTGATCAGGAGACTCGAGGTTCATTAGTGTAGAGATGACAATACAGGTAATTTTCTTCTTCCCATGACAATGGAGGAAAAAACTGAGCAGGCAATTTTCAAAACTCACAAATTTTGAGATTTGACGCCATGTCCATGTTTATCCAGCTCAAACCACATGCACAGGGCACTGAAATTTCTTTTTGAAACTGTGTTAAAACAGATCTTTTTTATCAATACCATACTTCACTTTCAAAGCAGTCACTTTAAGGTGAATAATTCTTTCCCTATCCCCATAGTAATTGCCATCACTGCCAGGAAACTGCACCTGTTTTTAAAACTGAACTTAACTTCACTCTCTAGCCTTTTTTTTTTAATGCATTTGTAAATAAGACTGAAAAGACTCTAGTAATCTGTATCTCTACCATGTTTAAGTGCCTTTCAAAGCACAGAGATCAAGTAATATGACAACCTGCTCTTTTAATGTGATTTATTTATTTATTTATTTTCAGCCTCCTGGCTTGTTAACTTTCCTTTTATTTTTTTCTCCTGTATCTGTATTTGAAATAGGCATACAAGTATATTTTACTATTGTTATGTAAAGTGAGGATCTGCCTATCCTGTTATCCTCTTCTCTACCAAATCATCACAGAAATATTTTTGCCGTTACAAAATTTGTCTTCTGCTAGTCATAAGTGTTGATATCAAGCTTTCTTCACATCTTTGCTTTCAAAGACAGAATTTGCCTCCTGCTGCTATCATTTTTATCACTGAAGCTCTAAACTATTACCTTGCCTCTGAAAGTATGAAAACACTTTTTAGTGAATTGAGACCATTTAGCAAGGTAATTTTGATCATTTTATAATAAATCTTTTGCCTTTGCCTTTATAAAAAATCAGCCTTTGAAATATGCAAGCTTAACAAGAAAATGCTTGAATTACCACCTAATTCCTCATATAAAAAAAGTCTACTTAAGAGTGCATGGCTCTCTGGCAAATGTGTTGGAGAAATCTAAGTGCTATGTCAGCATGCACATCTTCATTATTTAAATATGTAATCTCATTTAAATGAAGAAAACTATTGCATTGGACATGGCTCTACTTCCATAAAACTTTCCTATAGCTTTTCACCTACTTTTTCTTTATTTATACAACTTGAGTAATTTTTTTTTCACTCTTAGATGACTTCTTTTTGTGTCTTTCTTTGTTTCCAATTTAGTCTTTCAGTCCTTTAGTATTTTCCAAAGTTTGCCAAACATTGACACAATTCTTGGTATTGCTAGTACAACTACCTTATTTAATGTTAAGATTTGGAAGAACTGAGCTCAATGATTTGAAATATGTTCATTTTTAAAATACTTTCCCTCACTTTCTCCTTTTTCAAAACTGGTAAATTCTGTCCTTATCAATGAAGTGAATGTGTCTTCCTACATTCTTCTAAATATGGACAATTATCTCTCAAACCTTTATACTTAGTCACTTTTTGCAATTTATTTAATCAGCATTTAGCTGTAGCTCTCTACCTAACTTCAATATTCATGTTTTAAATTGCTTAGAGCCTTCACCCTATTCATTACATAATATGTTGTCTCTTTTAGCTTCCCTTACCACTACTTATTATTATTGTTATTTTATTATTATCATTATTGTTATTATTATTATTATGTTCATATAAGCTTTGGACCACTGCTCAGCACAAGTTCCTTAGTGTTTTGGATTTGCATTTTTGGAGTCCATGAACAAGCCCTACTTTTTATTTGAACTTTTCTATGCTAAACTGATGTTTCCAATCAGTTATGTTTATTTTAAGCTTTAGAAAACACTTTTTTTTTCCTTTTTCCTTTTCCAGAGTCTTCTTGGAAAGTAATACAAGCTTAAAAATGACTGTTAATATCTTAGTAACTCTTGATGTATGTCTTAAAGTGAGATTCAGCACTGAAGAAGGGATTCAATCAAAACTACATTTGAGTTGGTGTCCAAGTTCTTGCAGTAGTCAAATGATATATAAGCAAAACAGTTAGGAGAGCAAGGAGAGCTGTTCACCTAACCTAGAGAAGAATTCAGCTGTTCAGATACCATTTTAGATATCTTACACTGTCCACTTTGGTCTGGGATGCAATTAATTTTCTACAGATCATGTATCACATGTCACAAATGCCATGCCTGTGCAAACATTTGATGTATTATAGGGCATTTCAAGCATTACCTGTGCTTAAGCAACTGAATCTTGTTCCCAAGTGGTTGCTCAGCTGGATAGCTCCCTACACTCTGTGCTGTCAAGGTCTGGGGTTATCTAAAGGGTATATGAGACATTTCTATGGCGCTGGAAGGTAGAACACAATCTCTGGGGGACATCTGCCCTTCTGGAGCCTCAGCTGAAGGGCAAGACTTCTCCAAGTGTGGTGAAAAGCAGGTAGGCAAGCAGCTAAATTAAGCCTTTGATGTCCAGTGACCACAGGGAACATAGCAAAGGATACCTACCCCATAGAGGGAGGCCTAAAAATAGACACCTGTGCTTACACAACTCATTTGCAAACTGGATTGCATCATCAGTGACTCTATAATTAGGGAAGTATTTTCTATATTAATTTATTATGCTTAAAAATGCTAA
The DNA here is from genome assembly GCF_017639235.1 of Corvus kubaryi. Classification (NCBI taxonomy): domain Eukaryota; kingdom Metazoa; phylum Chordata; class Aves; order Passeriformes; family Corvidae; genus Corvus; species Corvus kubaryi. The sequence continues at coordinate 6,855,735 of NW_024582073.1, forward strand.
GAAAGATTTATGCTGGCTGGAAAAGGTATTGCGCAACATTTCTTTGTTATAAACCCTAATAAACATTTTTTGCAATTCCTGTGTGATTCAAAGAAATTCATAAGTTAGTACTTTTCTCTGGTGAGAAATCACAGATTTTAACTATGATTTTACTGTTGCAACTCTTATTCATGAGTAGCTAAGCTCCAACAACTCCCAATTTTTAGATTTTTTGTTTGTTTGTTTGTTTTCTTTCTTTCTAGGACTAGTCTTCCATTTCCCAGACAACCTTAACAAACACGTCCAATGAAATGCCTAATGTTGACCTGTTTGAGATTCTATTTTGCTAAAATTGAGGCTCTTACACCTATTAAACACAATCATCTTTAAATGCTATTCTACCTGTCCTTACATTTTAAAGGTATCAAAATTAAACACTGTTTCGATTGCCATAATGAATATTTCAAATAATATATCTACTGAAAAAGTAGATACTTCCTCTCATACAATGATGGTAACTAGGAAGTAGGAGTTTGATTTGTGCGTTTTGCTCTGTGGAATGAATAGTCTTTTTTCATGTTTCTGCAATAAGATTTTCTTTGATCAGTGGCATTTTTTGGGTTTGATTTTTGTTGTTGATTTTTTTCTGTTGTCAGAGCCTTTTGGTTGTTGTCCTGATTTCAGCTGACATAGATTTTATTTTCTTATTAGTAGCCAAAATAGGGTTGTGTTTTGGATTTAATTAGAGAATAATTATGATAACACTGATGTTTTAGTTTTTACTGAGTAGTGCTTAGTCTAAGTCAAGGACGTTTTAGTTTCCCATGGTCTGCCAGTGAGCAGGTGCACAAGAACCCATTGGTAGCATGGCCAGGACAGCTGACCCAAACAGGCCAAAGGGATATTTCACTACACAGAACATCACACTCACTATATAAATTGGAGGAGATTGGCTGGAAGATACCAATCACTTCTCAGGGAGAGGTTGGGCATCAATCAGCAGGTGGTGAGCAATTGCAGTGAGTATCAGTTGAGTTTCTTGGCATTCGATACTCTTTCTCTCCTTTTCATTACTACTGCTATTATTATATTATATATATAATATATAATATTATTGTATTATTAGTATTTAGTATAAGATTTTACCTAATTTCAATTAATAAACTATTTTTTTCACAAACTATGAGTTTTACCTTTTTTCAAGTCTTCTCCCCATCCCACCATGAAGCAGTGAGTGAGTGGTCCTTAGTTGCCAGCTGTTGTGGTTTAACCCCAGTTGTTTTCAGTATCCAGGATCAAAAATGAAAAAAATTCTGGAGAGATCTAGTAGAGACAGGCTTCATCTATTTAATTCTTGTATTATTTACATATTGGTAAAGTAAATACAGTAAAATTGCTTATATGAACTATGTGAGAACAGAGTTCTGATGTGCAAAGGTCCCCAACTCACTGTTGCCAATACAGCTGTTTAAAAGTGAATTAAGCATATCAGACCTTCACCATTTATTTTTCCATATTTACTGAATAATTGGAAGGAAATTTTCTCTCCCCCTTTTTATGACTTCCTTGAGCATGGAAAAGTTGGAAAAAAGCATTTTTTTATGGGATAGTTGAGGAAGTTTTTATTACAGAGCTACGTGTTTTGCAACATCAGCTGTAAAGTAGGCTAGCAGGAAACAACAGATGTTCATGACAACATGGGAATGGAAAAGCAGGATCTAGTACTCTAAAAAAAATCTCCTTATATGCAACATTTTCAGTTGAGGAAAGATAATTCTAAGGGTTGTTTTCCTCAAGTAACATCAAATGTTTTTCCAGCATCCCTCTACGGTTTGGTTCTATTTTCATGCACAGTACAGCTTAGCGCAAAATGTCTTACTGAAATTTAAATGAAGAATACATGCTTTCTTGTGGGCATAAATAAAAACAGCGAAATGAACACACAGATAGCTAGACAGAGAGTTAGACAGATAGGTAAGTATGCAGAGAACACAGTTCTGCTCAGTGTCTGTGACTGATAACCCTCTGGAACATTACTGGAATCCAGGGAACTCGTTATTCTCCTGTGCAAGCCATTTGGATGGCAAGCCACACTAACTCACAAGACCTCAGCTTCAAAAAGGAGTCTGGAGGGCACAGATTCCTCTTCAACGTAGCTTATATATGTCACTGTGGGAGGAAAAACTCTCTAGTCCTTGGAGATGTGTTGTACCTACTTAAATATTTCTTACATGTTTCCGAGATGGTCTCCTTGGAAACTGGAGTTTCAGCTTGTCTGCTTATCCTTTTTGTCCCGGCTAAGGTACAAAAAATCATTAGCAAGTTGAGATGCTGGTAGCTCTGACAGCTTCACATCATTAGTATGCTAACAAGTGCAAAGTAGAAAAATGTATATAATTTTCTGCTTGTTCTCCTATTAGTCCTGCTGGAGAAATGAGTTAGTAAAAGTTGGAATATCAGCCTTTGAATTTGTTACCACTCACACACAGGAAAAAAAGTATGCACATAAATAGCTGTGTAGTATTTAATTTCCAGATGGGCTTAAACCACGACATGCTTTTAAACAGTGGGCATGAATATTGCTATCAATATCTCCAAGATTTATCTGTGTTCCTATAAATAGGTTTGAAAATGTATATGTTAATTCTTTAAATTGATATCTCATTATAATCAGGTTGCCTGTCTAAGGCAACACCCACAAAACCATGTGGCAGAGTGTTCTAACCCATAGCAAGTCTACAATTGTTCCTTTCTCTAACTCACTCTTCTAACCTAAACATAAAAAAAAAATAAAATTAAATAAATTAAAAATAAAAATAAATTAAAATAAGAATAAATTAGAAGAACTAAAGTACATTAAAATAATTCTAAAGTTTTCTAAACTAATACTGATTATTTTGTAAGTAAAATATTAAAATTATAAACAAATATTATGCTTCCCTCTAGCACTGATTATATTGAGTGTTCATGCATGTAAGTAAGTAATGCCTAATCTGCTTACTTTCTGGGAACATAAGACTGATATAGTCAGGATACCACACACCCAGATACTTACATCTTGGCTAGCTCCAGTGACCTCACTGAAAACTGTGATTGGATTCTCAATTTCTTGTAGCTATATATTTTTGACTCAAGATTTAAAACTTTTAGTTTTGATGAAGAACACTGACAACATTCTGGGTGTTTTAAAAGAAACTGGGGGAAATTATAAAAAGCTTTGTTTTAAGCCTCTTGGACACAGAGGCAGTAGCATCACAGAATATCCTGAGTTGGAAGGGACCCACAAGCGTCATCAAATTCCAACTCCTGATTCTGCATAGGATAGCCCCAAGAGTCACACCATGTGCCTAGAGCTGGCCAGCTGTGGTGAGGTGAAATAGGAAAGGTATTGTACAGGTAATTTATTACTGGTGATGACTCAGGAAGTAGCGATCCTATTTTTCTGCATCCCAAAATGAACAAGTATTTGAGGGGAAAAACCTATGCAAGCTGATTTAGCATAAGATCCCAAAAGTATGTCTTGGAACTGAAGATGAAAGCGAGGTTTGTAGAAGCTGTGTTGTATGTGGTGATTTTGGCTGGGATAAACTTTCTTCATAGTACCTGGTATGGAGCCATGTTTTGATTTTTGGTTTGCTTTCTTTTTCCTGAAATTAGTGCTCATAACACAGGCATGCTTTTTATTAATTCTGAGAAGTGCTTACACAGAGCCAAGACCTTCCCTGCTCCTCACCCTAACAGCACCAGAAAGGAGACTGAGGGAGCACAAGAAGTTAGGAGGGGACACAGTGAAGGCAGCTGACCCCAGCTGGCCAAGGGATATTCCATACCTTATGGTGTCATGCTCAGCACACAGAGCTGGCCGAAAAAGAGGGAATGGGAGGATATTCAAAGTGTTGGTGTTTGTCTACCCATGTCATTGTTACATGTGATGGAGTCTGGTTTTTCCTAGAGATGCCTGCCTAAGAGAAGTGGTGAGTGAACTCCTTGCTTTCCCATGCTTGCATGCACGGCTTTTGCCTCTCCTACTAAGCTGTCTTTAACTCAACACACAAGTTTTCTCACTTTCACTCTTCTGATTCTCTCCCCCATCCCACCAGGATATAGTGATTGAGCAGCTGTGTGGGGCTTAATTGCCAGCTGGGGTTAAACCACAAAACTGGGTGATCTAGACTAGCTGTTGTAAAACTTGTTTCTTGGGGTGGAGTGGAACAGAAAAAAGATAATAATATAGGCTGGTTACCTTTACTTTTGTTGCTATTGCTGTTGTTATTATCATCCCCTGGATTTAGAAAGATTGTATTCAAAACATAAGGTATCCAGCTATCAGCTAGCCATAAGAATGATGTGTCCAGTGCGCAGCTGAGAAATCAAAAGAAATGGAATAAAGTGACAATTGATCTGACAGAAGAAGTCTTGCACTGGGATTTATAGCCTTGATTTGTCTAGACACTAACAAGGAATTCCAGGGTACGTCCACATGGCATGACATGAGTTGTCTGAGGCATGTTATTTGCAGGAACAAACAGCTGTTCTGACTTACTGACACTGTGCTACCCTGAAATCAAACAGCCAAAGATAATGACAGAAACAACTTGATAGACCACCATGTATGACGGATAAATATGGATGTCTACATGAAGACATAGCTCAGCCTTTGAATGGCACTGTGTAAGCTGTAAAGATTTTTACTAAATATAGTTCCAAAGGATTTGAAAAGAGACAGTGATAAATTATTTACTGTGCTTTCTTATTAAATATTTGAAAATAGACATCCATGTTCTGTTTTCAACTCATGTAGCAACAGTAACTACAGTGTTCCAAGCATCGCTTTTCAAATAATTCAGATCTCTTAACCACAAAAGACTGCCCTCTTTTCCCCGCTTCACACAGATCCCGAGACAATATATCAGCTCTATAGCAGAAGTAGACTTTTCCTCATATAAATAAAAATAGTTACTGATTTTCACCTGAAATTTTACATATACGATTCAACACTTCAAGTAGTTGAATTTTTAAAAGCCATATATGAGAGTACAGAGTTTAGTGTCTTCACTATTATTCTAAGGAATAGACTAAAAAATTCATCAATTTAGTACTATAAGTTATCAGCAACACAAAAGTCATTTTTTATAAGTTAATAATGAAAATAATGGTATTTGGTGTTTTCCAAAAAAAATCCCCATCTGCTTGAAAGTCTATTACCACATGAGATTTCCAGATTTTTATATATTTAGATCTGAGATCAATAAGGGAAAGTTCATGATATGAGCTCTGCAGAATTAATTACAATAAGATCAGTGACATGTCTGTCATTCTACCTTCCCTAATTATTTTTTAATAATCTGAATTTTAATACAGTCTCCAGAGATATAACTTGTTTTGTTTTAATGCTCAGCTATGCTGAGTTACATTTGATAATTTCGTTATTGCAATCCTTTCCTCACAGAAAATATTACACCATTAAAAAAAAAAAAAAAAAGAAGTGGCAGTGTAAGGTACTAAGTTTCCAAGACAATGCTCTCTGTTTCTTGGGAAGTGACAAGATTGAGGAGGCTGAAAGGTGCAGTCATTATTTCAGGACAAACAGCAGAAGAGATGAAATTGATTTATTGTCTCTGGCACATATTGCTTGTACTCATAGCCTCAGATGGGCAATGTACATTTTTTCTCATATGTTGCTTGGGAGGGGACAGTTACACTGAAACCTGTGGGGCTGTGAGTTTATGCAGCAAAGCACTGCAGGATGTGTGCTGTACTGTAGCTGGAGCTTTGTTCACTCTTCAGTGTGGTCAGCACATGCTTTTGCAGTGAATCTCCCAAAAGCTCCTACTCACAGCAAAGGTGGTTTGTATTGTGGAGTGGTCTCAAGTGCTGGGTTTCTTTAAGATGTACCTAAACCTACTCCAAGGATATATCTAATGTTCTCCTGCTGCAGCCACTCTGCCTAAGGGACCAAACTAGGGCTAGTCTGAACTAAAATCTACTCAAAATGTGCATGAGGGTATGACGTCTGCAGCATCAACTCTTTGGTCTGTTGTATCCCTCCATCTTGATGCAATTGTGCTGTTTTTCCCTCTCACTGCTCTAAAGGTCACTTGCTTTAACAGCTATCCTTTCAAAATTAATAGACATATGCCTGCTAGCTGTCCCCCACAACAGCCTGGAAGCTTCTAAATCTCCATTTATTTTGAGGAATTAACCTTGTCTGACCTCCTGCACCCCTCCAATTATTTTTCTGGGAAATATCAATGAAAATATATCCTTAAAAATTAAGAGGAAAAAAATGGTTTGAAGGACAGATGACAGATATGCATATAAAAGCAAGAAATGAATGACTCTATCAAAGGTACTGAGCTTGATTCTTTACTGGCTAGCATGTTGTGAAGTTATTTACAGCTATGCAAACAGGTATAAATTGTTATCAAATCCAAATTAGGATGTCTATATGCCATTTGAACTCGCTTTGGAAATGACTCTACAAAATGCTTAACAATGGAAAATGAAACAGACTTTATTTTCCCCTGCTACCATCATACTATTTCAGACATTCATTATTCTGGAAAATATGTGGTACTTTTTCATAACTGTAAACCACTGAAATAGCAAATGAACAAGGAAAGAAGCTTTATACTAAAAATGATCTGGAGAGTAAAAGTAAAATCTCACTAAACTCAAATAAGAATTTGAGTAAGAAAACCTTTATTATTGCTGGTGCTCCAAAAGAGTATTAGACCTGATTGCTTTTTTTTTTTTTTTTTTTGGTACAGGATTCATAAGCTCTTTTTATTTTTAGTATTTTTTATAATGCCTATCAGTAATTTTTACTTCTATGTCTATCTGGGCACATTTCTAACCTATGTAAATATGGTTACTTTTCAAATTTGCGTAAACATGTGATTTCACAGTTCAAAGTTCCAGGAGAGCAAACAGGATGCATATGCATATTATTAGTATTTTAATCCTAAAATAAAGGAAAACTTTTGTAAGAGGAATAGTAGGCTTCTGAAAGGTTTTAATTTCTTTTTAGCAATAGATCTTGTACAACTCTGGAGAATCAGAGCTCAAACTCATTTTTCAATGAGTCAAATGGATGTCAGAATTTTTTATTTTTGAAACCATTTCTGAAAAACTTTTGGAAATCAATTATTATTTCCAGCCTGTAAGTTAGATCTTAAATGCTAGGAACAGGAATTTGAAGTTATGATTCCTTCTTGAACCCCTTCAGACAGAGTTGAAAGAGCTTGTGCCCTCAGCTATTGACAGTTCCATAAAAGAACTTTGCTGTAGAGCTCCATTTGTTTTGCACAAACACTGCCAGATTTCATTCTGCAAGTTAATCCATGTCATTTTCAGGTAAAGAGCTCTACACACCCTTATGTCCTACAGAGTTTTCTTCTGAGCTTTATAGTGAAATTCTTGACAAAACATGTTAGAAGAGAGAAGAAAACAAAACGCATAAAAAACCCAACATGAAAGATAATTTCCTCTCCTAATATCTAGAGTACTTGTTTATCTGTATCAGCTAATATATTTATTGGTTTATATGTGGAAAACTATTCAGATGTGTCTTTCATTTTAAGAAAGGGATAACATTTGAAGTCTGCTTTATTTAGCTTCTGTTTATTCAGCAACAATGTGGATACTGAACTAATTTTTTCTCTGGTTTTCAAAGGTCTTCATTTCAAAAAATAAATTAGTCCAAAACAATTAGTCCAAACATATACCTAAGATGTCCATTCTTGCAGGTCACACACAAGAAAAAGGGCTCAAGGAGTCTACAGACCTCTCTGGATTCTACTTCAAACCCCCAGAGAAGAGACTGAAGTCATGGCTGTGCAGAAAGGTACAGTCAAAATTCCCAAAGGATGTGAAATAGGCATTTTGGGACATGCAATCTTAACTGCAAGGTTTTCTTACCAGTATGAACTCTCAAAGTTGTACCTTTTCACTCTTGAAGTAAGCAGGAGAGAAAACTGGCCAGTATTTTACATACCTATGTGTTGGGTTTGTATGGCAAGGTTTTGGGAGCTACAGGGGTGGCTTCTGTGAGAAACTTCCGGAAGCTTCCCCCATGTCTGGCAGATCCAATGCCAGCCAGCTGCAAGGTGGACTCATCACTGGCCAAAGCCAGTGGTGGTAGCACTTCTGGGATAATGCATTTAACAAGGGGAAAAAAACCCTGTGGAATGGCAACTGCAGCCAGGAGAGTGGAATCAGGCTGAGAGAAGCAACTCTGCAGACACCAAAGTACAGAAGGAGTGGAAAGAGGCACTCTGGGTGCCAGAGCAGAGATTCCTCTGCAGCCCCTGGTGCAGCCCATGGTGAGGCAGCTGTGCCCCTGCAGCCCATGGAGGTCCTGCAGTTCAGAGGTCCACTTGCAGCCTGTGGAGGACTCACAGCAGAGCAGGTAGATGTCTGTGGGAAACCTACACTGGAGCAGGCTCCTGGCAGGACCTGTGGGCTTGTGGAGAGAGGAGTCCACACTGGAGCAGGTTTGCTGGCAGAACTTGTGACCCCATGGGGGACACTGGAGCAATTCATGAAGACCTACAGCCCATGGGAAGGACTAACATTGGAGAAGTTTGTGGAGGACTGTGTTCCTGTGGAGGACAGGAAGGACCCCATGCTGGAGCAGAAGAAGGGTGTGAGGAGTCCTTCCCCTGAGGAAGAAGGAGCAACAGAGACAACGAGGGATAAACTGGTCACAATTCTCATTCTCCATCTCATGCGACACTGGAAGGTAGAAAACTTGCGGGTAAAGTTAAGCCTGAGAAGAAAAGAGGGGTGGGGTAAAGGTATTTTAAAATTCAGCTTTTAATTCTCATTACTCTACCCTGATTTTTTTTGAAATAAATGAAATTACTTTCCCCAAATAGAGTCTGTTTATCTTGTGACAGTAATTGCTGAGTGATCTCTCCCCATGCTTATCTTGACCCATGAGCCCTTCGTTATATTTTTCTCTCCCCCATCCTAGGCAATGACAGACTAGCTTTAGTGGGCACCTGGTGTCCAGCCAGGGTCAATGCACCACAACATGCATTAGACCTTCAGAGCTGACTATAATCGAACACAGTCATCTGGTCTGACATAAAATTTCATATCATTTCACTGCATCTTGTGAGTGAAGCAATTTCAGCAGGTTATCTGGTATGCCTGTTCAATTGCAAACCAGGAAAGTCAGGCACAGCAGATCTGGAAGAGGCAAGCCACCAGTGTGCCCTACTTCAGGCATGCTGCTCTGGAGCTGAGTGCTACTTATCAGTCACCTCACATTTGCTGCAATAGACTCCACCTTAAAGCAGTTTTAGCCTTGGCCTAACTAGGCCAGTCTATTACACTAGGTCCACTGAGATGGTTTTCTGAGGAGAGTTCAGCTTTTGTTAGCTGGTGGGATTCACCAGCCAAGCCTAGCATACGTCACGCTCCTCAGGAGCACCATGATAAGGAGCAGATGAAGCACTCACACCAAGGACAGATTTGTAAACATTCAGAATATTAGAAGGGATAGAAAGAAAGACAAAGAAAGCCAGCCCATTTTTGTGGCATTCTTGTCATCCTTCCCTGTAGCACAATTTTACTCTTCCTGCGTTGTGCAAGCATCTAAACTCTCCCTGTTTGTTGTGTGCTAAAATATGAACACAATTCTGAATGCATATCATTGATTTTGGAGCTTGCAGTGAAGTTTTCACAGCAAAGCAGGCCAGGTGTATTATTAGATGAGGATTTTCTGTAACTGCTCATTACATATTGTTCCAGAGCAGCACAGGAATGGTTTAATGAACTATTGATCTGTCTCTTTGTCCTAATTATATTCCACTGGATGCTTGAACATACCCAGACTTTACTAGTGAGCATTTGTAACAGTTTTTAACTAACCTATGAAGTTGCTAATAGAGAGCTAAACTTCTTCAGACTGTCTCTAGAATTAACTAAATTTAAAATTAGACTTAGAAGTCTAAATCAAATTACAGAGGTAAGATTTTTATTGCTTCTGCGGTGCCACCTCAGCCATCTAACAATCTAGCAGCAACTTTTGCACATACGGCCCTAAAAGCTGTACAACATAAGCTGTAACCATCACAAGAAATAAGAGTTTTCATATTTGAAGACATCATGCTGACAGAAGATGGAGATTTTTTTTTAGGAAAAACCAGACATTAACAAAACAGATGTTACCAGACTGTCCCTAACTAGGTGAAAGAGTATGATCTTTATCACTGAAGACCACAGGCTATGGCAGATCACAAATTTCCTGGATCATTTCCTCTCCTTTGTTTTTATAATAGTTTTTCACTCAAGCTATCAGATATATGATGTCCTTCTCTATGGCATGCCCTCCCATTTAAAGATTTACAAAATCTAAACATTTCAAATTATTTTTGTCTGGTGAAACTTAGTAATTAATCAAAATCTTGCTGCCGAGCTTCTAAGAGAGGTTCTTAGTACCTGCAAGTTAGATTCCTGGGGTACAACCAGATAACTTCAGGGATGTCCACTCCATCACCCCCTCAGTCTAGGTGTCCTACATACGGAGTTACCTGCACGGGATGAGGGGGACTCTTTTCCAGTCCAGTTCCATGCAGCTGACTATCTGGTTCCTTTACTTCAGCTGGTATCCCTGGGGTTTCCAAGGAAAAGTAGGGGCATCCCTGAACTGGTGTGGTCCCATCTGCATGACCCACACTCTACAACCTGTATAGCGGTGCAAATGAATGGGAACAGTTTTGTACAGTAAAATAACTCGTGCTGGAAAACTGACATCCACAGTATATATGCATCATGTATATTTTTCTGTTTTGTTTTATTTTATTTTGTTGGGTAGCTCTAGCCTGGCTGCAAGGACTGAATGTCCATTTGCAGTCAGCATGCATTGGGTAAGCTCCTGGAGCACATCTGCTATGTAGATTTTTCAGAGAAGAATCCAGTTCAGGCACCCTGAGGCAGCTTGACACTATGAGCTAAAGCATAGTAAGTGGGATCAGCTGGGTCACTTGTTTCAAAAGCTTACTAAACATTGATCCAAACTGGAACATGTGTAGATCTGCCCTCTGAAATCTGAAAATGTGGCAACAAAGGCAAAAGAACTATGCTTGTTGCAGGATCCTGGAAGATCACAAGATTAAGACAAAACCTGAATCCAGTAGGAGGAAATAGTTTCAAGCTGCTGTGGGTAGACCTGGCAGGTCTATTTTTAAATACTGGTTTTCCAGGAATAATATGATTTTATGCTCTTGCTAGCCTTAATCCAACCCCACACCTAATTTCAGTGCAGGTATCTCCTCTACCAAAGAATTAAACACAAATCCTGTACCTCGAGCTGTTCTCCCTACAGATATGCCAGTCACTTTATTCAGTAGTAGAAATGTACATAATATAGTTGCTCTCATAATTGTCAACTTTTACTGCAGTTCCTATGGCTCTGTAGAATGCAACCTATAGTATCTTGAACCCTAAACCAGATTTTAAACCCGTGCATCACTGTACACTAGTTTCCTAATTTGATGTCAAACTAAATATTATCCAACATAACCCTGTAGTAAGCAGGTTCTGTTCTCTGACTGTCAGCTTTGCTCTACAGGGCAATAAATCAAAGTATTAAGTCTGTGATGAAATTCCAATCTTTTCATCTCTAATCTGTTTGTGGTATACGAATAAAACTTACTGAGTTCCTTACAAACTATTCTGTAGCCTTTTTACTCAAAACTCAAAAAACCCCATCTTTTAGTATTTTCTTATTTTGTAACACTTGAAAAAATATTGCCATTAATTCAAAAATTAAACACAGCTGATCTACTAGTAATCACATCCACTTCTCCCCTTAAAGACTTCCTGTGGATCACTAAATGAAGCAGTTTCTTCATCTGAAAGACTGCATTTTTGTATCTCTTAAACAATTGTGTTCTCATTGAGGAGATCTGAAGACTCCTGCCGCAGTCAGAGAGGAATGTATGAGCACCCAGTCATATACAAATTGTTGGGTCCAGTCAGTGGGCTAGATTTGGACAGACTTCAGTTTCTACAGAAAGACCATTTCAGATCATTCTTCCTCTAAGCAGAGGAAAATTTCTAACTTTCACCTTAGATATTTGTGAGTGGCTAAAAATCTTTTTCCAATTCAGAATTGATTTACAAAACACAGCTATATTTAATAAATTACTGCCACTGAGTACAGAATAATTATCTATTAAAATCTAACTTCAAAGAAAATTTTGCACTTCATACTCTTTGGTAAACTGACCTGGAAACTTCAGAGAAAGAAGGTGAATACTTTTGTTATGCACCATTGAAACACACAGACATAGGAGAGTATTGAAGATCCAGCGCTGACAATTATTAAAAAAAATCAAATTGTAACCTGGAAGGAAAGGCTGATCCTGAACATATTCTGGGGCCCTAAGTACATAGGGTCTATAGTATCTCTCAAAATCTAGTAGAGAATTTATGATAGAAGATGAGCCCTTTCCCCTTGGCAGTGCATGCCTTTACATTCAGTGCTAATCACATGCTATATTCGTCCCTACTTACAGGCACCATCATGTGCTTATATTGCTGGGGAGAGTAATTAAACGCAATGACATTTTGCTTGTGATTTGTTGGAGAGTTTTTTGCATGTTTTCTTTGCTGGCCTCTTCTATTTGTTGCTACTGTCTTCCAGTGAACATGTAATTTCCCCATAAGGGCAATATTAGACAAGTGAAATGATTTATAAGGACTGTTTGAACCTTTGTGTACAGCCACAAACACAAATCAAGATAAATGTGGTGTGTGAGAGTAAGAAAGTGTGTAATGCTTAGTGAAAGTTTGTGTTCAGACATTTCATGACAAACACAGCAGAATCACCGGAGGAAATTGTAACTAACAATAATCTGCTGCTGCTGCTTATTTATCTCTTTTTTTTTAATTGCTTTTTCCTTCAGGCAAAAATGAGTCAGATGATGACGAAAACATTTGCCTTGGAATCTCCTCTTAAAGCCCACAGCCTAAATGTCAGAGCAGTTATGAAAACAAATCAAAGATTCATATCTCTAGCGATGCCTAGCATCTGTTGTTTTGTTACAACTTTTGCACTTAGGAAATGCAATTAGAAGAAAATAATATGCTTCCCTGGATTTTCCCAGTATGATTACAGTATTAAAAATATCAAAATTTATTGTATGCTGTTGATTACAATAGTTTTTCTGATGTTAATTTATTTTTTGATATACACATGTACATTCACATACATAAAGAAGTACAAACTATTTTTGACTATATTTATATTAGTATTATTGTAGCCAGTACAATAAGCTGATATTTCAATCAGTCTGGTATCTGCATTACATTAGATGAAATAGAAGTGGGTTCGAAAACAGCGTATTTGTGTATTTATGGTATTTGTGGTTAACATTGTTATTTACCTAAATAAAATTAAGAATAAATGTGTTTGCAGAATCCATGTCTTCATAAGATACTATGTGTATCTTATGTGTGTGCCAGAAGAAGAGGATATGCACTCAAATATGCACATTTTGGACATGCATATTATAAAATTTTCTTAAATAATTTTGAATAAATACCGTATCAAAAAAAATCTATATGTCTCTCAGGCTGTGACTAATCATATACATCTTACTATTAGCAGTATGATAAATTTTTCTCCAAGCCTGTTAATAAATAAAAACTTGGGGATTTAACATTCTAATGATAATCCTATTGCCTCCACTTCTGTTAATGTACAGTATAATTGAATGGCTGGTGTTTAAATTGACCGTTGACCAGTTCACTAGATGGCAGAACTCATAGCTCTGTGGATAAAAATAGTGTGTTTGAGAATGTTAATTGATGCAATAACTCCAATAATGGTTGTTTAAAAAATGTTAAGGGTAAAATTCTGCTCTCCTTTCCCCAGATGTCAGACAAGAGGTATCATGCTGACTTCAGTAAATGTGATTCATGTGTACATCTGTAGCAATCAGGATTGATTTATCCCTTTATCTACCCAATTATCTGTCTATCTCCCTGTCTCTCAGTCCTCCCTCTCTGTCTCTTGTTGCATAGGTAGACAGATACAAGTGCACCAACTAAACATTTAAAGAAACCTCTGAAATTAATTTGTAAATACTGTAATACTATAAAATGTAAAATGGAGGGCTGTACTTTCTTAGGAAGTATTTTATCTGACACTTCTAATTTTAGAAAGAAGAGAAGTACTTTAGAAACATCATGGTTAACATGAGTATCTGTGTATCCTTCAGGCTTTTGTATTCATATGCAAAATGAAAAAACCTCTTTTTTATAGAGGTAGAAGACTTCTCTCTTATACAAGTGCCATGTTTTAGGAATGGTATTAGTGCTCAGACAAAAAAGAAAAACCATGAGCTGCTCCTTCCTCCTCCCACCTCTGGTGAGAGGGACAAAAGGCAGAGATCCTGAGTTGAGAATGAGCAATTTACTGGAAACAGGAATGACATAAGGAACCATAACAGCAACAACATAGATAGCAAAAATATAAAAAGAGAGGGTGATTTACATACAGAGATACTCAACAACTGACCAACTGGACCTGGCACTACTTGGTCCCTGAGACAAAGAACAAAGTGGCCCCTGGACCTCCTGTGTGCCACTACCACCTTTTCTTCCTGAGCACAAACCATTTCCTTCATAGAAATGAGAATCCCTTACTTCTGCTTCCCAGCAGTGATGCACATGATATAAAACAACTACCTATATGTGCCCACACAGAATCAAAACTGTCAGTTGACAAGAAGATATAGGGAGGACACAGATCTGCTGAACACCATGAAGGAAAATAGTGGATTAAATCAGAGTACTGTTTCATTTTATTAGTGAGATCTCTAATCAAATCTCAGCCTCCAAAGCTGTCACATTTTGGATTGTGACATGGAGCAGTTTGCAAGAGCACAAACTACATGCCATTTGGACAATAAAAAAACTAAAAGTAGCACTTAGCCCCTTCAGGTCTATCATGCACAGAAGCCTGCTAGAGCTATGTATGGTAAAGTGAAACTGCTGAAACACCTGTGGAGGGAGTGAATATCAAGTCCTTAGTGCCAACCTTCCCACTTGTCTTCCCCTATGGCACCATACTCTTTGTGAATGTTGATTTAACTGATGAATATAAGCATCCTGCTGAGCATGGAAGTATGGATGCATAACTTACCAAAGCCTAGGGAATGATGGACTACATGTTAGGTATCATCCAGTTCTTCCATATTATTTAATATCATGTTCAATATTTTTAATGTATTCTCATCCATGCACAGACCTGCAAAATAAATAGTGTCAGGTGTGCCATGGGATCCTCAAGAAAATACTCTATTTTTATTGATCACACAGGGTAGATAGGTACTCTGTGACAGAAAGAGCACCTGTTTTAGTTGTTTGTCCACAAGTTACTGTGTTTGCTCAATCCACTGTGGGGTTCTTTTTAGGATAGGTGCCTGAGTTTAAGCATGTTTATCTGTCCGGCTCCTGGTTTCTGTGCTTCTGGTCAGGTGAAATCTTCCAGGGAGAGAGGGACTATGCCCACAAGATCTCTGCAGTGGGATACTTGTCGTGACAGTGAAGAAACACATTGGCGAGAGCCAGAGATAAGCATGTGAGTCAGAAGTGGGATTGTGTCCCATCACAATTACAGAAAAGACTTTTCAATAATGCTGATCAGAAGCAAATAGTGAGTCTTTGGGCAGAGGCTAGCCTTGACTTGCTACCAAAGCCAGAAAACACAAGAGAGTGAGCTATAAATATGGAGACTGACTTGAGTGGTCCTTCCTTCATGCCTTGTGTGGTAACTAGAAAGACTGAATGGATTAGCACATCCTTGTTTTGGATCTGTTTCAAAAAAAACCCAAATTACAAGTTATTGACTCAATTTCTGATAATTTCGAAGAAAATCATGCCCAAAAGTACACTATTCCCAAGTTCAGTGGTCAGGTTTACTGAGAAGCTATGGTACTTAGCTGATAGTTTGAAAACACTGTATTTCAAATGTGTAATGAAAAAACACAGTTCTGCTCATACACAGAACTGTTTAGCAGTACATTGCCCATCCAAAAAACTGATGCTGTCACATTAAATGGTATTTCTATGTGTCTCTATGTACATATATGATGCCCTTAATTATCTTCTTTGCCCATTTCTATTGCATTTGCTCTTAAAATTAAAAATGCTTCTAACAATGATTTTTTAAAATTCCATCTCTTGACAAGATGGGAAGAGCTGAAAACAACTTTAAAATCTTGCATCTAAAGATGCTCCCTGGAGCAATATATTGTTAGCATGTATTGCAGATAACGTTTTCACCAGGGACAGCATAGGGAAATTAAGATGTTGCAAGTGTATTAGGTGGATTAATGGTTGAATTCCAGTGGTAGAACGAAATAGCTTCTTCTTACAGCACCTTCAAACAACAAAGTACTCAGAGTCCAAGTGACACTCTATAGTGACTGGCATACACTGTATGTCATCTCTCTTACAATGTATTTTTGAACTAATTAATAAGCTGGAACAATTTACTGATATGTAATACTAAATAATTGAAAATATTTATTAATAGTGTTAACAAAACTTTGTTTTCTATCCAAGTGCTTAGTTATTTAATAAAATAGAGAAGAACAGAGTCTAATTCTTTATATTAATCTTTCAAAATCCATAATAATGAGAAATGCATAATTTATATAGTGTCATTCTGGGATTTTTTTATGCTAAACATGCTATTTTCTTTCTGCTTTTGGCAGAGAAAGAAAACAAAGAAGCTCTTGCCTGTTTGTCATTAAACTGAGATTAGATGCTTGCTCTGGGCAATGGTTAAAAACAAACCAAATAAGATCCAAACCGGTCAGCTGTGGCCTGCCCCAGCAGTTTTTATATGAGCTTACTTTGTGCAAAGAGATAGTGCAAGTAACCTGATAATGACAATAAGAAGAACAGAAGCTTCCAGAGAAACGAGATGGAGCTGTTCAGAGGACTAGGCATTTTTTTCCAAAGCTGTGTAGATCTGTTTTGGAAAGGGCCCATCTCATATAATCACAGAATACCCTGACCTGAAAGGGATTGAAAAGGATCACTGAAGTCCAGCTCCTGAGGAAAGGTACTGGCATTTCAAGTTTCACATGAAATAAAAATTGAAGATATACATCTAAGGAGGCATTAGTTGGACGTGGCCACCAAAGGCTAGCAGTGATGAACTGAAAAACATCCAGATGCACGCTGCATGTTCCCAACACATCTGCTCTGCTTCTCTCACTTGTGCTTGTTCCTTTCACCTGAGCAAGTGATTAGCATTACTTGAACGCATAGCTGTCTTACTGTTTCTATCCGTAGTCAGTACATGCCTGCCTTGCACAGTGATTATAGCTGTTCATTCACAGAATCCCAAAGGTGGCTGCTGAACTTTATGGTATTAATGGATATAAATATCTGCCCCTGCAGTATACCTGATGTCAGTGTCAGTGTTGTGACCTGTAGAGATTGGACAGCAACAATTTACTTATGAAGGGAATCTTAAGACTTTTTGGATAAAAGTACTGAGTGGTCTCCATCTGTCATATGGAATGGCTTTTGGTCCCTGAACATATCTAAGATGCTCCTGTTTGGACTTGTTTATTCCACTATATAGGAACATTCCTAGCAGTATCCAGAAATAATTTAAAATATTCTTCAAATACTTCTGGTAGCTCTTGAATGACTGCAGAGAGCCAGTGGAAAAGCAGCATACACTTAGCAAAACTAGACAAAAATCAGCAAATATTGTTAAGACTTTGTTGCAGTTGCTGAAAAAGTCTTCTAATAACCAAACATGCACTTAGTTTCAGTACCAGTTTCAGACCTCCATAACCTTGAAAGCAAGTGAATAAGTACAGGAAGAATTTCTCGACATCATTATTCATACATTCATGTTACTTGTGATAGCAACAATATTAGTGATTTGACCTTACATGAAATTTTCCCTTGCATTTTCTATATTAACTGAACAGCAACTGTTAGCCCAGTTATCAGTTTGTACTCTTGCATAAAACCTTATCACAAATCTTGTATGTGTTTGCAACAATTATGTCAAGCAGACAGAATATCTGGCTGCCATATTCCCCATTTAGGTGGACAGTTACTGTAGCCCAGCATTGCTGAAGATTCTGGAAGCATTTTGAGTTAGGGACTGATGATGGAAGCCAAAGTGCAAGTTTTCCCACTGTCATGCTACTCTTTTCAGAGCACATGGAACCTTGCCTTTGCAGCAAACAAAGGAGAAAGTAATAAATAACAAATAGCATTTTCTGAACCTGTGACCCTCTTGGGTAAGGGATTTCCCTGTGTGCTTTTGTATGTGTGTGTGTGTGCACGATGTCAATAGCTCCTCAGTGCTGAATGGCGTTTGATTAATGACAGCAATTAGCAATCACTTTGCATCAATCACTGGATGCTACTGTTGCTATAACCCCAAAGTATAGCAAAAGTTTGTAGCCATCAAATTGCATATCTCATGCTATTTAAGTTCTTTTTGGCCACTATCCAAAATACACTGGTACTCTTCTGGAAACTGAGATGTGAAAGCAGACTGAAACAGCAATTCAGAAGTGACCCGATTCACCTCACCCTTACTCTGATGTGTAATAAATCCAAAACTGCGCTGAGAATACAGTGGGGCCCATTTTCTTCAGGAAAAAATTCAAGAAAATAAAGAGAGCACCAACATGACCTGGGAAGTGTTTCTTTCCTGAAAAAAATTGCCGTAACATTATCAGCTATTTACTTTAAGGAATTGACTTTGGAATTCATAAAGGAATTTGATGTAATATACACTTTTGCTATGTCCTATGGAATTATCCAACTAAATTACATTAATTAGAGCAATTACAATACATGATGATATATATTGGAATATAAGAGCTACCAAGTCTGTTTAGAATATTAGAACAGATCTGTTTGGAACCTTGCATTGTTTCTGCAGTATGTATTTGCATAGTTCCTGTTCATGGGGAGAAGTTCAGACACTAGTAAATAATTTACAACTCACACCTTGTTCCTCTTGGGTAAACCTTAGGAGCAAAATTCATCCAGGCCTATGCATGATCTAGTTTGAACTGCAAGCAGTATCGCTGGACTTTACAGCAGTGTGACATTGTGTGGATCATATTTATGTTTACTCTGATAAATTTTAATGAAATACATCTACAGAGAATTTCCCTGATAAATATAAGGTGTATCATTTCTTTTTGAGAGGGAGATTTTTTTCTGAATACGTCTGGGTATTCTTTATTTATCTTTTTAGTGACATTTTGATGAGGAACTTTTCCCTGACCTATTGAAATTTTCCAAAATAATGATAAATATATAAATAGAAAAATATGAAGCCAATTTCTTTACAGATAGTGTGAATGTTTCCCCCCTGCCCCATCCCTGGAGGTCACCCACAAAGGTTTAGGTAAAAGTAGATATTCTCTGTAAGACTTACAGTAAACTATGTTTGGAAGTGAAGCAAACAGAATGCTTCAAATTAATTTCAAGTTTTCTCAAGAGAGGGATTTGGAGAAAGGATATGTATCAAGAGCAAAACCAAGGATATTTCAGGACTTTGTTCTGTTCATACTTATTGTTCCATGGCTATACTAGCAAATGTGAGTTAAACACATAAATAAATATATAGATGAAAAGACATTGAGATTTTAATGTTTACTCTTCCTTGTATGAGAAAGTGTTTTTTTCAAAATTTCTGGAATGTTTATTCTACTTGAACAGAGTGGCTTTTTGTTTAAAGTGGTAGGTGGAAGCAGGGTACTCCAGAGACAGGTGCTTTGCTCACTATAAACCAAAGTAGGAAGGTCAATTCCAACTCAAAAATGGAATAGCGGTCTTACCATACAAGCTGTTGCTTTTTTTGCTTGCAACTGCCAGAAAGTGGAACTGTTCAAATTAACTAAATATAGAAAAATTATATTGGAAAAAACTACATATAGTTGTAGGGGAAGTTAGTAAACAGCATCTGCACACAAGATACAGGAATAAGAAATAGAAGGTTTAGTTTTTCTAAAGATAAAAAACAGTGCTCATTGAGGATCTGCACTTTCTCTAGCATTGGTAATCCATTCTGAAGATAAAAATGTGAGCACAAAGATGGTGGTGTGCAGAATTCTGGGACTAGCTATTGGCAAAATTGCTCTCTGTCAATCTTGAGCTTGGTTTAAACACTGACAGTCAGAGAGGCAGGGAGGCAACTGAATAGCTAAAGGTGTAATAAATTGTTTCTGGTTTGTGTTAGATAAAATTAAATCACTTTCACAAGGAAGGGTTCACTTGAGACTTTTTGAGGATTGGTGCTTAGGAAGGTACAAGCGGTAGCCTTTGGAAAGAAAATCTGCATAAAGATCTAATGTTTTGATACAAGGCCAAGAATTTCTAATGTGCTGAGTACAGGAAAAAGCCAAAAGCAAAAATGGCAGCCTGAAGCTCTGCATCTAGTTCTGACTTTGACAGATGTCCCACTAAGTATCTTTATCCCAGAGTGAGATGTTTATTGTGATTTCACCAAATTCACACAAAACCCATAAATTTTACTTTCAGTGTTCGAGCAAGGTGCTTAAACGTTGCCATTTGGATGCAATTTTAGTTATGCTGCGGTTCAATTGTATGAACATGGGAGTATAAAGGTGTGAAAATAAAATGCTCCTTGAAGGGCTGTCTGTGGCAGACACGTTCCCTGTATGCTCTGTGCTTCCTGCACTGGTCAGCTGAGCTGACAGATGCAGCAGAGGCTGTAATTCATTGCAGGTAAAAGCTAGCAGCGGAGTCTGTAATTCATTGCAGGTAAAAGCTAGCAGCATAATCAGTATGAATTAGCACTAAACAAAAGCAATAAGAGCTCAGGATCTCAGCCAGGCTTCACTGAAGCACTGTGGAGATGTGTTAGTTCATATCACTAGTGCAAGTCTTTCATCTTGCCTTCTCAGGCTCCCATTCCCCTTCTCCCTGCTCTTCGTTCACTATGGTAACAACACATACCTGCAGAAAAAAATGGTCTGCCTATGGCTTCAACATCCACTTGGGTGTAAAACTTTGGACTGGACAAAGCACTAGAACATGGCAGGGCTTTGTGCCCTGACGGAGGTTGTTCTTCTGTTTGGTTTGTGGTCCCCCTGGGTTCCACCTGGAAGAACAAGGCTCTGTGGCTGTTCATACATCCTGTGGGAAACACATAGCTGGGAAATACCTCAGGTACCTTTCTCTTCCTGGCCAGCCATGGGATTTGCTTCTTGGGGTCTCAAACGTCAAAATCTAACTTGGATGAGAAATCCTTTCCAAACAATACCACCAAGGATTGAAAAGATTTTCAGGCAGTGGAGAAGTGCCAACAGTTATTCTCTGGTCTTTTACTTATAAAATGCTGCCAGAGGAAACATAGAATAGAGGATTCTTTCAGATTAGCTGATACAATGAAGAAGTTACAGAAAAAAGTTAGTTAGAGACAGCAGAAAAGTTTTGGATTTATCCAGTTTTTAGGATTTTGCTTTTCAAATTGGGGAAGGAGTGAAAGGGAAGACCATCTTCCTGGGTCCTATCCATATTTTTAAAATTTTCTTTAAACATGTTCCTAAGTGAAAAAATGTGGTAAGTGAAAGTATTTTATTAATAAAGATGTTAGAAAAAAAATTCTAAAATTTTCTATTCTTTTTGACTCTTGGTATGGACTAGATTCAGTTTCAACTAAGAAACTAGTTCTTCTGGATACTTCATTTTCTAGACTTGCAAAATGATTTAATGGTGAACATTTTTTACTCAAGAGCATGGAGCACAACATGCTTAAATACTTGTTAATGTAAATTTGAATTTAATGAACACTGATTTTATTCACATTTTATTTATAGATGCTTATTTTTATTGATTTTGTTGGTGAGTTGGTTAGATTTATTTCCAAAGATTTTCACAATTCATGTTTGCTCCATTACTCTCCACTTCTGGTATGTATGGTTCCTGCCTTTATCGACTGAGGTTGAAAAAGAAGTTAAATAAAATATTAGAATTTAAGAATTTTAGTGAGCCAGAAATTCCAATTGAATTTCAGGCCTGTATTTTTGGCTCTTTATTTTCTGTATGAATTCTCTCTCTATGAATTACTTTTCAACTTCATGTAGTGCATAATCAGGTGATTAAGAAGCCCAGTGCCAACCATTGCACCTGCACATCTTCTACTTGAAAAAAAATAAATTAAGGAAAGTGGTAATGCCTGTGAGGTTGTAGTTAAAGATTGTAACTCTCCATAATGTAGATTCTGAATTTTACATTTTCATTGTTTTTACAAAATATTGATGCTGCACAAGACATGTCATGAAGTCAAAAAACCTGTCAGAAGGTTCTTCTTTCTGTCAGAAGAAACTGAAAAGATCAGGGTTTTTTCAAAGTCGTGATAGGAGAATACCCACTGTAAACTTTATCAGCCAGGCAAACCCTAAACTAGCCATGCTTTGCTGGGACTGATGTTACCCAAACTCCATGTTTCAGCTCAGCTGCAGAGACTTAGTCAGCACCAGCCTTCCACCTTTTCTTTTATTTTTCTCTTGTATTTTTAAAGCACAGAAGAAATTAAGCTTTCAACTGTTGTGTAACGTAAGTGTGGACCAAGACATAGACATTCCATCTGAGAGTTAACAGAGGAAACAGGGTTAGCTAAAGAAAGATGATCCACTTGTTTTTGAAGATGTTTTTCTTGAACTATTTTCTCATTACCTTTGACACGAGGAGGAACCACAAATGTGTTTTAACGGATGACTGTTGAGATCTAGCTGTTGTGTATTAGCATTTATCTAAATGACAAAATACCAGAGTGGATTGAAACATAAAATTTTAAAAGAAACATAAAGATTTAGTTAGAAGGTTAGCTGTGCTGAATTTAGTTAAAATAGAAGTGAGCTTAATCAATTAAAAATTAATAGTTAGTTAAGAAGAGC
This sequence comes from Corvus kubaryi, assembly GCF_017639235.1. Classification (NCBI taxonomy): domain Eukaryota; kingdom Metazoa; phylum Chordata; class Aves; order Passeriformes; family Corvidae; genus Corvus; species Corvus kubaryi. Next base: position 6,878,654 of record NW_024582073.1, read on the forward strand.
TGAACCTGAAATGAGTTTTTAAGATGCGAGTAACTGATTACTAAATAACTAATTACCTGTCACTTTTATGTTTGTTTAGCTGTGCTTAGAATGAGAAATAGATACACTGATAAGTAGATCTAGGGAACAGTAAACAATTGTCAATTTCCTCCCCATCTGAGAATCTATTCAAAAATCATGCAAGGAGGAACTGGAAGGTCACCAAAAGTAATCAAAACCCAGGAAGGCAGAAAGGTCGAATGGAGGAAAACCAATTTTACTTCATCTTTGAGACCACTGACCCAATTCAGAACACACACTACACATGCTTAATAATATTTAAGCTAATTACCATACGAGGAGGAGAATGGGAGGTGTTGATGTTATAAATATGCACTTGTATTTTGGATATTCAGGACTTTTGTAGATAAATAGACTTTGTATTGGCTTGTAACTTTGCACTGCATATTAGGGAGCTACCCCACGCAGCTGCCCGGCGCTGGAATAAACATACACTTTCTAACTCTAAACTGTTAGAGAGTCTTTGTCCGTCTCAGTTGGGTATAGATATTAGATCAATACCCGTATTTTGGTAATTCAGGATCACGTATGCATGTGCAGTTGTCACAAAAAATATTGCTGTCTATCCAAAGCTTTTTGGAGGCTGGTGATTTGTGTGAAAAATAGATATACATCTGTTGTACATGAAGCTAAGTAGAATATAAAGTCTGAAATCTTAGATAACATATAGGTAAACTTTAGCATTTATCAGTCATTTCTGAGGAGGAAAAGTAAATTTTCCTTATATTAATTATAAAATTACCTAAACTTCTTCAGTCACTCTTTCCTGAAAAGGCCTGGAAGACTTTTTAGGTTTTTGTGTGATTCTGGTGACAAGATGAATGGTATTTCTGTATGGAGATACACAGTTGTGCTCAAAGGATCGTAAAAATTATTCGTGGAGAAGTAAATAGTCAATGACTGCAATATAAATATCTGCTCTAAGTCCAGAAAAAGATTTACTCTTTTGTATCATAGTATGTGAAAGGGAGGCTTCACAGGAGACTTAAGCATTTTCTGCTGCTAAAATGGTCTTACTGCTAATTTTCTTGTTATAATGGTGCACATAACATTTCCTTTCCAAATATGATGGCAAGTAAGCTGGTCTCTCTAGTCTCTCTGTATTTAATTACTCCTCAGTTCCACACCCAAACCCAGTCTCCATTCTGATCTTTAAGACTAATTTCCTTGCAGTTACTGTGGGAAAACCAACATGTCATTCTTCAAAATCTCTTCCTTCTGAGTGTTCTGCACTGCATAGTTGACATGAGAGTCCTGATCGACTTCTGGCATTACTTGGCTGACACAGAGATTGGATTTAGCTGGCAGTAAACTGACATACAGCTGATGCTGCCATCACCTTACCTTCTCAACTTCATATCCTTGGTGCAAGTCACACTTTTAAGCACTAAAAACAACACAAAGGATGAATATGTCATTTATACAACCTAACTTTTCACCTTTTGAAATCTAATTTCTCACCTCTTGAAATTATTTTAACTAGCTTTGTGGTATCATCCACTTTTCTACCAGAGTTTTACAACACTATTATTTACATTCTGTCTGTCTGTCTGTGTATCTCAGGGCAGTAAAAGTGACAAGCAGAAATCCTCCTGTTTTTATTATGTAACTGTCTTCTTCTGGCAGCTGGCTCCAACGTGCACCTCTGTGAATGTTGCCATGGAGACTCCAATTTAGGAGCAACTGGATTTGAGAATTTCCAGCCCAGCAATATGTGACAAAACAAATACAGAAATTAAAGTGGTTCCTGCCCTTCAGATGGCAGTCAGGCAGGTCTGTTACACCAGGCTGGAAGTGGGGCTGGAGAGGGAAGAATGTTGCTTGCACAAGTGATTAATTAATGCATTACAGTCCTTGTTATTTTTCTCTATCATTTTGCTTTTCTCCCCAGCTGTTTTATGAAACAGAATTAATGTTAAATGATAGCTCTTTCTAACTAAATTACTGCAGTAGCATCCAATGTGCACAATTTCTACTTTTCCCTTGAAAGTGAGCCCACTATGTGTTCTGCCCTCAGAATGATGATTCACTAATGCACTAGGTTATACATCTGACTTTATAGGTATTTGTCTCCTGATGATGCCCAAAAATATTTGCTCATTTTTAGTTCTGTGCTTCCATTCTGTTTCTAGCCCTTCTCTCACAGAAGATTTTGATAAAACTTATTGACTGCAAGGACCCAAGAAAAAAAAGCAGTGAGGAATATCCTACTAGCATATTAACACAGGGAGCTAGCAATTCTAATTTCTTTCTTTTCTAGATTACGGATAAACCAGTGCCCTAAGGGTAAATAACTTATACCAGAAATCATAATAACCTTAGCCACAGCATTTCACAAGACTTAGGTTATAGGCAAGACTTGTTTGACAATATTCTTTTTGAGATTAAATAAACGTTTATTTGAAGAGGTGTATCTGTAAATTTTCCATGTTTTGGTTTTTATTATTTTGCTTTGCAACTCAATGTCCTGTGAGTTTTGTTCCATTTGGTAGAATGATTGACAGAGTTTTGGATTAACAACTGCTGTTTTCTTGAACACTGTTATGAAAAAAAAAGACAAGACTGGAATTTAGTTTAAAAATGTAAGTAGCAGAAAAGCTGGGTTTTTTCCACTGACATTATTAATCTGGTGTTGATCTTAGTCCAAATTTTTAATGTAGGTCTAACTTCTCTTTGACAAAGTCCTTTTTTAGAAAGAAAGATGGCTTATTTTGCTGACAGAAAGTAATGATGGTGCTATTTTATTACTTGTTTGAAAAATATGCACTGGTGGAAAATGCACGTTGTGGTCAATCAGTTCTGTATTGTACTTTCAGTGAGCAAATGTTCTTTAAATCTTTAATTGAAAATATAGTCAGTGTGAAAGACCACTGTACAAAGGGAGCTAGGAAGTTAAAGCTTCCTAAGAACAGGATCTATTGAGGCTGCCACCACATGACCCAGAAACCTGGGTGACTAGGAGCTCCTTGGGTGGTATGGTTACATCTATCACACTTCCAGAAGCAGGGAGGAGGAATAGGCAGAGAGGGATCTTCAGTGACCTGGCCCTGCAGAAGGATCACAATTCAATACTCCCTTCATCTCAGACCTTGAAACTCAAAAGCTATCTCTCTTGCCTTAGAGATTACTGAGGCTTCTCAATGCTGAAAATGTCCCAAAGAGCCTCTCCTCCTTTTGTGGCTCCCTCTCTCTGTATCATACAGAGATACCATGCACTTCTCTGCCATAATGCCTTGTGGCCTTCCCACAACACTTCCCTGAAGTAGCAGCGGTCACCAGAGCACACAGGTGACACAAAGCCAAACAGGTCCATGCAAAGCACGGATGTGTAACTGCATTTGAGGGGGAATATGTTCCCACAAGAGCAACGTTCAAAGTAAGAGCAGAGAGCAGATGTCTTAGCAACCTAACTCACCAAGATTCATCTTCCATCAGTCCACTGCTCTAAATCAACAAGTGCTCTTTTATTCCAGCAAAATTGTTTAGATAATGGTTCACATTCCCTAGGTAAACTGTAAATAGGCTTGCTTTGACAGAAATGAAAGGCTCAAGGTATTCAGTATTCTGTGCAGTCAGGCAGGATCTAGAAAGCTAAAATATACAGGAAAGTAAGGAAGCACTCCTTTGTACCCGGAACTTCTTCGATTGCCTTTATCAACAATACTGTAAAATTTTTTCTTCCATTGCCTTCAAGTGTAGCTTCATAGTTTAAGACTTGAAAAACATGAAGTAACTCAGCAGTTCATTGACTACTAACTGTGGATACATTTTTGAGATTTATTGTCAAATGCTGTATATGACCCCATTGCCATAACTTACTGTGAAAGAAGTTTATAGGCATAATAAAGCTGGTCCAGAAATTTTAAGATACAACAGTTGATAATATATCAGTATGTAACTTATGTTTTGCTAGCTGAAATAGTCTGTGGCTTCCTGAAGTCTTTGTTCCCTGAATAGAATTAAGAAAATCTAAGTTTGTGTTACAACAGAGTCTAGCATGCAGTTATTTTTCTAACAACATGTTTTGCACATTTGAAAATGTGCTATTTAAGTACTGAATAGGTATATTAGATTGGGTGATGATATCCGTTCAAAACTTCAAGTAGGATTCTATATTTCATATTTCCTTTGTTCTACCAGTTGGGGATGTTCTAAAGTTTTGTTCTCATTGAAGCTTAGAGAAGCTTGACACCAGCTATATGTACCCTGTCATCAGACAGTTAGTAGACTTTGCTCCATGGGAAGAAAATCTTTCCTGCTGTTTCAACAGAATTGGCTCCTTGCATCTGTGCCAGCAGACCATGGTAGAAGAGAAAAAAATGAGGGAAAGCATATGCCAGACCTCATGGATCTTGGTTTCTTGTTCCTCCTCAAACAGTGTAGTATCAAGCCAATCTGTAACTTCTGTACTCTTCTGTACTCTTGACTGGCCTCAGCCTTGCATAAAGTCTAGCAGACTTAAGAACTCTTTTTATAAAACTTCATGTATATTTCCAACACTATATATGTTTTTGAGAGAAAAGAGTCATTAAACATAGCATTTGCTGAGATAGTGGCCAGAAAAGAGTTTATAGTGAAAACATAAGATCATATATGCTTCACAACACAGGAAAGCATAAATTCCTTCTGCATGTTCTAGGAATGTATGAGGCTGGCAAATCATTGTAATGGAAGTGACCAGCTCATGAATGAAATCATTACATATATTTAAAGCCAAAGAAAACAATTATGTTTGCAGACCTTCCTCCTAGCCTCTCATCTATTTAGTTCAGTCTGTCCCACTAAGCATTAATATTTAATTAACTGCTTTTTCCAAGAATATTTGCAAGTCTTCCACCACTAACTTAAAGAGTCTAAATGATCCTTGTCATCAAAAGTAGAAAAGCAGATGAGACGGGAAAATAATATTGGAGGCAGCTATATAAACTAAGACAAACAACAGTGTTTTTGAATATGAATAAGCCTTTTTTTTTTTTCTGACAACGATACTCAAAAATCAAATGAATACTTTCATAATGACATGAGCAAACATGTATAGAAAAATATTATCAGTAATTCAGAGCAACTGACTTTAAAACAGATCACAGGAATATGTAAATAAGTACATGCATTAGGCAATATCAATGTTTACTTAATCATGTGCAGAGCACTTAAATGATAATAATAATTCATAGTTGTTTATAGGTAATCAGAGCAAAACCTAAGTAACACATCAATTTGATAGCAAAAATGTATGTATAATGCTTTTAGAAATATTCATTCAAATCACATGCAGTTAAATGTTACAAATTGGATTACAGATGGTTATAAGAATCCTTCAAAGACTGTTGCAAATTTAAATACACAGAATACATACAGCAGAGCTTTTGGATAACTCACTGTACTTATTATTGGATATAATTGATATAATGTTTTTAGAATGCATCTTAATATTTGGCTATGAACACCACATTTCTTTTTCACGTCTATTACAAGATCAGGATCTATCAAAATCGTGCAGTTCCTGATTGATTGATGCAATTTGTGGGAAAAATAACATTTTTCCTCCTTAGATTTTAATATCCAAATCAGAAGGCTTACGGAGGTTTGGGAAAGTAAATACAGAATGATGGGGGGCAGTGACAGTATATGCAGACTAATCTAATAAGATTAGATTGTATTGCAATAGTCATGAGATAAGACACTCTTTCTGTGTTTTGGAGTTTTTTCCCTGTCCTTTCTCTTTAACCCACTAAGTCTTTCTCAATCCACAATTCTTTAAAAGTATTCAACAATTTCTATATACATTTCTTGTTCAAGTCAACAGTAAAGGAAAAAAAAATTATAGAAAAAATTTGTTTTGTTAGGTCTTTTCATGAACACTAAAGAAAATCTATTATAATTAAGAAAAAACATAAGAAAAAATTGCAGAAAATAGTTCTGAGTAAATGTTTCTAACAGGAACTTGGTGAAAGAAAGCAAAAAGCAGTATCAGCAAAATAAGTACAGGGAGAGTGAAGTGTTGGGAGGAAGCAAGAGACAGTATAAATGAGAACAAAATGGCTTGGGGAAATTGAGAGAAAAACAAAGGCATCAGGAGTATGTTTTCTGTCAGGATCCATGAGTTCAAACATATTTTAGATGCAATAAAACCTACAATTATCATATCCTAGTTTGAAGACATGCTAGAAAATATGTCGTAATGGTGAAAAGGAAAATTAATTCAATGAATACTTCAGTATGTTGAAATAAAGTGAGAATTTATGTTTTCATCTGGTAAAGATGATGAATTCAATCACTTGCTGTGATTCATCAAGACCAAAATGTTTTCTGGGATGCATGAATATTTTTGAAGTTCTTGCATGCTGTCTGTTTTATGTGGTAAATTGAGATTTTTGAAAACCAGCAATTGTTGTGTTTTAGGACCAGCACTCCTGCTCCCCTCTGCTGAGAGAGACAAAAGGGTTGAGATAAGAAACTTTACTGGAAACAGCCATGAGGTATGAAAATGAACAGCAACAATATTAATAACAAAACTATTCAAAAAGAGGGTGATTTACATGCAAAGATTGCTCACCACTTGACCGACCCAGCATGGCCCCAAGACAATGAACAATGGTGCCAGGACCCCTGCGCCCATGCTTTCTTCCTGGCTGCTCACCACCCTTGCTCCACAGGAAAGGAACACCCCTCCTTCAAGAAAGTGAGAGGAAGTCCCTTTTCCCTGCCCCGGCCATGATGGAAGACTGTGTGGAATCACACAAGGTCTTGGCCATGCCCACACAGCTCCAGGCTCTGCCCCCTCATGCCTACTGTGAAAAATTAACCCTGTCCTTGGCTGAAATCAGGACAAAAATTATGAAATATTTATTTCAATAACTCTTAAAATTTTGTTTGGAACTGCGGAGAGCAGAAAGAAGGGAAGAAGAGAGGAAGGGAAAGAAGTGCTCACCACAATTCCTAATAGACTGAAAATTTTCTTCCCATTGCCAGCACCTAAACTGGGCTCAGAGTTGGTTATAATTTGGTTTTTATGGTAGCAATACCAGGTGAATTAACTGGGAAACTGATAAAGAATAATATTAGTAAAGGACATTAAAGGACAGAAACATTATATCAACTCCATTCTTAGTGCATTTAGCTTACTGCTCCATGATATCTTAATTTAAAAAAGAAAATCACATACAAGACCAGCAAAATTCAGGCAAATGGATTAATAATTAGTCAACTGATTTCTAAGAGTGGGGAAACACACTGAACTGAACTAGTAGAGGCTAGCAGTGACAGAAGAATATAAATTGAACAATACTGATTCAAAAAGGAGTTTCATAGAAGATACATCTCTGAATTTGACTTTGTTCAAAGAGATACTAAAATACGAAGACCACTTCTTGTATGTACGTACTTCAAAAAGCTGGTATTGAAAATAATGAAATGGAAAAAAGAAATGGTGTGTGAAAAAGCCATAAGAACACTTTAAGGGTTAAAGATACTTAGGTTTATGAGTTCTGCCTAATTAGAATACTAAAATTAAGACCATGAGTTGATTTGATCATACCATATACTTAGCTTTGCTAGATAAGACATTAATCCTTCAGTGTTTAAAGCCAACAACAGAGATGGTTGGGATTTAATGAAACATGCTGAAAATGGAATAGCAGTATTTTCCTTATGACTGAGTATGAATAAACATCAGAACATGTGAGATGGATTTTCTGTCTGTCTTCAGCTCACATTCTTAACCTTTCTAAACACCTCAGTTTTTGCTCTCAGTGAAGGAAAAACTCTGAAATTTGATGGTCTGTGTTATGAAATGCATTAGACTAGTTCTGATAAACATTTTTTGGTCTTAGAATAAGAGTTTGAGAGCTTAGCAAACAAAGGAAAATACAGAAATAATGTAGCCATTGTTAATCAAAGCAGCATAACAGAGAGCATGAGACTGCAGTTCAGGCCCAATGAGCCCTGCATCAAGTCCAAAGACTTGCAGTTAAAATACAGCATATGGTGTAATCTTCCCTTTGCTGGAAAAGTCAGAAGTTTAATGGCAGTGTTTTTGTATACATTGAATTGTGGAACTGAAGGAGAGTCCCAGCTTCAAGGTTTCAGTACATGCCAAATTGCTATCCATGCCAGTATCAGACACAGTGTGATCATATGCCCTGAGTAGCCTCAGGTCCCCATGGCTCCCACCTTCAACAGGAGCAGGAAGAAAGCTGCAGCATCAGCAGCAATTTGGGTAATCATGGATTATAGTGGGTGCTACATGTGGATTATAGTGGGTGCTACAAAGCATGCCTGAACCCAAAGCTAGTTAGGACACTCTGGTTTCAAAACAATTTCCTTACCATGGTGCAACCATAGCTTTGCTATCAAACTCCGCACCTGTCAGTATCTGTTACTGTAAATTGATTGGTCACCTGCTACTGGTGTTAGTCTTCACAGGAAAAATGTGGAAGCTGATGTATCTCAGTACTTGAGGCAGCACTGAAATCTGTTGCTGTACTCCCCAAACTCCCACAGAAATACATCCCTGAGAGCCTGCATTGCAGAACACCTGGTATACATTCTGCACAGTATATATTTTAACACATTTAACTGGAAAGACTATTTTCAGTCCTACTTTACATATTTTACTTATGATCATAAACTTTCATCAGCATTTAGTAACAGCATGTCAAGGCAATATGGCATATGCTTTCTAATTGGTATCACAAAGTCTTGCATTGAAGTGGAATCTACTTTAGAGACATCTGCCTACTTAGTGTGTTATAAACAGAATATATCCTTTTTCCTTCTGCTTGAAGGATTACATAAGTACTTTTTTCTGGTATGTTTAAAGGGCTTAAAATCAATACTGTAGCTGGATGTTTTAAGAATACCAACACAGGAATAACTTCTCCCACTTAAACCAGACATTATTATTAAATATTATTTATTGTTCCTCAGTTTGCATTCATGATTGGCATGCACAAAAAGTGGAAAACATTATTCTAATGTCTACTTCTAAGTATAGACTTTTTTTTGCTGACTGTTTGCCTAACATAAGACAATGACCATTAAAGGTGATTATTTAAATCAGGTTTACTTCTAAGAATGTGACACATATTTCTTACCCTGGCTAGTCTGAGCTACCAAACCACAAGTAACCTCAGGAGTTAAGCTGAAAAGTGACATTCTGTGTGTAGGACCTTAAATTAACTGCCAGGTTATGTCAAAACAGTCATAAACTGCCTGAGTCATGGAGTGGACTGAAGCAGTCATCTCTACTGACTGTCCATTCATCTGCACTGACAGCAGTATGTCAGCCTGGACAGGCTCTTGCTTTACATGACTCTCTCTTGCTTTATATGACCTAAGATGCTTTACGAAGGACCCACTCAGTGACGCATCTCAACAAGATGATATTATTGCAAGACAAACAAGTTTTTTTTGCTGGGAGGGAGGCATGTCTAGGACAGGACAGTAATTGTTCCCATCCACATCATGACCTGATGGTACTATTGGCTCAGATGTTCTACAGCATGATCCAAACCGAATGTAATTGCAGCCTGGCACTGAGTATTCTGATCATGAGTCTCTAAGCTCAAGCTTAGTCTCAAGCTTCAGACATCACATACCTACCCTTATATCTTGTATGTAGTCTTGGGAAACTTGTACTCCTGGCACTTAAATAGAGAGCTTGATTTCCAGAGATGTAAATCATTTAGTGATTTCAGTGATGTTCACTGAGGAGCTGGTACTCAGAATTTTTAAAAATAAAGGCATTAGAATTCAAGTGGCTAAATATGAATGTAATAGTTTAACTACAGACAGAAAATGTTTGACTGTCTCTTCTTTCATTTTCCCTGATATTAAGGAAAGTAATTTTTTCTCATTATAATAATGATTTTAGTAACACACCATTAAGATTCAGTCAAGCAATTTGTACTCCTGTTGCCAGGCATTTAAGTTATGCTTACAGTGCAGTACCATATAGAAAAAAAGTGATAGTCTCCAGAGAAACTGTGCTGAGACCTGAAAATATTATGTACTTTATTATTCAGCATTTTTTTGTGAATTTTATATCCTTCCTCTGATATGTATCCTGCATGTATTTACTATTCTACGTAACACAAAGAGTTCCACAGGTCACTGCAGTTGGAAGGACATTCACAGGTCATTCATTAAAAGGATCAGCTGTTGCATCGTTAAGTTTTAGCATCATCATAGTTCTCTGTGTTTATATTCGCAAATTCTTTTCTCCTACCATACAAAATCCTTCATGTATTTTAACGTCTTTACTCAATCAAGGTACACATCTTGTTAAAAATGTGCATGTTCAATGCAAGTTTGTAATAAGTTTGCTATTAATGTTGTAAAAAACCCTTCAGCTTTTTCATCAAAGAACTTTTATATAAGGCCAAATCCTGATCTTCCTAGTCATGAAGGTATTCCTGTTGCTCTACATTGAAGTGATCCTATGAGTAAAAATAAAACTGTTTCAAGATCAGTCAGGGGATGGGAAGTTTTCTCTAAACATTTTAAACCTTCAATAACTTCCCTATTTTGTAGCTACTTTGTTTCTATTTAATTTTTAAAATATTTGACTAATGCTGTGGGTAGCATGAAATCATTATTAGAGTTCTACGAGAGTGCTTTTTTTAAAGAACATTGCAATCAACTACAGTTAGCACTGGCTAAGTCTGGAAAGAGACCTTCATATCATAAACTGGAATTTATCTCCTCGAGAATATTCAGTTTGCACTTACCTTGTTTCCAACACACAGAACACTAAACGAAAATAAAAAAATCAATGGCAAGCTGGTGCTGAAGAAACAATGATATTTTAAAAACAAAAATATCGTTTCGAATTTTCCTTAAGAAGTCATAGCTGCTAGGGAAAACCTTCCTGCCAAGATAATTTTAGAATCAACCCTTAATATTTTCTGTTCCTAAATAAAAGTATGAACACTGCAAACTCAGAGCCTACTGTGCTGTCAAACAATCCAAGGCAAACTATGCAATACATTGTTGTTTCTTAAATGCTGGCCTGTAGGAGGCAGAAGAACTATTTCAAATCTTTGAAACAATCAACTCCTCTGACAAATGGAATTTTGAAGAAGAGTCTTAAAGAGCAATTGTACTTTTTCTCTCAGAAAGCCAAATTTCACTCAACAGAAAAGAGAAAGCGTGACAGCTTAATATAGCTTCTATATAAACACAGTCAGTAACAGTATACTTGTGATGACTGCACAGTTATGCAGATAGAGATTAAGAAATTGGAAATTCTTATTTTTCAGATCTGTCATATTTGAAGGGTAGGATGGAAAGGCTCTAACTAGACCAGCAGTTTTGAAAGGAAACATTCCATTAAGAACTTGGAAAGGATCAATATGGTTTTGTGTGACGATATGGAATTGGCATATTGCAAACTGCTGGCTTTTAAATCTAGAGAAAGATTGGGAGAGGTAAAAGAGGTGAAAATTCAGATATTTTCTTGAAAACTACATACCTTCTCATATTATTTTAAAAGGCAGAAGGAATTTGAGAGTTTAACAGAGGTGTACCAAAGATTCTTGCTTAGTTTTTGGCATACAGCGTATCCATCTTTTTTAATCTACAAAAATACATGATTACAAATTTTTATTCCAGACGCATGTGACAGACTGACCTGCATAAATCTCTCATCTTAGTCTGAGTATTTAAAAATGGATATGATTGGAAAGGTCTGCTGTGTCAATGGGAATTAGACTATTAATGGCATAAGGGGATGCATGTTATACAGCTCATTGTGAATTTGAATATTTAAAAAATTAGAACGTTTTACAATTCTTTCTACCCATAATGATAATGAATATTAAGTATGAATAGAAAAATGTTCATGCATAGTACTTGCTCTTTATTAACCTCAGTCTCTGAGCATTTCTTTTTAAAAATTAAATTATTGTGTCTTTTTTTCTAAAGCTAATGTCATAGCACAAAGCCATTCTAATATAAGCATTACTGAAACAAATACCTGTTGAATTCTACTTATTTTTTTAAATTATGTCATTCAGACTTTGTGACAAATAAAACCCAGTTGAAGATTTCAGATTTTCAGAATATGGATTCTGAAAGTGAATCAGAGGGTAGCTTTTCACATGGTTTTAATGACCATTTTGGCAAATAATAAGAAAATCAATGTCTTTAAACAGTGTCAGTGTTTTTCTCTCTGAGACACCTGCACAGTCCACATCTAATTTTAATTTTTTTCCCTAAAAGTGAAAGAAGATACGGGGGAGCTTTGTCTGGCTTGATACTCAGATCACTTTCAGGAATATAAGAGTGTTCTGCCAGCTGTGAGTCACACCCTAGATTTTAACAAGAGTGACCCAGGAATTGTGCTGAAAAATACCTCTATTTTAGGACAGCTTGGTTCTCTGGAATATTCTTCCTATAGGTGCTCTTTGGCAATTGACCTATAATAAGTCAGGCTTGTTCTGGAAAGATATTGGCTGCACAAAAAACCACACAAATAAAACGTGGTCTAATACTGCATAAACAAATGAAAGTTAAAACAGAACAAGGGAGAAAACAGGAGATGATGGTTTCAATTTACCTCTTTCCTATTTTTTTGAAAATTCTGAGATTAGCTGCATTAGCTGGATCTTAAATATAAATGAGTATTAAGTGAGATCAAAATCTAACTGGTAAATGAGGTGGTCAGAGTAGAAGAGGAATCCTGGAGTAAAGCAAAGAAATACCTGTGGGATAGAAAGAGTTGAAGCTGATGGAGAAGACTGTGGAAAAGGAAATGGGAGGCAGCTAAGGGTTACAGACAGGAATGGTGTGTGAAGAGCTTAGAAATGAAAGGATGTTTTGAAGCAGCTGCTCAGCATTGTGCCCAGGCAGTGAAGGGGCGAAAAGAGCCATGGCAGGGCCTGCATTTGTGGGAGCTCAGTCTGAGGAGCTGAACATCCTCCAGAGGACATACAGGCTCACAACCTCCAGGAAAAGCAATTGGTTTTGTTTTCCAGAGACATGGACTATAATACATCTTTGGTGATTTGGTCACAGTCTCAACATGGGAAATAAAGAGAAGAAAAGGATGATGAATGCATTCTCTCTTTGACAAACTCTTAATTTATGCTGCACTTATCAAAACTAAAATTTTATGTGCTGAAAATTCCTAGTTATATGGCAACAGAAACCAGTAATATTGTTAAAATATTGCTATAGTTTTCAGAATTGAAATGTGACAGATTTGGTTACCACTGCAAAGAGGAAGATTAATACAAAGAAAGGTATAAAATAGGATCAGCAAGAGTGTTTGGGTAGCTTGTCAAGGCTTGTTTCTATCATTCTTACATAAAAAAGCGGAAATGAGATGAATAGTGGAGTGCAGTTAAATTCCAGGCTTCATTTTCTCCTCAGCTTTTCTTCTATCTTACTTGCTTTCTTGCAAACTGTACAGGATGCATATGATTTAATATACACTGTATTTGAGCCTGACTGTGAATTTGTAAATCAAGCAATTTTTATTTGCTTTACTCTGTGAAATGTGGTAAAGTATGTGTATGCTATATGAAGTGCTAACTGAGGAATTTATATTCCACTTGACAGCACATTAGCACTACACATTTGATTGGCTTTTATAAGATCCTTTTCTGACCAAAAATAAAACAGAACTAGAAATTATATTCAATCACATACCAAACCAGCCAAAACAATCTCTTCAGAACTGTGACCCTTTAATGTGCTCATTTACAGGTACAACATTTATTTCATTCTATCTACAGCCCTTGGAAATGAATACATTACATTACATTACAAACATTTAGTGTGTTTCTAAAAATGGCTTGTCCCTACTACCAATATCTATCTTACCCCACTCTTTTTTCTTTGAGAAATGTGAATTTACAGCAATAGGGTTGTTTCTTTTCCCCAGCTCAGTGCTACAGCTTCTGTAAGTTTTCTCATTTGTCTGTATCCCAGTTATGATTTGTCCACTTTGTCTCAGACAAAGAAGATATTAATGTCCCTGGAGTCTCTAAGATCCACCTCTGTGCCCAGCCTTGGTCCCCAGAGTGAAAGACTATACATTTAGGTTTTTTTCTGAGCCTCTCCCACCTGACAATACTGAATGTTTGGGAGAAGTGGAATGGCTTTGCTCTGTCCAGGAAACTAAATGTAAGTTCTGCACAGAGCAAGGTCTCCCTCAGATAAATAGATTTCTCAAGTATTACAAAAAACCTACATGGAACTTTTTGTTGTAATTGGGTTTTGCTCATAGAAGGAGCAAAATATCAGAATATTTTACTTCACAAGCGTTTAATAGCTTGCCATGAAAGTTACATGGGAATGACATTATCATCTCAACAGAACTGGTACAGTCAATTCAACAGCTCCCAGAAGATATGAAGAAAAACAGTGGAGAATTGTAGTTACCTACTCCCTTGGTATGCTTTCTAGCTTGGCGGCAGTTTGGAACCTGAAAGACTCAAATTTCTGGGAACTTCAGGACCAACATCTTAGAAACCAGGAAATCTGAGGTGCTTCTCCAGTGCCTTCTCCGTGGAGACACACATAAGCCTACAGAAAATGTTTCTGAAAGACAAATAAATTGTGATCTTCTGGCAGCAGCCACCTCTGGAAAAGAACATAAGCAGAGACCAAAAGCAGCTCCTGCGCAGGATGTCTCTTCAGCTTACAGCAAGTAAAACTCCAGAACCTACTTTAACCTGATCTTACCTCACTTAGACTGCTGGGAAGACTGCATGGAGCCTAACATCCTGAAAACTAAAAGTTTATAGGCTATGAAATTACTACAACACAGGAAAGCATTTAATTTCCTTGCCTGTTCTATCGTTTTCTGTAACTTGGTGTGGCTTTATTGAATTCTAAGGATTCCCTGTGCTGGTTTTTCACTATAATGAACCTCAGGAAGGTCTGAACTCAGTTCAGCTCATGGGCCATTTTTTTTTTATCTCATGGATGCAGTAGAGTGAATCATGGCCAGCTACTTTTCACAAAACAAAATTTTTCATTTACAACAAAAATTTTCTTAGAAAACATATCCCAAACCAAGCTTACTATATATTATATGCTATCCATGTGGGAATCAGAAGCACTCAGGCACTTAATTTCTTTTTCTATTCAACTGTCCACACATCCTATCCCTGCCCTCATCCTCAAATATTTCTCCAGGGTTAGGAAGCCAATCAGATAAGTACTTATTATTTCCCCCATGAATAGGTCTGGTATTTAAAAAGACAGATTTATTTCTGTGTTAAGAGCTTCTCTACCATCTCTCCAGAACATTTTTGGAAGTTTCTAAGCATATGAAAGGCAGTCTGAAACTCATATCAGTCAACTCAGTTAGACTCCCTAAAGACAAGAAAAATATGCACTTCCACAAGATATCTTCAGAGTAGAATCTTAACTTATTAGTTCTACTGATATTTTCTTATGCCATATGTCTCTAATGCCTAAATATTGCTTGATCTCTTTTCCCATTTCGAGTGCTCTGAAGAGTCTTGTCCCACACAGAAAATGTATCGAATACAGAACCCCTCTAACTTAAAATTGTTGGGAACTGGACTGGATGAAACTTTATTCTATTTATCTGGTTTTGAAAATGCAACTCTTGAAGGAGTTGGTGTGATCTTCAACATGATCTTGCTATAAAAGTTTCATAAACTGGTTTCAAACTTCACTTTTTTTTTTATTTTGAACAGGACATAAGAAAAAATTCCATTCTTACCCAATGTAGCATACCTAGACTCAGTATTTATCTTTGGGTCTTTTTTGGTGATGGAGAGTTGAAAGACTGGTAATTCCCATGCCAATATTATCAACAAAATGGTGGGCAAACTGTATTCATCTTACATTTCTTCTATACCTAATTCACCTGAAATATTTTGTCCAGGATCACCATATCAGATACTTTCACACGTAGACTACAAATATATTAGGTTCAGTAAATTTGTAGTCATTAAACTTATTCTGACAAAATCTACCTGCAATAGAACTTTGTTGTATTTTATCCCATACTCCTCTTATCACCAAATCCTTCGCTGAACTTCCCTTAAGAATCTGTTCTAAAATCTTGAGTAATAGTAAGGTTGACTAATTGAGACCTTCCAGCATAAACTGTATTGGCTATTCTGCTAATCAGAGGGAAAAGAACGGTATCACCTTTATCAGAAATAGGATGCCATTTTGTATTTATGATGGGACAGGAGCTCCTTGACAGGTCTCCCTGTGCCTTTTATCTGCTTTCTTGCCCATGGGGATGCATTATTCTTGAGTGTGAAGGAAGACATCTGTCCCACTAGGGCAGGTTTCTGTGAGATTATTCCAAGAAGGTCCCTGAAGAAGACAAAGTTAGCCACACTGAAATCCAAGGTTTTGATCCTACTCAGCACCCTGCTTCCTCCTCATAGGATATTCAACTCTATGATCTTTTGGTCACTGTAGCCAAGCTGCCCTAAGCCTTCACATCTCCAACCAGATTTTCCTTACTGGTTAATATAAGGTCCAGCAGCACACTGGTTCCTTCACCACTTGTACCAAAAAATTGTTGTCGATGCTTTCCAAATACCTCCTCGATTGTTTGTGACTCTGGGCCACTTCTTGTAGACTTCTAAAGCTATTTAGTCAGTATGGATGAAGTGCTTTGTTTTCCAGAGACTTAGAAACTTGTTATTGGAAGAGAGAGGAATAAAAAGGGCAATATTTGAATAGTAGCAGGTATAATTCAGAAAATGTGAGATCAGAGTACTAGTATATCTGCTTATATATGCTTTATACATACATCGTGTATGTATAAATAGACCCGTATTCAGATTTTAGATATTGCCAGCTCAAGTATCCTGTTCAAATTTCCGCCTGTAGAGTTAATCCATAGCTGTTGTAAAGTGATACAATTCCACTGGGACTCCAAGTTTGTTTGAGGATCTGAATCTAAAAGTGAATCTATAATGAATTAATGACATTTTTTTATTTTCTAATTTGCACCTTGAGTGTGCTAGATTTCCAGAAAGCCTTTTTGCTATTATATTATAGAAGCTAGAACTGTTTCTTACTTTTTCAGAAAAGACTGGAATGTGGGCTAACATCTTTTATGTGCGTGTACAGTAGAAAATTGTTATGATTATAACAAAATGTATATCTAGGCAAAGTACTTCTCATTTATTAATTTAAATATGGAAAACTATGCATTTAAAATCTGGGGGACATTTAGAGGAATAGTATATTGGCACAAAATGTGCATATTATGAAATCTATTGCACCAGTTTATATATTTCTGTGAGAGTAAACTCATTAAATGTGTTCCTTTTGTTGCAAAGTTCTGAGGCTTGCTTGCAGTTGTCATCATTACTCTGATAACATAAAAATATTCTGCGTATAAACAGCACATTGTACTCAATGAAAAATCCATTCTGTCAGTCAACATAGATCGTTTAATCTCTACTGAAAGAAGATGGGACAGAAAAGTCTTTATTTTATCTTATGATTACTTTGCCTTAAGTCTTTGTCCTAAAGCAAAAAATAAAATTCAGAAAAAGGCAATGAAAAATAACAGTGAGAATGAATCACCAAATGAGTTACGGCATAATCACTGCTGGAAGAACAGAGACTGATAAAGGTAATAACATTCCACTGTCTTCTTAAAAGAACCTGAAATTATCTGGTAAATAATAAACTAAATCCAAAAGATAACTCTATGGTTAGAATTATAGCTCCTGCTCCATAGAGAAATTTTAGTTTCTGCAGACAAGCATTATATATGGTTGAAAGAAATACTACAGAATGTTATACATAAGAGTGCAGAAATAGTCAAATACCACTCCAAACAAGTATGACTGTCTCTGTTTAGTCAGCACCATGGTGTACAAGTTTGGCCTCACTGAAGTCAAAGGAGTAACCTCTGTTCTTAGTATCTACTCTAAATCCTTATGGATGCTTTGACACCATGACTCAGACTATGGCTAATCAGTAACTCACTCTTCCCTGAAGGCTTGTCATTCCTTTTAGCTGAGGATTCCTGATCTCCCCAAACACAAACTCAGATTAATACCAAATTCATCACTTAGCTTTCCTGCCTGTCCTGAGGCAAGTTTAGCAAGCAGCCAGGCAGAGTAAAGAGACATTGCTTAACAAACAGTAAACACTGCCTGTCCAATTGCTGGGATCCAAAGATCCTAGCTACAGCTTCCTTGATGCAGAATATCACTTTCTGACATTCTCTACATGGTTGCTAACCGTCTACAGAACAAATGTTAATTTTTTGTTACCTATCAAAATCTTGTATTTTGCTTCACGGATTTTTGGCTTGTTTACAACTGCCATGGGAGGGAATCGATCATTTGTTCTTAGTCTGTGACACTCTAAGTTCCAGCATAGTTCAATTGAATGTTGGGTTGTAGTCATTATCTTCTCAACATTAATATTTCCTAGAATAAGAATGCTGAAGTAGCTGAGAACTGCCCTGTAAATTATGTACACTTTTTATGATCAGTTATACACGTTTACACCAGTCAGTTAATGATCCACACACACATCTATCTATACCTGAAAACAGCTCCTTGAGTTTGTGAATGCATTCTACTTTCCAATATGGATATGAATTTCAATTTTTTCTCTGCAAATAATGTACCAAATGCAAATGGACCACAAGTTTAACATTTCCAACATTTTGTGGATGCAAATTGCTTGTCCGACATGCACCATATTCTAGCAGTCTTAAGTCCCATGGAGTAAAATAGTGCTTGTGCCCTAATTATTGGGAATTCAATCAGCAAACCTGATACAAAAATAAACAATAAGTGAAAATGCTGCATAATTATCTTTCTGTTAGATTATCTAGGTGCAGTTATTACCAAAGAGCTAAATAAGTCTTGATTCAGTCTGCATAAGCCATGAATATCACAGTTAATTGTACTCCCAAAGTTTCTGAGGCTTTGAAAATCGGCTTTTCTCATTAAAAAAACACAAACAACACCTTAATGTTTATTTTTTTTTTTCTGAAAACAAACTCTGAGTGAGGCCTCCAGGATGTAATAGTTCCTCATCTAGATTAAAACATTATCTGATGGAAAAGACTATTTTCATTCTTTTTGGGATACATCATAAATTCCAATCCGGCTAAAACTCATGATTTGTCTTCTGATTTATTCGTTTATTTATTCTTTATTTATTCGTTACTGACACCCTAATCACTGTTTGTTTCATTTACTGCTGAAATCAACACCTTCTACATCCTCAACATATGTATATATGTACATACTTAATGTAAGACTGTAACTAACGAAGGATCTATTCTAGAACCAAATAAAATGAGGAAATTATGCATCTTGTACTGTAACACCATCCTTTTACAGGATTATACTGTACTGTGGAGGGATTCCAAAATGATGGAAGTATAGAATTCTTTTCAGCCAGAAAGCACTTTGTCTCAAACATTATAATTCTCATTGTTTTATTTATAATATGCTAATCCACTTTAGAACAGGTCCTGAGAATTTTCAGTTTGAATATCAATTTACCTAAAACATTCCCTATTTTTCACACATTTTTTCCATTCTTTCCCTTCAGTTCCATGTACTCTGTAGAAAAAAATATTTTTTTAAACCTAAACCCTTCAACTCTTGGGTTTCAATTTGAGTTTGTCTCTTCTGTAGTATTTCATCAAAGGTATGGTTTTGCATTTGGTAATCAAAAGCAGTTTGAAGTTTAGCTTTCAGAAACAAAACAGTATTTCACGTAACATACAGACAAAAATGTCTTGTGCTTACCATGGTCTACTAAGGGCAGAAGCGACTGGAAATTGCAAAAATCTGTTTTTGGAGTGCACATCACCCTTGCTCCAACTTTCTCAGGCTCAATTACTCATTTAGCTTCATTAATATTCCCTTAGGATCACACCCACTTACTGACATGTAGTTAGTTATATGTCATTTCACAATACCACTGATATGACTCCTGGAATCCAGCTGTGTCAAAAGGTCTAACTCATAGGCCAAGTGGATGAAATAATTGTGCTGAAAAAAAAGGTAAGTGTATGTAAATTATAGCTGAAGAAGGTGCTTAGAGTCCTTTTTTCTGGACCTCCTATGATTCAGTTATGAGTGATTAATCCTCACAGAAGATCTCACACAAATTTGTTCCCTGAAAAATTTAGCAGGTTATTTATTTGCCTCTTCACACGTTTTCTCTTCTCCTTCCTCTTCTTTGTCTTTTGCATTCCAACTTATAACATGTGGCAAGATACAGAATAAATACAATTTCAAGTGAAATAAATCAAACATTTTTAAGATTTAAGAGCATTTCATACTGAGGTGCTGAAACCATAAGCATCAAGAAGCAGGTGCGTGCATCATGGAAAAGGTGTGCCAAGGTACACATGTAGTTGTTGCATGGATGAGGGAAATATGTAGCTCACTGATGCAACAGGATAATATTAGTTACATGTCACTGTTGGGCAAAGGCAGACTGTCTTGTGATGGTAAGTGCATCCATTATTTAGTGGACTGCACGGTTCAGTACAACCTATGTTTCATTTAAACTTGATCTAAGGTCACAATAATGCTTTTTTCTGGTTCATATGAATATTTCATTTTCATTAAATTAAAAGTTAAGTTTCATTGCTGTGTTATTATGTTACACTATAACAGCAACAGTGTGTATTGGTTTGGCATGGCCTGGTTTTAGGCAGCAGCGGGGCCACAGAGGTGGCTCCTGTGAGGAAGCTGCTGGAAGCTTCCCACTGTGTCCTGCAGAGCCAATGGCTGAAGGCTCTGAAGATGGACAGTCTGCTGACCAAAACTGGGCCAGTGAGAGAGGTTGTTAATGCCTCTGTGATGACAGATTTAAGAAGAAAATCAAAACAAAGTAATAAGATTTTGGATTCTAGTCAGAGAAGAGGAGGTGGTGAGAACATGTGAGGGAAAACAACATGGTGACACCAAGGTCAGCGCAGAAGGAGGGGCAGGAGGTGCTCCAGGCGTCAGAGCCGAGGTTCCTCTGCAGGCCGTGGTAATGACCATGGTGAAGCCGCTGTGCCCCTGCAGCCCATGGATCCACGGGGGATGCAGAGATCCACCCGCAGCCCGTGGGGGAGGTGCCCGTGCCAGAGCGGGTGGATGCCCGGAGGAGGCTGTGATCCAGTGGAAGACCCGGTGGAGAGAGAGGGCCCTGCTTCCAGGCTGGAGCAGCCTGCCCTTGGAGGACCGCACCCCGCGGAAAGAGAGAGCCATGGTGCAGCAGTTTTGGGAGGGCTGTGTGTCCATGGGAGGGGCTCACGTTGCAGCAGGGGCAGTGGGGCTGCTGCTCCTGAGAGCGGACCCACGCCAGGGATGTTCATGGAGAGCTGTCTCCCGTGGGAGGGACCCCACGGCCTCACAGGGGAAGGACTCCTCTCCTGGGGCAGCAGAAGGAAATCTCGGTGATGAACTGACCAAACCCCCATGCCCTGCCTCCCTGTGCTGTCGGTGGGAAGGAGGGAGGGGCTAGAGGTTGGAAGGTGTTCTAATGGCTTATTTTACTTTTCATTATCCTCCTCTGATTCTGTTAGTAATAAATTCACTTCACAAGTTAAGTTGAGCCTATTTCGCCCAGTCCTTATTTCACTCATGAAGCCTTCATTAATTTTTTTCCCTTTTCCCTCCTCTGCCCAGCTGTGGCAGGGGAGGGTGAGCGAATGGCTCTCGTGGGTGCCTGATGTTGGGCCAAAACCACGACACAGCGACATAAGAACCCAAGAAAGCATGAAAAAATTCCATATTTCAGACATCCCAAGTGAATATCCTTTCCCCACTAGGGTGCTTGTGCTGCCAATTCTCTGTTCTTTACAAAGAAGCACAACAAATTTCGGATGAAAATCAGATATCAGGAATGTGATCCAAATTTTTCAAAACATTCTTGACAGCTTCAGATTCATGATAAAAGTGTTATTTCTTTTTCCCTGTACTGAGCTCATAGCATTATTTGGAATCTAGCTACAGGATCAGCCTCCAGCTTCTCAGTGAGAACTCTCTGCAGGTTTGAGGCAGGCAGGAGCTCTGAGCCTCCCAGGCTGACAGGAAAGAAAATTGTACTGCGGCATGGTCTATAGATTAAGGAATAACTTTATCGTGACTTTTTGCCCTTAGGACAATCAACTTTGATATGCAAATCCAACTTTATTTTATAAGATTTGGAACTACTGCATATTGCGAACAGAAGGTAGTGCAATAGATTCCAGTACTTCCCTGCTTATTCCAAAACAAGAAAGGGACAATAATGAGATAATTTAACAGATAGTTATGATGGATGATACCGGGACTCTGATGGAAGAAAATGTCATGTAAACTCAGCAAAGTCCTTATTTCATATCCAATGGGAGAAATCCTGTTTGTGACTTCTAAAACTGTTACTGGATTCTTGTTGGATGCCCAGAGATGTAGACTACATAGCACTAGAGAGAAGTAAAGAAATATTTAAGTAATGCCCTAATTTCATTAATCAGCTTCTGACATTCTGACAAAAGTATGCTTTTACTTTCTTAAAAGACATAAGACCAATAATTGTAAAATTCATTCCTTATTTTGCTAGTACCCCATAAAAACCAGAGCACACTTAAAATCGTAGTTGTTACTTTACTGGAAAAGATTATAAAGCATTTGATATACTTTAAATCATGTGGCTTCACCGTACAGCTCAAGTCCTGTCTGGCCAACCTAATGGCCTTCTATGACTGAGTGACTACATCAGTGGATGAACTTCATGAGGTTCAACAAGGCTAAATTTAAGGGAAACACCATGAATCAGCAGAGGAACAGATCCAGAGCAGACCCAGATCCAGGCTGAGAGGGATTTGGGAGTGCTGGTGGGTGAGAGGCTGGATATGACCCAGCCATGTGTGCTCACAGCCCAGAAAGCCACACAAGCAAAGCAAAGCAATGAATTAATTCCCCCCTTCCTGTGGGCAGGCAGGTGTTCAGCCATCTCCAGGAGACCAGGACCCTATCATGCATAATAGTTACTTGGGAAGACAAACATCACTCCAAATGTCCCCCCTTCCTCTTTCTTCCCTCCGCTTTATGTACTCAGATGATATCATATGGCCTGGAATATCCCTTTGGTCAGTCGGGGTCACCTGTCCTGGCTGTGTGTCCTCCCAGCCTCCCACACACCCTCAGTCCCCTCACCAGTGTGGTGTAAAGCAGAAATGTATGTAAAACAGAAAACACCTTGGCTCTGTGTAAGCCCTGCTCAGCAATAACAAAAACATCTCCCTGTTATCAACCCTGTGTCCACCACAAGTCCAAAGTACAGCCCCCTTCCAGCCACTGTGAAGAAAGTAAACTCTACCCCAGATGAAACCAGTGCAATTGTTAAGTTTGGAGAAGATAAGGCTCTGAGGAGAGCTCATTGCAGCCTTTCAGTACTTAAATGGGTCTTACAAGAAAGATGGGGACAAACTTTTTTGCAGGGCCTGTTGCAATAGAACAAGGCACAATAATTTTTAAACTAAAAGAAGGTTGGTTTAGAGTAAATATAAGGAAGGAATTTTTTACAATGGGGAGGTAAAACACTGGAATAAGTTGCCCAGATAGGTGGTGGATGCCCCATTCCTAGAAGCATTCAAGGCCAGGCTGGATGAGGCTCTGAGCAACCTGATCTAGTTGACAAAGTCCCTGATCATGGCAGGGGTGTTGGACTACGTGGCCTTTAAAAGTGCCTTTCAACCCAAATTATTCTTTGATTCTATGTATATGATTAAGACTTTTTTCCTTGTTACATTCACTTTCTATGTTTTTCAGGGTAAGAAAGAGAATGACATAGTGAAATTACTTTGATTCCCAGGAAATCAAAGTCTCTTTAGGCAGCTGCATTTACCACCATCCAGAAGGTTGTGTCAAACAGAATGGAAAATTCTTTAACTCTGTGTTTATTTAGTAGTTTTTTCAATTACTAGGTATGTATGGCTTAAGCAGAGGAAAATAGAAAGCAAGGCTCATTCTAATTTGTAATGAAAGATTTCACTGGGGTATGAATCAGACTGTATATCTTCTCTATTTCAGTCGTGACCTACAGTCATATGCACGTGTCTTCTCTATTCGTCAAATTACATTTAAAAACATCATATTTATTTAAGCAGAATAGAAGCCATGAAGTGTTACTCTTTGCACACGATAGCAATTCTGTGGTCATATTACATGGCTGACAAAAGTACTGTTGCTTTTTTTTTTTATGATTATGAAAAATCAGAGCCTTTCTTTACTATTACTGAAATTTCATAGAAATAAAAATGAAACTATTTCAGTACAACATTAAATAGTTGGAGAAAGAAAACAAAGGAAGGACTTCTGTGTCCTTAACACTGGAAATTAAGAATCCATCCAAAGAAAAGACACAGGGAGATGATGATTAGAAACATATTCTGTGAAAAACAAATTAGAGCAAGTTATTATAGAGCAATCAATTTTCACATTGACCCCCATCTTGGACAATACATCAAATCAGGCATTAGTTTATTAAATAAATGATCCTCAGCCAGTGCATTCCAGAGTTCTTTTGAAAAAAACCCCAAAACACTTAAATGAAGACATAATTCTGGTAAATACAATTCTGATGCCGCAGTGACTGGAGAAGTACACCAAGTTTGCAACTAAAAATATAAAATGAAAGACTGTCTTGAGGTTGGTTTGAAACTTTGCAAATATCTTGGGAGTGCTAAAATTCCATTTTGAAGGGCAGGTAAATATGTGCAACACATCAAGATAACAGCTAAAAGGGGCTTTATTATATGTCCAGATGGGAATATGGCTGTAGAAGGTTAAGGTTTCCTTCTTGTCCACACACTTACCCATCAAAAGCAGGGGTGAAGAAGGGATGATTTTTGCCCAGATATGACTGTAACATAAGGGGGGGAGTGCTGCTAAAACACTCAGATGCACTTGGGGCAAGAGAAGCATTCATGGGTCCCCTGGTTTCATTCACTATTTATAGAAAGAGAAGAACAAGAATAGTTTAATGCGGGAAATATGATTAAGGACTATAAATGGATGTAATGAGGAAAGATATAAAATAGTCAGAACTTCTAAAAATGTCTTTTTTACTGGCTTGTGGGATGATTTCCAAAGGTCAATGCAGAAAATGTTAAATTACTTGATAGATATCATCTGTACCTTGTGCCTTAGAAGCATGAGCCAAAATTATTTTTCTTCCTAAAAATGGTACCCATTCATTCAGTAAGGGTTACATGATACTAGGGATTCATGCAAGAGTTAGTCTCTATATTTTAAAACAATTCTGAAATTAATAGGTTTTGTTCCTACATCTACACAAAATATAGTCTTTAACCTAAAATTATTTCTTCTTGATTGCCAACGTTTGACAGTCTTCTGTTTATAAAGTCTGATACAAATACTCCAATATGATTTTTTTTCAAAATCTGATCTATTTTTCAACCACTTGATTTATATGGTCCACTAAGTGTGCATAGTTTTTGGGACATTAAAGAGAAAAACTAGGCAATCTCTATGTTCATTTTACGTTTGTTTTGTACACATGTATAGTTCCTCAAAAAGGTTGATAAAAATGGTAAGAGCTTGGAACTACGGTTAAACTACATTCTTTCTTTCCAGATCTGTAAAGAATATCTGAAAGTATCGATTAATTCTTCAAGATGAGCATGAAAGTGTAATTTTCCCCTTTGAATTAAAAAGAAGCTTTGTATTTTTCAGAGAGAGGAAAAAATAATAAGAAAGAAAATTTAAACCTAAGACCTAGAGTCGAAATCAAATTTTGGTGAAAAAAAATTAGAAAGAATTTTACAATAAACATTGTTTTAAAAACTCTCCAATTAAAAACTAATTAGAAGTGTTGCACCAGTGTTTCTGGGAAAGAAAAAGCAACCCCTAGCACAATACTTTCATTTAGGTGGAAAATACATAAAAGAATTTGTGTTGAAAGGAATAAAAGATAGCTAGTAGAAAGAAAAGAGTCAAAAAGAAGTGGTGTTCAGTAAAAAATCAATTTTTTTCACAGTGATCTTACTTTTAATAACCTCATTTTCATCAAAGTTCACTTCTAACTGCTATACATGACTTTCCATCTATATTTGCATTGTAGGTCAGACACCGCAAAAATGATAGTTCTTTCAGAGCCATGTCCTGAAACCAGAGCGGTGGTATACTTTTATCTCTACATAGACATATTCCAACCTGACTGGAACCACAGTGTGTAGTCCTGAGAACTGACATGCAGTCATGAGTTCAGTGAAAGAGACATAGATTAAGAAAATGAAAAAATTAATTTTAAAATGAAGGAGAAAGACTAAGAGAATAATTGACATGAAGAATATTAAATAAACGAAACCCCAAAAAGTAACAAGAGTAGAGAAATAGAACAACCTACAGAAATATACAGATTAATATGCAACTGAAAAAAAAAGAAAGAAAATCTTTAACAAGTCCTAACAGTAGGCAGAATAATTGCCATATTTAATAATGGTCTTCAGTAACCTAGCTAGTATAGACTAGAAATGTGGTAGCTGGGATATGCCTAAGTACAAAGTTCTCATTCAGTTTAGTTACCTCATCAATTTTGCTAAATGAACAAATGCTATTTTTGTACAAATATCTGCATAATTATTTAGGGTTTTTTCATTAGCAATATTTCTCTGTGGAATGGGAGGAAAGAAAGGTGAAAAAAGAAAGAAAGTGGGAAATATGACTCAATAAGAAAGGTAAAGGTAGTTTTACTGGTTAAGAAAAAGCAAAAAACAGTCTTCAATGGCAAAATATTTCAAGCATAGTCAAGGAGTATTTGTGTCTAGAGTCAGAAAATAATTTAGGCTGGAAGGGAAAACTAGAGAGCCCTCTGTTCAGAATAGGATCAGCTCTACAGTACATTTCCCTATAAGAGAGAAAATAGGCTAAATGATTCTAGAGAGTGAATGGTGTTTTAACCAAAGCAAATTAAAGTAATGACAAAAAGCTGAGGTGTTGGTATGGAGAAAAGATTAATAATTCCTGTTCATGGAGGTAAGCTGTTGCTACATGCTCAGCAGAACAGCTTCAAAAAAGGAGGATCCCATTTTAATTTCTTGGGTAAAAACTGAAACACACAGTTAATCTTGCAGCTTCAAATTCACAGTCAGTTCAGGTTTTCTAAAATTAAATTCAACTGCAGAAATCCTACACTAATTTATTTAAATTACTAAATGCAACAACAAAGTGAGTTTCCAGTAGTATTACATCAAAACTTATTGTCAGGGAATGTCGAGATAAGTACTTGTAAAAGCATAGGCAACCCAATTATTTGCCTTAAGATTTTTCTTTCCTTCTTTCACATCTTTCCGTCTGCAGAAGATAATTAACACTTTTTTTTTTTTACATTAGATGTCTTTCTTTTACTATCAGATGTTATTTTTAAAAATTTTTTTCTGAACTCTTTTTGCAACTGTACAAGGAACTGGGAAAACATTTTTGCCATTGTATAAAATTTGATATAAATAAATCATGGCATAATCAAGGGACTGTTCTGAGCATAAACGTGACAGTCACCCAGGGACCGCATGATGACTCACGATCACTGAAGCTGCAGAGACACACAGCTCAGTAGCTTATTTAAAGTTAATATAGTTTCCCTGTCATTTTCATCAGGCCTGGCTGACAACTCCAAAAATAGTCCTTGGGAGAGAGTATACAAACCCAGAAGAGAAAAGGGAAAACACTGAAAATGGCCAACATCACATGTTTGTTATGTAGTAACTGGGACATGATAAACTAGAACTACCATACAGGAGAAGTGCCATTTGGAGTGAGTGTAATCTGTGAGTCAGATATTCCATTGTCATTGGCAAAGTCTAAAGCTTCCCTTAACTCAGTAGCACAAGCTTGCTAGCAGTGTATCATAGCTATCCACATGGAATATCTAGGATTCCTTAGCTTTATGTATAAGTCTCCAAAGCCTTTTTGGGTCTTATGCTTTTCCTCTAGGACTGAGCTACAAGAAAAGCTGAGAAATAATAATTTTGATGTAGAAAGCACAGCTATACACCAGCAAGCTGCCAGTCATTTTCTAGTATTGGGCTCCTTCTTTTTTCTTTGCATTTATTTTTCTTATTTGCATTCATACCTTTGAAAAAACCCCACAAACACTGGAATTTATCTTTCTTTATTTATTACAAACACAAAAGTTTTCAGTAGTTTTGTAATGATAAGCACAGTTCTTCTGGAATGCAAAACCTGTTTATAATGCCACTGGCTTTTACTGTTCAGCTAGGATGTTTTGGTGTGCTTAGGAAAGTGTAGAGAATACTGAAACTCTTAAAAAAATAGTAGCGGACTGCATCAGAGTATCTTGGCCGAATTTTGGTTATTAAATTACCCTGAAAGCTGTGATAAGTAAATAGCATCTTAGCATGGGCTATGTACTATATGTTTAATGGCAGTTTAAAGAAAATATAAGGAGTTATCTGTGCATTTTAAAATTCTAAAGTGAAGATTACTAAGAATTTAATGTAATATAAATGGTTGTATTGCACATTTGCCTGTTTTCACTAGAAATTTTACACCTGAATTCACGTGTTAGCACATGGTCTACCCCCAAAATTATGAACAATATTTTGTGAAGTAATTCCTAAACCATAAATGCACAAAAATTCTAAGAATTCATGCTCAGAACAAGGTGTTATTTTCAACACGCAGGAACACTGGCTATTCAAAATGATCTCAGAAAATTGATCCAGAAGCAATTGAAACATAGGTTTCTAAGGGACTGTTCAATACTACTCATCATAGCTGACATGTGAACTTGTTTTCCTTCAAAAATATTTTCTTTCACACAACAGCTATTAAATCAGCATTATTTCTTTGCTGGAAAAACTGCAGGAGATACCATACAAACAAACTACAGCACAAGTTTGGCCAAATATTTATTAGAAGTGGAAAAAATGTGGTACATACTGTGGAGGTATGTTTTGAGATAGCCCGTTCTCTTTTTAGATTTGAGAAAATAGAGAGTACCTTAATGCTTTGTTTGCCTTGAGAGGTTTTGCAGTTCTCGGCTACTGATCTGTGATACAATCAGATATAATTAAGCACCAAGAATTGTATTAGCTAGATACTTGGGACTTTTCTAGAATATAAGTGCTTTTTCTGTGAAAACGAGATTATTAATAAAATGAAATTATTACAATTCAGTGAAATTATAATGCTTTACATAAAGTTGAAGCATAACATGCCTTTCATCTACACTTATTACAGTTTTACACTCATTTACACTTTTAATGTGCAAGTGCAAAATGCTAAAACTAGGCAAGGTTTTATTTTAAACTCCTGCCAACTGTCAAATTGTTAAAAGTGAAAGAAAACCAAGCAGAGTTGGGAGCTTACTGATAATTGCATATTCTTGAATTTGAATCTAACTGTGCTTCGACTATAAGCTGGTCCTGAGAAATCATTGACACTGAACACGGGAAAAAAGATGAAAGCATCTAAGCAGGAAGACCAAGTATACTAATTTACCAAGGAAAAATATGGTCATTAAAACTATTATGGGATATGCTGTTTAACAACTGCTAGGGTTGCCTTTCTTCATAGATTTGCTTTCAGTGTAATGATTCAGTAACTCAAGGAGTCTTTCATACCAGCGCGATGTATTACAAAGCATATTTCATACTACTAAATCCATGCAAAAAGGCTTTAAATGATCCATTTGGGCAGCACAACGTAATTTTGAGCCTTTTGAGAATGCTTGTTTTGCTGAACATAGTCTTGCAGCATTATGAGAGTGAGCGCTTCTGTTTCTGTCAGAATTCTCCATTTTTCACAAAGCCATGAAGAAATCTGATACAATGTGTTTTAAATTTGGCATCACTCAATAATCTAAAATAGACTGACTCTTTCTGGATGTGACAAGCTGATCTGTCCTCAGCTGTTGTCAAGAAGATTGCTAAATTTTGTTCCATAAGCCCATCTGTGATCATCATTCTTTTGACAGAAATTTTAGCTAAAAATGTGGTGTCCATTTTCTCATCATACTCTGCAGGCTTTTTATTTGAAAATTGTCATTAATTGCTTTGATATCATTGTAACTATGTGCTTTGTTTTACTTTATAGTGTGACAGCCAGGAGTCAAACAATTGTCACTGATGAGAGCACTAGCAGATGGAAATGAGACCTTTAAGAGAAAGTGAATTACTATCAGAAATCGTGATGGTACAAAGAAAGTTCCATTCCAGAATACTAATGTTCACATCATTATAAGCAGGATATATAAAATCAAACCAAAAAAACCCAAAAAACTATGGCACATAGTAAAGCATGGGGGGATTTTAAGGAGACATGATGAGTCTGTTCCAAATGCAAAAAATAGTTTGGTACCAATACAAAAAGATAAAGTTGTTTTTTTTCTGTAGTAAGTAGTCACCTAGATTTCAGTAATGGAACTTATGAATGCTTGTCTTTAGTACAGAAACCAGAGTACATAATTTGCAAGATAAGAAAATGAATGCGTTCTCTAAGCCATGTTATAGATTATCAACTTTTCTAGTATCTTCATTAATATGGTTTCATTACAAAATTGTAATTTAAAAGACACTGTGAAGCTCGTGCAACTGCATTTCAAAGAGCAGGAGAACAGATTCCAGAGCAGCAGGAACCTTGTTTCAAAGCAAGAGTCAGTCAAACACAGTGGCATTGACTTTCACAGACATACACAATGATGCCACAAAGTTTTTATCAGTAGACTGTTTTAACACCTATAGGAAAGTACAGTACAAATATACAAAAGGTAAAATAGTACTCTGTTGAAAGAATGAGTTTATTTTGCTGTGTTCTCTGGAGATATACTTCATATTTACTCCTGTAAGGCATCTTAGTGCTCCTTGATTCTTTGTAGATTAAAACTACCCAATTTTAAAAATGTTTTCCTGATTTCTGCCCAGCTAGTTGAAATTGTGGTTCTTATTTTTCACAACCCTGTTGTGATGGTTTTTTGTTGTTTTTCTTTTTGTATCAAATAGAGTTAATTCTCTTCACAGTAGCTGGGATGGGACTGTGTTCTGGATTTGTGGTGAGAAGTATTGGTAACACAGGGATGTTTTCATTTCTGCTGACCAGCATTTACCCAAAGTCTGTTCTGTTTTTCACCCCACCCCAGCAGAGAGGAGTCTGGGAGTGTACACAGAATTGGGAGAGGATACAGGACAGCTGATGTCAACTGACCTAAGGAATACTCCATAAAATATGGCATCATGCTCAGCATATACAGACGGGAGAAGACTCTGTCCATGGGGACTGCTGCTGGGGGACTGGCTGGGCATTGGTCATTTGGTTGTGAGAAACTGTTTTTAAAAGCATCATTTGCCTTTCCTCTGGTTTGATTTCAATTACAATTTACTACTATGTTTTTTCTTTCAATTATTTATCTGTCTCTGTCTCAATCCATGAGTTTTCTCACTTTTACCTTTCTGATTCCTATTACGTGGATCCAAAATGTGGATATGGTGTAGAAAGAATCTGGGTGAACCTATCTCAAAAAAGTACTTACTGAGACTGGGAAAGCTTTGGAGAAGGACACTAAGAATGGCAAAGGCTAAAGTTCAATCTCCATGGAAGGAATGAATAAACAGACTAGGTTTCATGTATAGGGAGAGAGACTACAAGAAACATGTAACATGACACCTACGAAATGAGGAGTCACATGGCAAGGGAAAAGAGAAAGTATTTGATCATTGGTTCTTCAAAGATATGAATTAGAAGGCATCCCAAAAAGCTCACAGACAAGCAGTTCAAAGAGAAGAGGAGCTTCCTCATATAACAGGCAGGTAAACTGTGGATCTCCTTGTTGCAGAAGGCGGTGAATATTAAAACTTTTCGTGGTTCAGTTGGAAACCAGACAAACTTGTGGAAGACAAATCTGTTGAGGATGTTCGAAAACTTCCAGCTCAGGCACACCCACAGATGTGCATTGCTGAAGATTGAGAGTATTTAGGACCATAATCAGTATATTTATAAGCTGTTCTTATAACCTTTGTAGCCACTTCCAAATGTGATACTAATCTTGCTCCAACTCATTATAGCTCATTAGAAGTTTGCCCACCTCTCATTACATGTAGTAGCACCACCATACATGTGATGTAATATAGCTGAACTTCAGATTATCCTGAAAGTCAAAATGATACTTAGAGAGCTGAAATATAAAAGATGGATGTCAGAGAGCTGTCATTTGCCCTTTAACCAGCTGTGTGACATACAACACAGCTGATCACAACACCAGCTTATGGGTGAGAAGAGAGGAAAGAACTTATGCAAAGTAATAACAGCGAGCAATATATTCTTTATAAGCAGTTCTCCAATGACAGTCCCTCATCAGAAATGCTCATTAAATCAGGACCATGAAGCTGGGGTGGCACTGAGTCCCTGAGGATATTTGCTTTCCGCTGTGTCTCAACGGAGCTAAAAAGAATAGACCCCAAAAGGATCCAAAATAGACTGCATATGCCTCTTCACAAGAGACAGCCCAAATGCCTTTCTAGACTAAATATTCTATTTCAATAGTCCCTGTTGTGTGATATGATCCCTGAGTACAAAGCACGAATGATGTTGATGCAAACCAAAATTGTTGTTTAAGTGTGTGGATCTGCAAGCTGGTCCTGCTAGTGTCACAGAGGCGTATGTTTTCTCCTTCAGTGAAATTGTTTTTACTATATATCCAAAATATTTGTGAAGCCCCAGTCCTCGTTTGGCAAGTCTAGCTAAAAGGGACTTAAGATACTACTTTTCCCTGAGGTGATGCAAAGGAGAACCCAAAAAAAGTTCCCAGAAGGTTAAAACCAAACTTTAAGGGCAAATTTTAGAAGATCAGGAACTTGGCAAAATTTAAAGCAACATTCGTTCAAAATAAAGTATTTCACAAAGCATTGACTTAGCAAGCTCTATCCATCCACCTCAAATTACCCAAATTGCAGAAAGAGGAAATTCAGAGAAGAAAAGGAGAGAAGGAGAGAAAAAGAAAGAGAAAAGAAAGTTGTAGCTACCACATTAGATCCAGTGTGGACTCAGCTGCCCTGAAGTCCAAGGACAATAGGGACGTGATCACATGTGGTCATGGCGATGATATTTATCAGGGCAATGATGTTTATCTACTCCTGAGGCCTCCTGTTTCCCCCTCACACCTTCCCTAGATGGGGCTTCTGGTCATCCAGCCACTCTGTGCTCCATTTGGGCTTCAGGGGCAGCGTGTGGAACATTGCTTCAGGTGTGCCAGTGACTGACAACCATCCTGGGCTGGACTAGAGGCTCCAGGGGCAGGTTGTGGAGCAGAGCATCATTCCACTTTGACAGAAACTGCCCTGCCCCACCTGGCTTCAGTTGTTTTGAGCCAGCAATCATTTTCTTCAGTATCTTGTAACCTTAAAGGATGTTTATTAGCTTATGTCAGAGAGTTTAAATATTTGCATAGATTTTTGACTTTCCATACTTTTTAAAAATAGCTTGCTTACAAAATCTTAGGAAATCGCTAACACATTTGTACCAGGGGTCAGCTGTTACTTGTTCCTTTGGTTTTTTTACTTTATATTTCCTTTTATACGTGTGACATTTTTAAGGCATTTTGAATTATAGCAAGGCATTCAGTTGCTGCATTAGGTCACCTATAGCAGCATCAAACATCTAATTTGTACAATCACGGAAAAAATGACAATATCAAGGTTCAGAAGAAAGCAAAGGGAACGAACATCAATATAACTGAGACATTCTGTAAGATTAAAATCGTGAACAGACATCCCTATAAGGTCAGTTTTACCCTTTCTAATGTTTCAAAAGGATCTATGAATCTGACCTCTCATTTGTGAAATAAAAGAGTGCTGTTACTGATACTGCTGGGTAAAAAAGGATTTCAGATTAGTCATCTACCTGGAAAAGATGTTGAGTCACTCAGTCAGAGTCTATCAAACTAAGCTTAACACAACAATATCCACGTTCCTCAAGATTTGAATTTTTGGGGGTCTTTTGTTTGTTTTTTTGGTTTTTTTGTGGGGTTTTTGTTTTGTTTTGGGTTTTTTTGTGACAGCTTTCTCATGGTTTCTACACATTCAAATAATAGTGACATTGTAGAATGTCTTTCAGGTTACATTAATTGACTTATAGCTGCTAGAAATTTTAAACCTAAATTGAGCTCAATTTCAGTTTCACACAAGTAGACCTGTAAAATAGCCTCTTAGGTGTAAATTGATTAAAAAAAAATTGGTAAGGATAATCTTGCAATAGTTATTTAGAGAGACAGTTTGCACAACTCAAACCACCGCTGTTTACTGTATAAAGAAATTTCTTGATGGGTTTCATAAAACTGACTTCCAAGACTGTACCTCAAAACTAAAAAGGCTTATACTGTTACTAAATGCTTTAATACAATGACACCCAGAAGAGAGAAAACCATCAGCACAGTAATGAAAATTAATTAGGATGAACCCAGTCCAACAATCTAAACAAGGGCAATCAAGCTTATGCACAAGATGTTTTAGTCTGCTGGGAATAAACAGGTTTCAAAATCATAGGACCTCACAGCAACATAAAGTCCAGGAGCCCTGAATGAGTATAAAAATCATTAAAAGACTAAACAGTCTCTGTTCTATATATTCTGTGCTGGTGACAAGTACAATTATAGGTCACCACTGGTTTCTTTTCATCAGAAGTGCAGCCTGCTTGAAGGAAAGATGAAAAGTGTCTTGTCACTCAGTATTACTGGTCAATATCTTAGCAGAGAAAAGAAATAAAGCACATGTTAAACGAGCATGGAATTTCATGCTAATAGAGAACTGACAAGTACTGTATTCAGAATGGGAAAAAATGCTAAGTACCATTTATCAATACATGAGCCATGCACCAAGAAATCTTTTCTGGGTCTGGAAATCTTCAGACTTTCAGCCTTACTGTTTAGAGATGCTGGGTCTTTGGAAATTACAGTTATTTCTAATGAAAAAGAAATTATTTCTATAGCTGAGAAACAGGCAAAAGAACAACATATACTTTATTTTACCAGCAAGGAGGTGGGGTATTTCAGCAGTTATTCAGAAGAGTAATTTGATATCCAGTGAAGAAAGGCATGAGAGATTATAATTTCAAATTACCATACTAATTATTATCACTAAGAACAATTTGCCATGGAGAATGGTTTATTACAGTGGAACTATATAATTCATGCATTAGTATGTACACTCTGTTGACAAAAACGTTTTTCTTCTTAGTGTCCACCTAAGGTTTTGTTCCTTCTCAGTGTTGAAATCAACCCTAGTCCTAAAGCTTCAATAGATAGGGCAAAAGAAAAACTGCATTCTTATCTTCATAAAAGCAAGGGCAGGTTGAATTGAGAGTTTGTGAAACTCCTAGATTGCTCCATTTCATCATGACAAGTAAAATAATCCAAACAACAGACTCAATAAACAAAGTTATGTTTAGGCTAGAAATACATTGGACCGAGAGAGTCTCACTCTGATTGTTTAACTGCTTTGATTTCCTGTTTTCACAGTCAGCATGTGACCTAGAACTCCATAATCATAAGACAACTATCACATAAGGCAGATGTTGTGTGGTAAATCCAGAAATGATTATCACAGAAATAGATTGGTGGGAAAAAAAGTTACCTTGGGCTGATACACAAGAGAATTTCTTTTAGTGAAACAGTTTGATTTTGTTTTAGCTGTGAGCATACTTAAGGGTTCTTTGTCACCTATTTTTATACATGACAGCATAGAGGGGAATTGTGTAAGGGCAGCAGGTTTGGCAGAACTACTACATGTGTGGCAGTGCCATGCCAAGCATGTTCCGGAAGGGGTCATTTGTACATAGTGTAATAGTATTCCTTTCCACCAAAGGATGGATTTGGAAGGAAAAGAGGTTTCATGATTGCCATAGGTTTCCACATTCAATTAATTTATGCAGGAAATATCTTTCACTTTGCATCCAAACTGAAAATTTAATGGCACATTCCAAGTCTCCTTCCTCCTTCCAGGTTCAACATTTCCAAAGCTCACATCAGTTCCAAGCACCATAGCACAAGGAACATCCTGTAGACCTACAGAAAAATGACACAGCATAAATAACAGACTCAGGAATATGTCAGCAATCATCTTGATAGAAACTATCATACAGGATATGATACCATCAAGTTGGTTTACCACCATGCATTTCAACATGTGCGTTATCCTAGAACATTTAAATCAGACATGCAAGTCCCAGGCAATGGAAGGGAAGGATTAAAAAAAAAAAAAGAAACAAAATCAAAGCACTCATTCTAAAAACCTGAGGAAAAAAAATCACAAATCCGGATACAATTAAGCTGTAATTTCCAATTGTGTCTACATTACTTGTTTCCCCTCATAAGTCTTACTAACATCAATGGTAATTTGCTTTGGCTTCGGAGACTGTAGATACCAAATTGTTTTGGGGCATATTCTGGATAATTGGATTAATATGGATTCAAAATCCACTGTCACAAAGGTACTTAAGCAACTTATACTGTAGCAGAAATATTGGTACCTGAATAAGCAATGGTAGTTAGTATTTCAATTACATTGTCTTCCCTGATTAATTACAGATTTTAAAAATATATCATGTTTCCTGAAAATGAAAGATCAAACTCTTGTGGGAGAAAAGATGAGAGAACTACCCACAGAGAAGTCAGCATTAAGTTTTCAGACAAGTCTTCATATCCTGCCATACTAAATTTCTTATAAATCCATGACCATCATTTCAATAGTTCGTCTAATGCTTTCCTGTAAAACATCCCCAAAACAACAAGTACAGAGAACACAATTTGTGCCAGAAGTCTGATGGATATTATGTTAAAGGGTGCATATTATCTCCAGGTACGCTCAAATTTATTAAGTTGCAGTCTATAACCGTAAGACTGTGATTTATGGCAAGAACCTTTGTTTTATGGCAAGAACAAAAAGACATTTGTGCTCTCCTACAAGAAATAAGAGAAATGGAGTCATTAGTATTTGTACAGCAACCTAGTCAATCTAGTGATTTAGTAACAAGTTTGCATATGCTTTAATTATAAAGTTCACAGAAATATCACTACCTGAAAACCAAAAGATATATTCCCTCCTAATATAGGTCTACTGAGAGCTATTTCCATGGATAATTTGACCACAAATTCTCAGCTCCGCTGACTATGACAAGCTGCCTAATTCACAAAATCATTAAATTATTAAAATTATTAAATTATATTATTAAATTAATAGCTATTTGTTTCCAAAACAAAAAGAAAGTGCTGGAAGAATTCTCATTAGGACAATTGCCATCCAGGAAAACAAGAATAGGCATTTAATCCCAACCCAACTGCCTAGATCTTCATGCAATTCCAGCAGGCACACAGGAGCTGAAGGGATGCCAGAAGATGTGCAGTGCACATCTTTGCTTCAGGAGGTAAAAGGGAAGAGATCAGTTCTGTGAGAGAACTGAAAGAGCTTAGGTAACATCTTCTTAAAACTCAAGGGAGACAGAGGCAAGCAAGGGAACATCAGAAGAACAAGAGTCCTTCCTAAGCTCAGGCATCATAGTCTAAAACTAAGTTATGAATAGGAGACATCCTTTTATTTGATTAGCCTTTGAAAATTTTTTTGCTCTTTTAAATGTATCTTTATTATGTTTTTATAGCCTGTTCTGACCACATGGCCTGCAGATAGCAGTTTAGCTTTTATCTGATGGATGATCAAATCCATGCTGAGAACAGTTCAGATAAGAGTAGGACAAGGTATCATCTGCAGGGTTATTTATGGAATTATTGAAAAAAGGGAAGATACCACTGGATTTTACAGAATTGAGTGGTAAAAAAATCAGATTGTCAATTTCATGGGAGTTACCAAACAGAGATACATAATTGCATTGCCATAATAACAAAGGAGACAGTAAAAATTGAGTAGTGTTAATTATGTTTTTCAAACATGAAAAGTATTATTTTTTATAAAAAATAAAATGTTCTGGCTACTCTGGGCACTTAAGTGGCAATGATAATGGAGCACTCATGCATATATTTAAGTACTAACACACCCATAAAACTAGAAAAAGTGATTTAATTTCTTGGTTCTTGAGGAAGC
The DNA here is from genome assembly GCF_017639235.1 of Corvus kubaryi. Lineage (NCBI taxonomy): Eukaryota > Metazoa > Chordata > Aves > Passeriformes > Corvidae > Corvus > Corvus kubaryi. The sequence continues at coordinate 6,916,755 of NW_024582073.1, forward strand.
TGAGGCTCAATCCTCCTTCTGCTTTGCTTTTTATTCAGAATGTCTATCTAGGACTTCAACAACACTCAGTTGTACAAACTTTGACAACTCTACATTTGCTAATCCCAAGGACAGCAAAGAAATATCTGTTCTAAATTAGAAAAGAAGTTAACACAGAATAATATAGTAAAATAATTGAAAAATTATAGCTACTGAGATTGAAGCAGCGCTCAGTGTGTTTCATGTGCTGCCTTACATTCAAACTGCATTTACACTAAAATTCTTTAAAACGTATTTACTCTGTCTTTATATTTCTGCAATTATATATACATTTAATTTTTTGTTTTTGTTTTAATTTTAATTTTCATTTTTGTTTTTGTTCCTGTTTTTGTTTCTGCTTTTGTTTTTGTTTTTAACACACCACAGACAGCAAATATCATTAAAGAAACAAGAACTGACACTTAAGATCTGAATATGTTATAGTGTCCTTATTTCATGCTGGATGCAAAATTAAGGCAAATATTTTCACCACTATATTCTATTGTTATTTTTAGGGTTCTTCAAATCCACACACAACTACAGAAAGATGAGAAAGTCAGCACTTGCAAAGGCTTTACATTGTAAAGAACTGGATCCTCCAATGTCAATATACCCATGCTTAAAAAAGACTGTCTTCTCTGTGTGACTCTGATGAGACTTCTACCAAGGCTTTTGAAGCATCTGCAAGAAGATATACCATGTCACAATACTCCTGCCCAGCACCAAAATTTCCTGTACTCAGCCCCTCCTCTGCTCTCTTTCATGAGAGCCAGCTTCACCATGGCCACCCATCATTTGACTGGCAACATTCAACTCTGCATGTGTCATTTAAGACTCTGAGCAGGTTTTGGTTGTCACTTTCACTATGTGGTGGCGCAGGGTGAAGTCAATTTGCCGCTGGGAATAAAGTCAGTTAGGTGCTGTGAATGGGGATTTGCAAGCACTAGGGCTTTATTGAGGACAAAGCCTACATAGGTTGCTGTGGCAGACCAGTTTTTCATGTAGTGTTCTAAGGAAGACGAGAAGAGCATTTAGCTCATTATTTGTACCAAAAGCCTAAATCTAGTCTTGTGCTATTAAGTTTCAGCACTTATTTACAGCTTCAAGTTGTGGCATCAGAGAATTTGCTATATTTAGACAAGACAATCCATACAATGTGCAGAAGATTTGGCAAAATAAGATTTTTTTTTTAATGCTGTACTGTGGTCATGGAAAGTTTTCTAGCATTGATAACTATATGAGTGCTGAATTTCTTCTACACTGTGTGAATTTGTGTGCTCTGGAATGTAACAAAAAAGGAGGAAATGACTACTGCCATAATACTAGCAATGCAGCCAAAATCTAATTTCCTATACTTCTTTTTCAAATGAAAGCACACAGAAATACACCACAGTAAATCCAGCATGAGGAATTTTCAAAGACATTCTGACAATCAAAAGAATCCCTTTACCTGACAATTTTTGTTTATACCTACATTTTCTTGAAAAAAGTCTCTTTTTGCTTCCTGACAGCTTCATTCCAGGCACTTGTCTGGGATCTGGTAAAAGAAAGCACTATATAGGTTCTAAATTAAACTTTTCTCTGTAGCTGTTCATGAATATCTAAAAAATACTTGCACGCACGTTTAATGTTGTCACGTCTTCCACTTCACTGTCATACTTACATCTCTTAGTGATAAGGTGTGTTATAAACATTTTCTAGTTCAGTAATGTAAACAAAGCGTAAATTACTCACAGATGAACAGACTCTGAGATGAACCCAGGATAGAAACCATTCCTATGAAATTTTGGAAGGAGTCTTTTGTATTCTCCAGTGCTGGAGTTATGTAGCAGAATAGAATTATTTTGTAAAGGGTTTCTGCTATCTAGGCTGAACTATACTGAACCCTTCAAGGCACCTATAATACTTGAAAACTATAGATAAACCATTTCACTGATTATATGTTTGTTCTGTAGTACCTGCAAGATATAAATCAGGGCTGTTCAGAATCCCTGTCTAAATTATTGAATGTAAAATTGATTTCAGCTAAAGAATTTTTCCCCTTTTGTCTGTCAAGATTGTTACTATTTCTTTGTGACATTTTTTCTTTTGAAGCTGAAGGAAAACCAAGAAGTGTCAGCACAAATACCAAATATTTCTACTAGGTTTGATTTCTCTAGTGCTTCATCATAATAACTGTTTTCTTTCTGCCCTCATTTACACTCCTTGCTATAAATGACCTTCCCCACTGCTTTGCTTCTCCTGAGAGCATTGTATGGTTGCTGTGTTTTAGCTGCTCTCTTCTATTCTCACTGGAGACATGATCACAGCACACCAACTGAAATGCGTTTGGAAAATATGACAAGCAAAACAAGGGAGCAGGCAATCATCCCAAATCTTACAGTTCATGTGTTTGCATGGCCATTGTTTTTCTTTCAAACCTTTGCACAAATAGAAAAGTCTTCCTGTGGCAACATAGGCATTTTGAGCCAGCCCCCAAACCCAGGCTGTAAGAATGATAGAGGTTTCAAGCCTCCGTAATGCAGGGGTGAAGGCTGCCAGTGCTCTCCTACATTCATTGTATATGGGGGCTGCTTGTTGGCTGCTTTCCTTCCCAGGGAAAAAACTAGCTTATGGAATATGAGCCCTCTCTTATTACTTTAAAAAAAAAACAAGTGGTATGCAACAACACTGCAAAATTATGCAAATTACCTTGCCACACATATCAGACTGGCGTTTCTAGAGAGACTGGAAATTGCCAAAAGATTTCTAGCTCTAGGCCGACAACGCCATTACAGTATGGCTTAGAGCCATGAGACCCTGCTAAGAACTCACTTTCCGTAGACTGCCACTTTCACAGACTGTTATTTCAAATAGATGTGCTCAGCTTTGAGGGCTTTATTGGTTTTGGTTTGGGTTTTTTTCCCTTTTGTCTACATATGGTATGCAGTGTTCAGACTTGTAGGCAATGGCATGAAATACAATCTAAATTAACTAGAAGCAACATACCATTAAAATTGTCAGACTGAGCTGCAGGTCATGGCACAGACGGGCTGCCAAATATTTGTCACAACATGTGGCCAATCACCAGCGTGTATTTCAAGCAGAATTGTTAGTGAATCAAAATAACCAGAAAAGCTATTTCAGAGAGCTGAATTAAATAATATTATTTCCCTTCAAGTAGAGAATATAAGTTCAGGCTAACCTCATTCTTACATTGTATACAAAAAAATCCCCTGTTATTCAACTTAATTGATCCCTTCTATTTCAAAGTCTCTTCATGTTTCCCAAAGAGTGGGTGTATGTGTATTTCATAGCTTTAAGGAAAATGAGACATATTGAAATATTAGAATCAATCACATCATAGTTACAATTCTACAGAGATCTGATTTTGACAATTTTAATTTGACTTCCCCTTCACCGTGCAGGGAAGACAGGTCTGAAGAGAACAGAAGAGTATACCAGTGTGTCTCAGCCTGTAGGTTGGGCAGCAGCTGAAAAGTCTTCCCATACAAAAAAAAGTTTTCTATAGGATGTTTTCTAGTGATATTTCACAGCAGCAAAATATTTGGGAAAAGATGCTCCAAAAATTTGTGCTCATAATTAAATTTATTTAAGACATGAATATTTGTCATGCAATGCAAGTTTGGAAGTTTTTGTGGACTAAATAAATCTACATATCTATGATCTAGAACTACATCTATATCATCTCTATCTATCTCTACCTGCATAAAACTAATCACTCTGATACTACAATGTAAGGTTTAGCATCTCAGGTAAGATTTAGCATTTAGGCTGGGTCAATGGGCCAAGGCCAGTGGTATGAGGTTCATGAAGGCCAAGTGCCACGATTTGCACTTGGGTCACAACACCAGCACTACAGGCTGGAGGCAGAGTCTTTGGAAAGCTGCCAGCAGAAAAGGACCTGGGGGTGCTGGTGACGGTGGCTGAACTTGAGCCAGCAGTGCCCAGGTGGCCAAGAAGGCCAATGGTACCTGGCCTGTGTCAGCAATAGTGTGGCCAGCAGGACCAGGGCAGTGATTGTCCCCCTGTACTCGGCACTGGTGAGGCCACACCTCAAATTCTGCGTTCAGTTTTGGGCCCCTCAGGATGAGAAAGACACTGAAGGCCTGTAGCATGTCCAGAGAACAGCAACGGACCTGAGGAAGGGTCTAGGCAGTAACCCTTATAAGGAGCAGCTGAGGGAGTTGGGGTTATTTAGCCTGGAGAAAAGGAGACTCAGAGGAGACCTTATCACTCTCTACAACTGCCTGAAAGGAGGTAGGAGCCTGGTGGGGATTGGTCTCCCAGGTAACTAGTGACAGGAGAGGACATGGCCTCAAACTGTGCCAAGGGAGGTTCAGGTTGGACATTATGGAGAACCCTTCACAGAAAGGGTTGTCAAGCTTTGGAATGGGCTTCCCAGGAAGGTGGTGGAGTCACCATCCTTGGAGGTGTTCAGGAGAAGACTGGGTATGGCACTTAGTGCTGTGGTCGTTGACCAGGTCATTATGGGTCAAAGCTTGGACTTGATGATCTTAGAAATATTTTACAGCCTAAATGATTCTGTGAAATCAGAGTTCTGCTCAACATGACAAAATAAAGCAAAATAAAACAAACCAAAACTGATGATTTCATTAAGGCCTGCAGCAGGATAGTTAACTTACTGCATGAAAGTAAGCAGAAAACCCATTTGTCAATTTGAAGGCAGCAGTATTACATTGAACACACAAAATGCCTGAATGAAAATCTAAGCTGTGATCTATAGGCAGAAGTAATTGAACAGAAAGCAAAATAATGAAGCAATTGAACCTGAAAATCTGATTCACATTTTCATCATGGTGAAATGTTATTTTCTTCACTGAAACTGGTATGTCTATATTGATGATTGAGACAGAGTTTTGCAGAAGCTACATTTTTAGGCTATTTTCAGCTGATAGTGCTCTATTACTGCTATCATCTTTGTTTAATCATTAGGTAGAGTAAAAAAATGTTGGTTTCAGTAAGAGATAAAGCATAGGTTCTTCTGCTGACAAAGCTGAAGTGTTTCTGGTTTTCAGCTGTATCTTGCTGCGACAGGCAGTTTTAAGGCAAGGTGATTTGCTCTGCTGGCTCTGCTTTTTATATCATATTTCTTTTACAACAAAAGAAAGAAACTTACCAGGATAGCCTGACTTAAGTATTCCCTAGAGCATCTTCAGCCAGAGAACTGATAAATAGCTGGGAAACTAAATCTAACTCTTCTCTCAAGTTTTCATTTTAAATAGCAAAACCTAACTGAACTTACGTTAACTTGCACAAAACTTTCAAAAGGTGACAGTCTTCTCAGTTTCCGCTACAATAATAATTTTTACAGCCGCTGGTGGGACAGCAAATGGCTGTAGGCCCATCCTGTGAGAAGGGATGAGCTGCAGCACCTGCTGACACAGGCCCCCCCGGATCCCACAGGAGAGTGATACTTGGCAGCTGCACCAGGATGAAGAAGACTCCATTCACCTATTTAAACTAAACATTGCTTCACAAGCTTTTCCTTTTCCCTATCTCATTTATTTTATTGCTTTCTTTTTTTTCCTCTGCTTTCTTCACACTGCTGCCTATGTCTCTGCTACACTTTGGCACGAACAGAGCCATGGGCTGCCAGTGCAGCAGTTTCAAAATGATGTCATGATGTCTCTCACAGTACTGATGAAAAAATCTGTCTGGAGAGGAAAGGGAGTGCCCTTGAAGGGACTGAAGGATGCACCCCCCCAAAAGCAAGCTCAGGGCTGAGGGCTGCTTTCCTGGCTGGTGGCACAGGGAGTAGAAGCATGTACAGGGGACATTCTTACCCACACTTGCCTGGATTTGACTTGCTGTTATTTAGCTCATTTTCATTCCTTTGTGCCCCCTGCTGTTGTCCTCCCTGCTATTCCCAAAACTGGCCTCAGATGATACCATAATAACAGCGAGAGTGTGGATTTCAGACTGTCACAGCTTGTGGCGCTGCATTGTTTTCCTCGCTTTTACTAATGTAAGAAAAAGTGGGAATCAGGTAGTACCTGGTAGTATATAAGGTTCATATTCACCTTATGATTTGGACATGGCTCAGGCCATCCAAACTAAGGCATTAGATAAAAATAAGCAAAATTTTGTTGCAAAATACAGATGCTGCACTGCAATTGAGCTTTTCTAGATAGGACATCAAAAAAGAGAGGAAGAACCTATAAATCTCAGGGGCCCTGCGCTTGCCTGTAATTGTAGCAGTACATTTATCATTGTTATGTAACCCTAAAAGGTTTCATTGGCTCTGTTTTCACTGGCACACACATTTTAAATGAAAATTAATACATGCATATGTAGATCAGTCCACTGTATGTAGCTACCTGGTGGGTAATTCCCAGATGGGGATTTCTTTTTCTCTACATTGGCTCACTTCTTTTCTTTCTTTTTATTTTTAATAGCTCAAAAATAGTGTGTGGGTTATATAACTAATAAATGAAACCAGAGACAAATCCTAGCCTTAGGCGCCACGCAGAAGAGATGGTAACTGTCAGCCTTGACTCCCCGGTTGTCAAATACTGAATGGGATGTTAACTCCTAAACAATACACAAGCTTGGAAATGTCACTGATATGGGTGAGTCAGGGCTATTATCCTGATCCACAATAAAAATATCTCTGTGGTAGCCAAGTATTTCATCTGTACAAATTAATGTATGCATTTAAATATGCCACTGTAAATCACTGCTAAGGTGCTCTGTAGCAATTAGCCAAGGGAACAGGCTGCTGATCTGTCATTTTACTCTAACTGTGCAGAAACTTGAGAAGGAAAGATTGCTTGGCCACCAGGACCCCTCCTACTGCCACAAACAGTTTAGGTGGTACTCCAAGGGTTGTTTCTCTGCTACAGAACAATTTCTTGCCACTGTCCTCACTTGCACTTCTTTTGGATCCCTAGGTCGTTCATCTAAGGGTGAAATTTAGAGAAAGTGGTCTGTATATCATAATAATATCAAACATTTGGGGGTTTATAAAGTAGAAAAAATTGTTCTTCTTGGTGGATGAGCTCTGAATACCATGTAGGTGTCTTTCACTGTTGGAAAATAAGGGATAATTTAAGAATTTTCTGAAGCAAAATATGATCAAGTCAAAAAACTGCTGAGGATCACAGAATCACAGAATCAGCTAGGTTCGGACAGGACTTTGAGATCATCAAGTCCAACCTGTGACCTAACACCACCTTGCCAACTAGACCATGGCACTGAGTACCACATCCAGTCGTTTCTAAAACACCTCCAGGGATGGTGACTCCACCACCTTTCTTGGCAGCCCATCCAATGCCAAGAACTTCTTCCTAATGTCTAACATAAACCTTCCCTGGCACAGCTTAAGACCATGTCTTCTTGTCCTATTGCTAGTCACCTGGGAGAAGAGACCGACCCTGACTCTGGCTTACCACCCCTAGGCTCATCTCTGAAGAGCCTGATTTCGTCCCCTCCCTACTTTTGAACCTGGTTTAAAGCCCTCTCAATCAGCCCTGCCAACTCATGGGCTAGAATCCTTTTGCCCTTGCTAGATAGATGAAGCCCATCTGACTCTAGCAGACCTGGTGCCGAAAAGTTGCCCCACAATGAAAAAACCCAAAATTCTGCTGGTGACACCAGTCCTTAAGCTGCTTATTGATAACACGGGTTTTCCTTTTGTCATTCATCCCTGCTACTGAAGGAATTGAGCAGAGCACCACCCGCATTCCCATTTTCTAACCTGTCATGGAGAAAAGAAAACACTATTGCATCATCAACTTTTTTGAGTACCACATCTGATTTATTCTTGGAGGATCCCACACAATTTCTTACTGCTTACAGGCTTCTTAAAATTGAAAGATCTAATAGAAAACTGTGAGATAATTTGGCTGAAGGCCAGTGTATTTATGCCAAAGATAAATTTGCACATGAAAGGTGCAAAAGCAGTAAGGAAGACAGAAGACAAAGGCAATGAAGATCAATTATTTAATTATACTTGAAGTAATCATTGTCAGCCTCACAGTGTTATTATGTAAAAGAGGGAATATTTCTAGTTTGGTGTAACTGGAAAAATATACCTGCAGTCTTTTTCTTGGTACAACAAATGAATCTCTGATGCCTTAACTGGATACCTAAGATAGTAGATCTAAAAACACCAGCAAAAAATTTTAAATTGTGATTGATTCCTCCTTTTTTTTTTTATGAAGTCCCAGCTCTCAAACTGAGTTTACATATTAAAACACTTACTAGTAAAATGACATGCTTATAAGTGCCAATGTACCATTGTCTGTTTATTAGGTGTCCTTTAACTGCAGTTATTGCTGGCTGTATTGACACAAAAAAAATTTAACTGCTACACTTCTAAGACCAATGAATTAATGGAGGATTTGACTGTACTTGCATTCATTTCTCTGCTATAAAGTTAAATCTGGTTGCTAAACTCACAAATTGGTACTTGCCAATATTTTTTTTTCCTGTATTGTTGTTAATGATAGCAGGGATTTGACCCAATTCTCAGATCTAATAGACTCTTTAAAGCTGGGAGATATATTTTCAATATGAACGTAGAGAAAACTGAATGGGAAAATGACAAAACAAGCACCGCATCCTAGCAATGTCATTCTGTAAATATCAACGCTGACTGTAACCATCTCTGGACTTCATCTTGCCCAGAAAAACAGATTCAGTGTTCGCAGAAAACTTGTAGCTCAATAAAAATATGCTCAGAAGTGTTCCCTGCATTCTTCTTGGTCATTGTTATATGAACACTTTGCTTTTACATATTAGGATGAAGCGTGGGCTTCTTCTGCAATAAGCAGAGAAATATTTTGAGCCAGGGGCAGTTAAATTTCAAAGTTGCCTCACTTTGCTTCCCAGACATCACCCACTTCTCCTAAGTCATCAACTTAGACTTCAGAGGCCAAATCATGGCATTAAGGAGAAGAAAGAGAAGGCAACTCATTTTAATCAATACAAAAGACTCCTTCCTATGATCTCTTTCAAAAATGGGTACTCAGAAGCAGTTGTAAAATTGCTTTGAATCCTCTGCTCATTTTTGAAGAAAAGGATGGTGATAGGTCACAGTATGCTGAAATTTCCAGATTTAAATTAATTTGGGGAGGATATTTGGCATAAACATCTGAAAATTTCATAGTAGCAAATGTACTTAATGCATGAGTCATAAAGGTAGCATAAAAGGGACATTTGCAGTCCCCCTGAGCAGGTTGGCCTGTCTTGTGTTTGAGCTCTCAATACAGAGCAGCCTACATTTTTGCTGGATTACCCAGTGGTATCTATAGAAACTGTGCACTTGCATTTACAGATCCAAAAATAAACAAGCGGGGCTACTGGTTTTTACCTGTCCTTTTTAAGAACAGGCAAGAAATAGCTCTCTTCTTTCCCTAAAAATAAAACCCAATGCATTCCTGAACATTCCCAAACGTTCAGTAAGATTAAAAGAGGATGGTTCCAGGTCATTATAGAGCACTTAAGAAAGTCTCCCTTATGATTTATATTCCAGAAAGAGCTAGCTTAATTTTTAAGAATTCAAAATCTACTTCTTCATTAAATTTACTATAATTTCACATGGAAGTAAAAAAGACTTTCCTAAGTCAACAATAATTTAATCAGAAAATTTTATTTTGAAAATGGGTAAATGCAATACTCTTTTAACTCTTTCTCTTATATTCATGCCACCATTAAGTCTTTAGAATGAAAATATTAAAACACTTAAGGAACAGTTTCTACTCCTGTTGACATTGGAATGAGACCCAAGTTACTAAAAGACCTTGGACAGATCAAAATAAGAATCATATACTTACTTAATCATAATCTGCTGAAAACACTGGGCTAGGGAAAAAAACCCCAAAAACAAACAGGACAGAGTTTGTTTCTAAGCTTCACCATTTCCTTAATAGTTTGGAGTTTTGCTTGATGCCAGAGCAAGAGCTCCTGTCTGTACTATGATAGAAGAGTAGAGGTCCTTACTCTTGCAATCAAACCATTCTCTCAAAAAAGGTTTTCTCCTGCCTGCAGGGATCAATTTCAATTACTACAATCACGCTAAAGAAGCAGGCCTCTCACTCAAAAACATACCAGGCATTTCTGCATTGTGTTCTGCAAAGGTGTGGACAGCAGCACTGTGCAACTGTCTCAGTGCTTTTCTGCTTAGAGAGTGTAAATTCAGTTGTGTTAATTTTAGTTCACCTGCACCCAAGATAAGTTAAGTCAGAGCACCTGCTCCTGTACCTACTTTCATTTCTTTTTGCTAAAGGAAGGCTTATTAAGTTGGAGAGTTTCTCACAAACCTGAGGGTTCTATATGACAACGAATATACTGGGCAACAGCCACTGTGCTATGGACAAAACATGACATATTAAGCTACCAGAGCCAAGAGCTAAGAAGCACACAAAATGATAGTTATTCATGCAGCATTATTTCACAATATCTTTTCTTTTGCATACCCATTGGGGTAGGGCTTAATTACATAAGCACATACTGCTAAGTGCACAGGCTGCTCAAAGCATTCAACACTATTTTCATTTCAATAGAGTGAACAAGCACAAGAACAACAGCACTGTTGCTGTTTGATTGACATTAAATGACAATAGACTGCTATCTTTTATTACAACACACAGGGAATCCTGGAATCAAGATTTTCATTTCTATTTGCCCTGCATCCCCCACACACAGTTGTATGTCCTTATTTTAATCTTCTCTCCCACATGCTTTCACAGAGTAAGCCTTGCTGTAAAGCAGTGTGGATTGTGGTGTAGATACTTAAATGATCTAATGCTATGTAACCAAAGAATGGGAGATCACACAGGAAAAAAATCCTGCCAGAAGGTGTTTGATGCATGATAGACAACACCTATTTCAGTTGCAATATACAACAAAGACTTATGCAGAAGATGTCATAGTTACTGAAAGCGGGGCTTTGGCAAGAATGACAGCACAAGCTGCTCAGACCTGTGAAGCTTAGGCACTTCTGCATCTGTGCAGAAACAAATCCTTGGGTGCTTGGGAAACCTTAAATGTACATGGAGTGCTCCTTTGGCTCTTAGGAGACCCTGGCATTAGACAACCACAGCCCAGGTCATTGGTCTGCACTGCCACCAGGCTTAGATGTTTCATTCTATCTGAAGTCTTTGCCATTCTATGGAAGAACAGAAGTCCTTATCACCTTCAGTCCTGCTCTCAGTTAGTACCCATCAGAAACCTATTTAAGCCCTCCTTGACTAATTCCAGGACCAAGCCCTTGAGTTTGTGTCCCATGGAAACCCAGATGATGGGGCTGGAGCAAAGCACATATGTGGATCTCATCCTGATGCTACATAGGTCAGTACCCAGATTCAGGAGCTGAAATATGCTGCCAGCTCTCACTCAACCTTTAGTTCCTTAAAAGGTACCCTTAGTTCCTTAAGTCACCTGGACATGTCCCCTATAGTTTCTAAAAGTCCTATTTGATGCCTATAAATAAGTATTCTCTAATTACTATTCTGAAAGTCAATGTTCAGATTAACTGATTCACTTATTGGAATGATAAATGAGTCCACTTTTAGCATCTATTGAGAAGGCAGAGACTCAGGAAAAAAAAATGAACACAGAGACTGAGCCATAATGCAGGAGAACACAGAATGGCTGTGGGAACTGAAACAATATAGGAGCACAATAAGATAAAATAGGTTTTTCTCTTCCAGGAATGGAAATCTGTGGGTTTAGGGTTTACATGCTGAAATGTGACCACAAGAGGAAAGGGGAGGGCTTTTTTGGTGTGTTTTTGTTTGTTTGTTTGTTGGGAGTGGGGGTTTGGCTCTTTGGTTGGCTAGTTTGTTGATTTGTTTGGGTTTTTTTTTTTAGTGGGAAAAAAATTCATAGCCCAGTATTTTAACAAAAATTTCACTTATTTTTCTGGAAGTGTCAGGAAATCTAGCATACATACTTATGTGACTGCTCAAGTAGGAGTGGCTGCTCTTTCAGGAGCAGCTTTTCATCTAAAAGGCAAAATTCGAACAAAAATGTCAGTTTGTAAAAGAGGAGGACCTGCTCTGTGAACTGTAAGCTTTCTGGGACAAAAACTGTCTCAAATGATGCCACCTCAAACTCTATTTGAAATAATGTGCCATTTTTAAGCTTTCAAAATAGATCCATAAAACAGTAGGAAACAAAAATTAATCCTAGAAATCAGTGAGAATGCACCAAAGCGCTGAGAAGAGGAGAGGAAGGCCAAGGGATCCAGTGGTAAGGCTGCCACCAAAGACTGCTACCCTCTTTCACTTCTTCCTAACCTTCTCCGGCAATCAGAAGAGTGGTGGAGTCCTCTCCTCTCCATAGGTCCTGCTTTCTTTCATGTCCTGCTCCAATCTCACCCTGGTCTAATTTCTGATCTATCAATGGAGTACTGAGACCTGGGAAGATTTTAAACTACAGTTTTAAAAATGTCCAAGACTAAGCCTGTATAAAATCTTTCACTGTTTTATCAATACTCACGACTATGACTCATCACTACTTTGGCAAATAAAGTGCTGAAGTATTTTTCTAGGTTTTTCAGGCTTTTAAAATATGCGCATAAGAATCAGAAGGATATCAACAAACATATCAGAATAATTTCAGGTAGGAATTAGACACTTTGACATATACCTGATATTGATGTTGGCATTTTTTGCTGTTGATTCGCTCAGTTTTTGGATTCTCTCCAAGTGGGAGGAGAGGATAACTTTTGCAAAGTAAACACCTAAACTCCTTTCAAGGAGAAGAGAAAGAGTTGATGACCTCCTAAGGAAGATTCAGACAAGATGACTCTTCTTTCCTGTGCCTGGACTGGTAGGGAATTCCAAACAACTACACCCATAGGAAATCCAGAGCTCCAAACCATGCTGTGAGGGTAAATATCACAAAAATATGCAAGGATCTCAAAAAAAACCCCACAAAAACAAAAACAAACCAAACCCTTTCCTTGAAAAAGGTACCAAAATTTTACATGTGTATAAAGTCTGGGCAACTGTAAGAATAGTTTGCCCTGTAAAATGAAAGGACTGAGTCACATAAGGATTTAGAAGAGCTGCTAGGTATCCTAACTTCTGATCACCTGCAGCCCCCAGTTATGCAATGAATATCAAAAGTAACGGATGTATAGAAAACTATGTAATATTGTACAGAGCCTGTTGTCACTTGAATTTCCTCTACTCTGAGATATTATATTTGTTTTCCTATCCCACACACGTATAAAAGAGATGTTAATAGAATATTCATGCTTGTTACTTGATTTACTTGGTAGAATTACATAGCTTTACATTTATAGCCACATTTGTATATAAAGAAACTTTTCTTTCACAATACTGTCTGATATGACTTATCTCTGATCTTTTTGTACAGAAGATTAAAAAAGCAACGGAAGATGGAAGAAATTGCTCACACTGCATTATTAAGACTTCTCTGAAACCAAGCAAGTCAGAAAACTCTGCAAAAGCTTGTATTTGAGAGAATATCTGTAATAGAAATGTTGGACACATGAGAAGCAAGTGGCGTATTGAATTCTAACATGGTTTTGAATGTTAAATGTTCATATTTGCCTAAACTGTGCCAGAACAGAAATTCAAAAGCTTCTGAGTGTTTCGACTCGATCCCTTTGAAGAAGTCTGATTCCCTGCCAGAAGAAATAGCCATGCTGTTCATGTTTGAAAACAACTAACTTGAAAAGATTAAAGTACTTCTAAACTGTTGTTTGTGTATATAGGCGAACAGAGGTTCCAAATATTAAAAGACTTAGTTTGGGCTTTGATAAATTTAATTCCCTTTGTCAAGCAACTTGGCAACACTCAGTCTATTGTTTCAGTGGAAAAAAAGAATTTGACAAAAATGATGTCTCTATAAAAGCTAATAGGTTTGGATGGCTTTAGTTTATTTAACACATAAATGACATTCTAGATAGCCTTAAAGAAGAATCAAAAAGTTGTAATATAACATTGTGACAATCTGAAGGTAAAGCAACAAACAAAACAGATTAGATGTTGATCTGATATGTAATAAAAGAAGACAGTTATACCATCATTTTGGAGCAAAAACCTCAGTAGTCTGAAGAGAAATATCCACAAAAGTATATTCTTCTTACCTCGTGGAGGAATCTCTTAATGAAATATGCTTTCTATTGAAAGATGTTCCTTGGTTATGTATCATATTGTTTCTTCTGCTCAAATTAGCAAAAGGAGAGGCAGAATTCATTGGGGAATCTGACCTAAGAATGCAGAAAAACATGAGAAATAGTTTTGTAGAATTACATTATCTTTCATTTGCTTTAAGGAGAAATGAAGTTTTGCACTCAAATTCTTAAGAATTTTATTCTTTGTGTGAGAGTCCCACTGTAGGCAGGAGTGATAGGGCCAGAAAAGACATTGAATAAGGAAGTTTGTGTTTCTGTCAAGGTAGATAATTGTCTGCATAGCTCCTGAAAGATCACTATTTTACAATGCAAAACTATGAGAATTAAAGACCTAAGACCACCATATTTTCATTACAGATGCCATAATACAGACCTCTTTAGGATAATTAATTTAATCAATATGCTATTGGCCATTCCTACCTCACTGGCAAATTCTCTCTGTGGTGCATATCACTAAAAGTGTCATGATCCATTGATAGTTCCAAGCCAGAAAATACATCAGAAGATGCTGCAGCTCCCTTGTCCGCCTGGCTGTGCATCACACCCCCATCCCGGTGTAGACTGCAGATGGCTCATGTTCCTATGTAACTAGTTGTTTACCACAGAAACAAGTTACTGAAAGTTAATCTCAAAAAGTAAAAGAAGAGGTTTATTCCACTGAGAATTCAGCTTTCCACAGCAGGGTTAAATGGACAACAGCTGGCATTTCTAGCAAAACCTGCAACTTCTTGATAGTCGATGGAGTCTGGTGGGGCTAGACAGCATAGTCATCAAGGAGCAACATGGGTCTGATGGCTGCAAAGAGTTACAGTTTCTGATAATACAATACTCAGAGCCAGACAAATATGATCATTACTGCCTGCTCCAGGGAATGATTTACTATTTGGAAAGCTGTCTTGAATGTAGGTTGTGCTTTGCTGGTACTTCCATACTGACTATAATTTTTATTGATTTCAGAAGTGTACCAATTGCTTTGCACATACATAAACAAGCTCATGCGCACGTTCCTATTAATAATAGCAGCATTCTTTAGAGCTAGCCAGATATTATGCACACTAATATTTTTTTTTTTTGTTCATCAAAATCCAACAATTATTTAAATTCAAAGTTTGAGGGAAATACTTTTCTGTACAATTTCTTTTAAAAGTAAATTTTGCAACTTTTTGTTTCGGAATTTCACAAACAAACCCCTCTCTTTTCTTTCTAAAATGTACTTACAGATTATTACATAGTAAGATAATAGAGGAATGAAAATAATTTCACTGAATTTTGGATATTAGTCTAAATACCGTTATTTTTAAAGGTTGAATTCACAGATATTTATCCCTGAGCTCTGATTTTCAGGGTTCAGGCATGACTTACAAAGCAGACAATTTGCATGTACAGCCAAGTATTTCTGTTAGCAATTTCAGCAAGAGTGACATGGAATGAATTTTTTTGTAACACTGTCTAATTGCACCTTAATGTGCACTTTCCAATCACGTTGGTTGATTTTAAAAAATGAATTAAAAATAAATCCTTCACATTGCTTTGCTAGGCTTGTACCAAGACTTTTCATCTTTCTTTCTACATGAAGAATATTTTTTCATTAAAAAATAGATAAGGAAATAAAAGTTTGATAAAATCAAAGTACTGCCAGTTCTATGGAGAACATATTTTCTGTTGAGAATTCATTTTGATTGAAGATTTATTATCAAATTCTGCTATTTTTCATGAGACAGAAACAAATCTAATTTTTGGATGTTGTCTTTCCATACTTTATATAGATTTGAAGATGTCAAATCAGTTTCAAAACAAAGAGTTGGCCACGGTTTATAATCTTGAGTGTACTCGAAAAAAATTCTCACTGACTTATCTCTCCTTAAATGTTCATTGTGAGTGCACTATAAGCCTGGTGGTTTTGACATCAACATTGGTAGAGAAAGCTTTCATGTATTAAAATGAAAACCAGAAATCTAATACTTCCTTTTTTTTTTGTGAACCATGATTTTCATTCCAAACTTCTCAATGGCAATATCAAATGGACCATTTGCAGAGGCACTAATGAAAACTTGCACAAACAACAGAAGTCTTTACAAGACTTTTTTTCATGTAATCTTTATTGAGTGCTTGCCAACAGCCCCACACACTGATCATTTCAGCCACATGCTCTGTGCTCTAGGGCAGACGCAGCAGAGGAACAAGAAGGTTGGCATAGGATTCAGGAGCTAAGTGGAAAACAGTTAGTGGAAAGCACATCTGTCTGAATTAATCTTGCCAACATCTAGGAACACATTTGGGTTCTGTAGAACATTCATTAATATATATAATTATAAAATGTCGGTAAAAAAACCCCCCAAACTAAACCAAAATTCTTTTTATTTCCCTGGTTTATCCTTCCTATGCTACTCCCAGGTCAACAAAACTCTAAGTTTTGATTTTTTGTTGCAAAACTAAATAAGGATTTCTTTCTCATTAACTAGGTGTCAGAATATTTTACCTGTCATTTGTAGGTAAAATAGTAAAAAGTTGTATTCAAGAAGGTCAAAGAATCACAATGGTTTGGGTTGAAAGGGACCACAAAGATCATCTTGTTCCAACTCCCTGCCATGGGCAGGGACACCTTCCACTAGACCTGGTTGCTCAAAGCACTATCCCGTCTTGCCTTGAGCACCAAGTCTTATAGGAAAATACTCTAATTCAGAGCAGAAAGCTA
The DNA here is from genome assembly GCF_017639235.1 of Corvus kubaryi. NCBI lineage: Eukaryota > Metazoa > Chordata > Aves > Passeriformes > Corvidae > Corvus > Corvus kubaryi. The sequence continues at coordinate 6,933,605 of NW_024582073.1, forward strand.
GCAATTAAGATAGCCAGAAATACAAGTTAATTTTATGTAGTAGGTTGAAACTGTGTTGATGAACAAGTTCCTAAGTCAATGGCTCTTTTGCAATTTGCATATTTAAACAGACGTGGAAGTGAAGGAAGTTCCTTTTTGTTCCAGCTTTTCCCACAGGGAAAGGGGGGGAAAATGGGCCCTGGGTTCCGTCTCTTGGAGCGAGCCTGGGCCTCCCCTTCCCTGGCACAGCGGCACAGTGGCACAGGCCCCTGGGTCGCTGCGGAAGAACCGTCCTGGAGCCGCAGGCAGTTAAAAACAGCCATGAATTGCTGTTCATGGACATCTTCTGGGCACTGGTGGGGCTTCCCCTCCCCACACGGCCAGCGCAGCCCCGCATGGACCCAGTGGAACCAGCGCAGCCTCTCTGCAGCCAGCATAGCTTGTACCGAACCGAAGAAGACACCATGCAACCAGCAGCATGCAAGGGAGCAAGGCTTTCTCCAGTGCAAAGCATGGACAAGATCAGTTTCTTAACATGGAGGCTCCAAGGTCAGAAAGAAAGAGAAAGAAAGTCACATTGAACGGAGTCAAGATGGCGAGGGGGAAAAGGGGCACGTAGCTTAAAGATGCTTTCTGCAGGCCGTGGTGAAAACTGTAATATCACAAACTGCATGTCTTTTAATCCTTTTGAAGTACATAGGGGGATAGAGAATTCATGTCCAGCCTATGAAGATATGAGAAATGCCTATGCCAGGCTATATAGAAGTGGTGAAAGGCTTTTAGAGATTTTGAAGAAGAGAGCCTTTGTTTTCAGGCCAGAATAACTCATCCTTAAAAATACTAAAACCTTATGTTTATGGGCCCATGACTGCATTATGAATAGACTGTGAGATTTTCATGGGAGAGATGTTTTTCCACCTCAGCCCTTGTTTACGGGCAGGACTGCTGCTGGTGTCAATTTGGAAACCATGTTAAAGCAGAAGAAACTCTTTCTTCCTTAAATATTGGAGAGACTTTTAAGAACTGCAACAATGACCAAATCCCATGTTTTGTTTTTCCCCTGTGCAGTTTTGGTGGATAGGAGGGGGTACCAGAGGAGAGGGGAGTTTGCTTTGATTTCTTACTATTTCTTTTTGCTTTTAATTCTGTTAGAAATAAACTTTTCTTCATACAGCAACTGTTTAAGTCTGAATCTGTTTTGCCCAGCAGTTTTTATCAGTTTTCCTCAATAATCTTTATTTCTCCTTATGAAAAAATAACAGATTTCATGGGGTTTGGCACCTAGCCAGCTAAAACCATGACATTTTATCAGCCATATTGCCTAGCAGAGTTCCACTGCCTACAATAGACACTTTGCTTTTCTACATATACTGGGATCTGGTTCTCTCTCTCAGCTGTATTTTGAAGGGAATTTCCTGCAAGCTCTTTTGTCCTGATTAGTCCATAAAGGTAAATTGGGCCTCACTACAAGTGTTTCGTAAACCAGCATGGAGCATGCACGAATAATCTGTTTTTCATCCAATTAGGAAAAAAAAGATGTGTCTCAGGCTTCCTACTGTGCCTAGAAACTACCTCCCACTCGTATTCTTTATCAATTCAGCTGTGCTTCCTCCATTAACTCCATTGTCTTTGCAGTTCCATGTAATCTGGTGTCATTCACAGCACACTGACTAAGGGAAAAGTATGGAAAAAATTGTTTTCTGTTCAAAATTCTAACATTATAAAGAATCATGAAATCTGTGTGGAGTTTTGCAATAGTTCATTGTCAGCTGAGCCATGGTGGCCTAGCACTCCACTTTGTCTTTAGGTTTCTCTTGGAGTTTTAAGACTTTGCTTTTTTGCTTCAGCTTCCTTTTAATATTGAAGAGAGCAATGCACTGTAGTACTAGTAGTATGTTCGCATGGTCTCAAACTGCTCTGCTGATATGCACTTGATGAGGGGGGAGTTTACAAGGGATAAAATGTATAGATCTGTAGTCCTTGGTATTTTCCCCATCAGGTACATTTCTGCAATTCTGGACTCTCCCAGATGACTGATTAAAAGAAAGTACTGATTTTTCCCTAGTAAAATCCTTTAAGTAGGCTGCAGAGGCCAAGAAACTCACAGTGATTCTTTTTATTTCCTATAGTAAGTGTGAACACCAAAACCCATGTTCACAATAGGAGTTTGCCATGTCACCTTCCCTCTCCTATAACACCAGGCTTAAACTTCTTCTGTTTGATTAGTCTTTTTTTCAGCTTGTACCTCAACTTTGTAATATGAGGTCCTTAAAAAAATGAACACTCAGCTTGGTATCCAAGATAATTTTTGAGTCTTCAGCCTAACACATGTATTTCCAACAGATTTTACACCCTGACATTTACAAGCAGTGTAATAACCTATGCAGTGGAATCTATCTAATGACAAATACCAAAGGTGAATACACATGATTTCAAAATTTATGTGAGATCTATAGTTATGAAAGACCAACTTTTTTTTTTTTTGTGAATATTCTTTTCCTTAATTTCACTTTAGATGTTGTATTTTTTCCTAAATTAAATAAACAAATTTTTTGTACCTTATTTGGGAGATAAAAAAATGAGCATCATGTTTAACATTGTTTATCTACTGTTTTGCCAAAACTAATGAATAAAATTGCATGATGCTCTCTTGTGTTGGCTTTTTCTGAAAAAGTTTTTCCTAGCTTTACCCAAATTGCACATGATGCTTTGTGAAATTAAAAATTATATGCTCTATTTTCCCCTGTTTCATAGAGACAGAAATTGCAATTTTTTCATTGCAATAAAAAACTGATTTGCATTAACTCCATCTGGTTTGATTCCATAACATACTATAAGCACAGTGGGAATCAACCAGAAGGACAGAAAATATCATCAGAGAAAAAATTACAATATATCAATTACCAGTTTAGTTCTGAAGCATTTCCTCTTTTCTCTCTGATAGTCCTGGCGTGATGATAATATTTTATAATAGAGAAGCAGGTAGAAAGCAATTTCAATCATCTTCAGATGCTGTGGATACTCACATAAAAAAAAATGCTGTTGAAAGAAAAACAGGCATTCCAGAATTGTACAGGATGTTAGGGGAAATTTGTCCAATTTCTTAGGTTGCACATAACAAAACTCACACTACTTTCATTTTCACACTACTTTTATTTTCCATACACACACAAAAATTCTCCTGAGTTTTACAGCATTTTGGATAATAGAATCAGAATATCTTTTGAGAAGATTGAAGGGTTCCAAAGAAATTCCTTCAGGTCTATTCATTGGCTGAAAGACTTTTAGAACTGCATTTCTCAACATTTATTTCAATATTTCTGGCTAATATGGTTAGTCTTGTCTGAAATTAAGATTTGGCCAAATCCAAGCGTCATTTGTTTTATCAAAAGACTTAAACCAGCAGTTTGGTATAAATACAAAAAGTATGAGTTAAAAAAGCTGCAGCATTTTTTCTAAACTGGTGTGTCCTATAAGAAAATAGCTACAAAATAATTTTCTGAAAAAAATGAAAAAAGACAGGGAGATTTTAGGTCTTAAAATTGAAGCTTACCAAAGTTTACCAGAGTCAAGTAAGTTACTGTTTCCTCATTTGCACCTTGGTCAACATTGCAGACTTCCCACATTCCCCTTCTCTTTTGTTTTAAGTGGGGAGTATTCCAGGTTTCCTTGTTTCAAGCAATGTGATAGTGTTTCTCAGGATCTGGTCTGCAGACTTCCTGATTCTTTCTGTGTCATAGAAGCAGCACAGATAGAAACCTGAGTACAGAGGGATTGGATGCCAAGTCCAGTTGGACTTGGAGACAAAAGAGAAAAGCTGGAGAAATTTAAGCCCAGCTAAGTACCATGCAGACACTGGCTCACTCTCCCCTGGTGGGGAGAAGAATCAGAAAGAAAAGGCAAACCTTGTGGGAGATTAGAACAATTTAATAATTGAAACAAAATGTATTAGTAATTTTAGTCATACGGAGAGGGGGGGAGAGTAACAGAACCCAAGAAAAACAAGCTGCTTACCACCCACTGACCAGTACCAAGCCTGTCCCAGAATTGTCATAGTCCCCAGTTTCAGGTAATTCCCCCTGTTTGTATACTACATGTGGCATACTGTGGTATGGAATATCCTTTTGAACAGTTTGGGTCACCTGTCCCAGCTACGGTCCCTCCCAGCTTTTTTGTGCAGCTCCTCACTAGCAGAGCAGGAGATACTGGAAAGTCCTTGACTTAGTGTAAGCAACACCCAGAACAGCCAGAACATCTGTGTTCTATCAGTATGATCTTCATACTAAATCCTAAACACAGCCCCGTACTAGCTATTAAGAAGAAAATAAACTCTGTCTCAGCCAAAACCAGGACAAAAGAAAAATGGAAATATCTTTGTCTCTTATCTGGAAACACAGGTTTCAGAAATAGGCTGAGCTGGAAATCAACCTGGTATTTTTCAGGTATATGACAGTAAGTGAAGTTTTTGAGGATCATCTTACATTAACCCAAGCTGTCCGTATAAACATGGCTTTATATCACTGGTATCTGAATGCATGAGGAGAGTGCTAATTCACGCCACGAAACCACTGTGTTGTGAGCTCTTTAAATATTTTATATCATTAAAATTCAAACCTAAACTAACTTAAATGCATAAGCACCATGAATTTCAAATGGCTGTGTAGTCAGAGGCATGAGGAAAGTCAATAAAAATTTGCCACAAGAACTACTTCTCCTCTGGCAATTCTGCCAAATTTTAATGAATCTAACAGAAATGGATGCCAAACAGGCTTCCCTTCTCTTCATGCTTGTTTTGATGTACAGAAACATGAGAATTAAGTTAAAAGGTGAGTTGTGTCATGCCTGGGGATCTGTCAGCACCAAGTAGTATTATAAAACAGGGAACAGAATCTGTGCTTGGCTTCTGCCATGTCATTCACTACATCACCAGCTTTGGTCTTGGAGTGATGAAACTAGAAAGAGGATTTGGGGCTCACACAGTGATTCAGTTTTCCAAGCTCCACTGAACTGAGCCAAGTCCAGTCAAATGTATTTTGTCTATTCTTTGAAATACTAATTTAGCCATTGCAATGGAATTTCAGTGCTCTTGATCATGAGCTACACAGCATAAACGAAGAATCACCCCTCCTTTGTGGTCAGTAAGGAAAAAATGCAAATGCCACATGTAACCATTAACATGGAATGACCGAGGCAGCACCTGGAACTATACAACAAATGCTAGACTTTTTTCCTCTTTCAAGAGAATTGTTTTTCACAACTCAGATTTTTTTTTTTTACTTTTCAAAAGTATCACTGATTGCATTTCACCTCACCACAAAACTGTCAGTTATGTTTCTCTTCTCTGATTCAATGGTTTATGACTCATTCCCTTATTGTTGTATGCTATACTGTAATTGTTATTTCCATTATCTGGTGCGTGAGTCATTTTCTTTGCAGCTATTTGTTACAAAGTATGATTCTCACTTCTCTTAACATCTGTTTGAGTTCCTTCTGTGTTGATGATCATATTTTATATGCATTGGATATGACTTCCTTCCATCTCAAGCATTTCATTGCACTGTTGTTTACTATATATTGAGCACTGAAAGCGTCACCTGTAGATCATGTCTTCCTTGAAATTTTAATCTGAGTAGTCCTGTTCTATCCATTTTCCTGGGCCATTTTGGCACAGCCCTTAGGAAGAAACTTTGGAATTTTTTGATTTCCTGACATCGTGTATAAAGGTCACCAAGGAAATTCTTTAAGTTAACTCTCTCTCTTTTGCATATAATAAATTATATAGCAAAGCAGTGACTGAAATTCTTGCCTATATTGAATCTAGGAGGATTTTTATACTGACACTGTGGAAAATCATAAGTCCAAATGTCTTCATTTCACTGCAAAATGTGCCTAGCTGTAAACTGCGCCTAGCTGTAAACTGCAATTAGGAGCAGGATAATTGTATTTCCTAAATGTATCCATTACTCATGATTCTGTGCTATACCATGCTACCATGCTGTGCTAAATTTAAAATTGGAGCTGGCAGATATGATGGGTAGAAGCTAGACTGTGGAAGAAGGCCAAGAAAAGGTCCATGTTCAATTGCAGTCCCTTTTAAGTATTCAAAATAGCAAGATAGTAGTATTGTGGAAATTTTATCAAAGTTTTCTCCGCACAGAAAAAGTCTGCCTTCACTAATGGGTGTCTAAGGGTATTCATAGGAAATGAATATGCTTACCATCACCATAAGCTATCTCAGCAAAATAAGTAAGCTTCATGTTTAGCTGAACTTTTGTCTTTCTTTCGTAGACCTTTTTTCCCCCTAATTTCCTGTATCTCTGTACACATTTCCATCTGAACAGTATACTTGTCCCTTTTTTCATGCTGATGGTTGATTCAGGCTGTCTTCTTCCAAGACAAGGGAAAACTGCCTGGACCTAAATTTGCTCCTTCTCATGCCCTAAAGGCAGTACCATCTTATCTTGCACTGCTGGTTTCACTGAACACCTACCATGGAGAGGAAAAAGGGATGCACTCAGAGTATTCACATGGGAAAGTAAGGAAAATCAATTCTTATCCCCCAAAAGGCAAAATTGCCTAGTGCAAAAGTTCACTAAATGTTATAAGTTATGTTTTATATATCAAGAAAAAAAGGAAAAAAAAGCATGAACTGGAAGCCTGTGTCTATAGATTTTACTTCTGTATGTCATGTGCTGGGATCTACAATTTCATGCCTTGCATTCCCTAATGAAGAAACTAGACATAACAATAGTGAAGGATACATAATTTCATCTAAAAAACAGCTTTCATTTAACATGTAAGAGAACACAGAATGCCAGAGGTTTCTTTAGATTCCTCAGACAAAACTGTATAATGGTATGCACATTGTCTATATTCCTTTTAACACATGCATTTTTGAAGTGTAAAAGTGTTATTACCAAACTAGAATAATATGTATATTATTTTTAAATGCTGCAGTTTCAGAACAACAATGCATACATTCATAAGGATAGTTTGTATATATTTTCCAGCTTTAGATTTATAAATGTCTACAAATGAACAGTAGTCGCAAACTTTATTTTTCACCTGTGTGACCACTAGTCCATTCCCCACAACGGTAACGTAATTATTAAGAAATGAACTCTGATATGAATTGCTCTGTGTGTAGTTCATGTGAGGTTGAGCCACAAATTGCTTTCACAGCATTACAGAAGCATACCTATTATGAAAAGCAGTTTGTAAAGTTAAGAAAAGCTAGCCAAAAATGACTGTATTTAACAAGGATTTCTGGTAGCACCCACAAAGGCCTGCATCAAAATAAAATGAGGATTCTTGCATAAAAAGCTCACAGCATAAGTAGAAAATTATACTGAAAGTTGGCAAGAAAGGGATCAAATCTGTATTTTAAATCAAACATCAGCTGCCACTCTCTTCCAGCACCATCATTATTGAAGTGAAGTCTTGAGGAGATATACAAGAGAAGCAAGTATGTCTACAGATGCCTTGAAGTTTTCAAATAAAACAGCTCTGAAGGTCCTTCAGAAGACCTCAGGTTTGCAGCATTCTAAGAAAGACAGTTCAGGTTCCAGATGGGCTGTTTTTAGATTCCTCCTAGACTGCCATAGAACAAGAAACACTGGACAGCGTTTGCCCTGACTAGGCAAATAGGAAACCCAGAAGACCCCTGAGGTTATTCAGCAAAAATGGTCTTGCTCTGAAATGAGTTTTTCAGCTTTTTGCTAGAAAAAAGAGGATGACTTGTAATGCAAATTAACCACAGTTCAAGAATGAAAATTGTTTCATTTACCCCTGCCAAGCTCCCTTCAAAAGATTTCCTTGAATAAAAATTAAATACTTCCACTTTTTCATTTTGTTAAATCCTGTTGTGGTTCAAGCTGAACTAGATCCATTCATCATGCAAACCAATACACAGGTGACAAAGGGCTGCAATATGGCTGATATGAGATAAAAAGAAGTAGCATAACACCGTCAAGGAACTATTTGGATGAAAAAAGAGGGACCAGAGAGAGAAGTAATTTGAGAGGAAGATCACAGTTGCTTCTGGGTCATTAACTTCCATTAGTAACACATATTGATTAAAAATTTTTTCTGCTTTGTTTGCAAACACGATATAGCTTTATTGCTCCATATTTCTTTCTTTTTACTTCACCTTCTCTCTCCCAAGAGTTTATACCTTTCTGGAACTTAGAATCAATTTTTGCTATGATGAAATTTATTTTACATTTATTAAAACCCTCAGAGTAGCAATGTCAGTAGAGTGAGTGAAAGCTCAATAGTGGAGAAACGGAATTAGTCTACAGATGCAAACCCAGCACAGGTGGTACTACAATTTTGTAAAATCAAAGTGGGAGGCTTTGCACTTCCATGTGGCCCTTCTCTTCATATTCCACAGATTAAAGGACAGCTGGAAATTTTTTGGAGAGGCCCAAATCCCTATGAATAAGGAATAATTGAATTACAAAAGAAAGAGCAGAAAGAAAAAGCTGGCTGAAGTTATATCAATAAGAAACCAAATTCCAACCATCTTCTTGTTTTACATCAATAGTTTACTTGTGTTGTTTACTTCATAAAATTTAACTGGAATTCATCTTTATTCCCTCTTTCCCTGCTACATCTTTGTGATAAAAACAAATAAAATGAATTGTTATTACTGAAGGTCCAATAAAATTCTGGGTAACATAGGGCTTCTTGGGAAATGTGTACTCAGTACAGACTTCATGGAAGACTCTGTGGGAAAGGAGTACACTAGTAAGTGTGGTTGATCTATTGATTGCTTTTTCATCCACATATGACCTTTTGTGAATACATGACTAGGTCTTTACCTCTTTATCTTTTGCTTTGCTGTGGTTTTCTATTACTACTTTAAACTGAAAACAAACTAAATACAAGGATACCAGGTAAGCATATATGGGGAGATAAATCTTCTTGTAAGGGAGGCAAGAAGACAGACTTTAAGGATTTATGAGATCTAAATTAATAAGAGCGGTCAAACAGGAAGGAATGGTGCCCTTTACAATTGGCTTTATGTTGTATCCTGACTGAAAAAACCTTGCTTGTTACTGGAAATGTCTCTGCACCAGTTCTTTTTTTAATGTAAAAATGAGATTAGAGCATTCTTAAAAATAGACATTACTCTGTAATTTCAAACTCCTGAAAAGGTTACCCAAGTTGCAAACAAACTTCAAAATAAATTCTTACCAAGAATGGAAAATTTATAGTCCCAAATATTTGTGTTTCAGGAAGTTAGGAGTAACCAAAACCAGAATGTGCCTGAATGTTAGAATATAGTTATTCAAGTGTATGCATTCCTCAATCTGTCTATAAGGCAGCAGAAATTCATATCTGAACAGGAAGATCTGTAACTTATGGGCTTTTTCGAGGGTTTTTGGGCTGATGAGGTTTTGGGGTAACCATGAATACTTCTCAAACTTTTTCAAAAATTTCCAAAATAATCATATCAGGAAACAACTCAGGCACAACCACTGCATACAAAAGTGAATTAATTGTCATTGTATATACTAGAATTATTGAGAAAGATCAAGCTGGCTGCAGCTGCTGACAAATCCTGAATATTCATGTTGTTCAGTGGGTGGTTTGGAGCCTGGCAAAAGAAAACAACAAATGTGTCACAAACAAAATAAAAGCTAATTCTTGCACATAGTTTTCTGCTGTGCATCTTTGAATTCAGATAAAGGGGAATAGTACAGTTCTTTAAATATAATGGGGTTTTTTAAATCAAAAACATAAGGCATAATAAAACACTGGGTGCGCTTTGAAATTTATTTATGTGACCGAGTTTTTTATGAATTATATACATTTCTTGCTTTTCTTAGGCAATGAAACATATTTTTCACAGAGTGCAGGAAGTATAAAAAAATAGTAATAACTGCAGTGAGAATTTTGCTTCTCCAGAAAGCACCCTATATGGAAAGCTTGGAATTATAGGAGGCCTCTTGGAGCTAGAGGCATTTGTCCTGTGTTTGCACAGCACGGCAGATCCCAATTCATGACCACTTTGATGTACTACCCTATATGCTCACAAATCACAGCAGCAGTTAAATGAAAGACTATGGGTTATCCATATTTCTTCTTTAGAAGCACCTATATGATGTGACAACAAGGTATAAATCATTTGCCTTTCAGTACCCTGTAATATTTTACAGGAACAAAACAAAAACCAAACCATATCTTTACCAAAAAAACCCCCAAAACAAACAAAATAAACAAACAAAACTAACCCCCTTCCCCCCCAAAAAAAACCCCACAAAAAAACCAAGACAAACACCACTCAAACAAACTAAAAAAAAACAAACCAAAGAAAATCCAACCTAATATTTTGACTTGCCCAGTCTGAACTGAGTGGGATGAGTGACACTGTATCACATTGTCGTGGATACTTTGTTAAGAAACATCCTTTTATTCATAACTGGGGTTACTCTGGCACTTTTCTCAGCCCATCTAATTCAAAATAACTAGCTTTTCTTCATGATCTACTGCTCTTCATGAATTCTTGCTCAGCAGAATTGATGCTCTCTCTCTCTCAGGACTTGAAAAATGGATAATCTAACACAGACTTACACAGAAACTGCTGGGTCCCACTCAGCTAATCAAACACAAACATCCACAGGAAGATGATTTCCTTTACCGCAGGTATACACCCCTATTAACATCTGAATCCCCTCAGTAAAGTTCTCTACCCTGACTCTTGACTCCGGGGACACAGAAGCAGACTTGGCATCTAAAGCCCAGCTGTGATGGGGAATGTTTGCAGTCCCTGGGAGCTGCAGCAGCCACCATGTGCGTATCTATCCACAGCATAGCTGCATGAGAGCATCTGTGGACATGAAAAGTTGTCAGCAGAGACCCCTTGGGGGATGTGTGCTATTCCCACAATACTTGACTGGACAGGCAGCAAGTTTGGCAAGGGGAACACAGGGTCCAGAGCCTGAATATTTCATTCGTTGGCATCTTTTGCACAGGTGAAACCCACACTTGTGACTTAGAGACCCACCTGGTGCCCAGGCAGCATCTGGGGAGAAGGTGGACTAAATGACCATTAAAAATGGGGTCATCTAAAACAGGCTTGCACACCTACATGTGCACAACAGGACAGAGGTCCAAGTGGCAATGAGATGATGCAGGAATTTCCCTTCTCTGTGACACCTCATTTGCATTTTCTTAAGGTGCAGTTAATTAATAAAATAGCCCAAGTTAAAAACAGCCTTCAACTGAAGGCCTCCTTGAGTAATTTGAACCACATATTAAATGACCACATAGACATAGGAATATGAAATAAATCTTTAGCAAAATCCTTGCATGAGTAGCTTCAACAGATCTACCAGTGAAGCAAATGTGAGGAAGATTATTTACTTTAATTTGCCTTTTTAAAAAATAAAATTACCTCTCCCCTTTCACTTTATCCTCACAACTAAATGTATGAACAAATATTTGCACTGTTTTTCATTAATTCTTTGTTCAGTCTAGTTCATCATATTAGTTTGTTTTCAAATGTCCATGTTTATTTTTATCTAAATAATTTAGTACAAAAGCTGGCACTGTACAAGTCAAGCATTCATTATAACAATATTTGCTTGAATAGTTTGGATTTCTTATTAATGAGAGTAAAAAAGGCAAGGGGAGAGGAAGGGAGGGGGTGGGAGAGGAGGAGAGGAGAGGAGAGGAGAGGAGAGGAGAGGAGAGGAGAGGAGAGGAGAGGAGAGGAGAGGAGAGGAGAGGAGAGGAGAGGAAACTGCTTGAAAGACAGGGAAATTTAAAAAAAAAGAAGAAAAGGGGGAAAAATCTGATTTATTAAGATCCACTTCTTATATATTCAGTATAAAAATAATAAGTGAATTTCTAAGGTAAAACTAGATCTTGCTATAGTGAAATGTAAAACTGCTCTTGATTCCTGTGTGGAGAAAATCTTTTAAGACATTAAATGTAATATGACTTTTGCGGAGTGTACACTGAATGCTTTGAATATTATCAGAAAAGGAATTCAACTTCCAGTCTATACAGACATCTTTTACAACCTCAAAGGTGACATTGAATTTGAGTTGAACAGGTCAGGCAGGTCTAAAATCTTTTCTTTGTTCCACTTAATTGGTTCGAGTTTATAATTTTTGATGTTACACTATCTATCCATAAAACAAAAAAAGATTTTTCTAACTATCCAGCTGGCTATTTTTTTTTAAGTTTACTAGCTTTTACAAATTATTCTTTTACTTGGTCCCAGATATCTGCATTTTCTCACTTTCCAGTAATAAGTGCATATGCATTCACTCAAACCTGAAGATTGAACAACAGGTGCTTACAGGAGTTACTAAGATCTATTTGTTCTGTGCTGCAAGTCTAAGCTCCTGTATTCTGAAGCGTATGCTTCTTTGGGCTCACTCCACCTCTTATGGTGCCTTCATAGCACCTATTTGTAAGAGAAATCATCAAAAGAATGAAAATGTGTTTTTAATAGCCCTGATTTAAATTAACATTCCACTTAGTCACTGCCTCTCTCAGTACAAATGCTTCCCTGGCCTCAGGCATGCTGGCCACATATAGCAGAACCTCTGCCTAAGCCTTAAAACACATCATTTGGATTTAGCTCTGACATTGTCATAGGCTTCCCTTTCACTTATGGGTGGTGATAAGACTACTGTAAAGCTGCAATAGACACTGTTGTTGCCATAAAGGTCATATGTCGCTTTCAGATTAGAATGGAAAAAATTCCCCTTCATTTGAAAAAACAATTCTTCTCACGCATATATTTATAAATCAAAGTAATGCAACTGCTCCACAAAAAACCAAAAATAGAGCAACCAAAAAAATTCCTAGCCAGTAAAGCCACCAAAATATTATTTATGGTGACAGAAACCTGGAGTTCACTCTGCATGGTCTTATCTGTATCTGACATGCCCATATTTTGAAAATGAAAACCAAAAATCCTACCTGTCTTTACAGGTGGTGACTCTGTGCAACGATGAAAAATACTTGGTTTTAAGGTGTGCATTTTTTGGAATTCTGTCATGGCTATCACCACTGCCAATACTTTCACTTGCTTACTTTGGGATGAGAGTGAGTTTGGAGAAACATTACCTGACCATTGCAAGATCAGCATCCTGGGGAGTGATAAATTAATGTTGCGTAACAGGATTTTGAATTCTTAAGCTATTTTATTGTTATTGGTAAGATTCCCAAGAAGTTTCTCTAGTGTAACCGTCAGAAATTCTTCTGATAATCATCACCACAGTAGAGAGCTTTACACTTTTTGTCTGACTCTGGCACCAGTTAGGCTTTTGTAGCTGGGCAAAAAGTCTTCTGTTTATTTAAAATCTTTTTTTTTAACTCTAACCTTCTGAAACTTACAAAGCAGCTATTCAGTACAAAATTCACCCTATATTTATCCTGAGGCATACTTTCCTCTTAATATTTTGCTTAATTTAGGTTTTGCATATCACTGCAATTTCAGACAAATGTTTAGATCAGATAGAGTGGAGGGAGGTAACAATTCAGGTTTGGATATACCATGAGGGAAAAGTTGAAATTTACAAAATTAGTTCAAGTTTTCATTTCTTCTCAGTTCCTTGACTGTATCTCCTGTTTCCATAAAAACTGGAGGAAACAGGTGAAAAATCTAAGCCTCATTTCTCTCATCTTTTGCATACATGCAACTCTTAGGCAATAGTGACGTTTTTAAAATATCTGCCTATTAGTACCTGTCATAACATTCCACTACGGATGCCAACAAATTCTGCAATTATCAGCTGGACATGCAACTGATGTAGAAAGAAAGAACATGAAGAGAGTGAAGTAGTAAATATGAAGAGGATTGGAAATCAGGAAGTAAATCTTTCATTCCGTGAAAAATTTGCATTTTTGAAAGGAAAGTACTCCTGTTTACAAAAAAAAAAAAAAAAAAAAGAGAGAGAGAGAAGAGAGAGGTTTCTCACCAGCTCTAACCAAACAGCATAACAGAAGGGTGTACTTATTTCTATTTGTTCTTGTGGTCTCTCTAGATTTACATTGGTCAGAGTCAGCAGAGATAAAATAACACAAGTACTTTTATGACTGGAATGAGAGAATTAGAGACCAAACAACTCATTTCCCCTTTATTCCCTGCTTGATCCTTACTCTGACCTTAAACTGTCCCGCAGCAGCATTTATCAAGTAACATAGAAACATAATATTGCCAGATTTACCACACTTAGTTGTTCTGTTTCTTGTTTTGGAACACAGGAACCAGTGTTGTAAAGCAGGTTGCCATAGAATTGTATGAAGAGAGTGACTTTTGAATGCCAACTTTCCTTGGCTGATGTTGGAGGACAACGATCTATTATATATACTAACTTTGTTACAGTTCATACCAGACTGATATAGCCATTTATTTTCTAGGTTAGTTGTATTTCTCTTTTGTAGCAAGGTAGACATCATCAACTACTAAAATCTCTACATGTGATCTTTCTTTAGATGCAATAATTATGGTATCTTCCTGTCATTGTTTATTTATGTTTTTTTTCTTAGTAGGAATAAATCTTCTTGTAATCAGTTCCTGCAAATTTGGAGTGTAACAAAACAGAGATTTACAACTACATACAAAACCAATCCACAGTGGAAGTGTTAAGAGTGTGCTAGCTGGAGTCCTCACAGTGCATCTTGAGCACAAATGGCTTCTCTAAAAACCCCATAGAAAATCTTGAAGCCTTTAACAGGTATTTTCAATAAATCTGATTCAATAATATGTGGGTGTTTCTATGCCCTGGAAAGTCTGATGTAAAGACATCTAACATGCTAGTCCTCTGAAACAAAATATCACATAGGTTGTGTAAGAACAGTTTCTTATGCTTACTACAAAGAGAATCTCATTTCAAAAAAAGTCAAAAGGAGAACAATGACAATAGAGAAACTGTGCTTGGGAAGTTAATGAGATGAGATGAATATTGTCAGGCTTCCACTAGATGTTACATCTATCATTAATGATTTTTTTTATAACAAAAAATAAAACTTTTGCTGGTTTTCCTTACAAAATGAATGCATCTTAATTAAAGTAGTATGTGATGAAGCTGGGATGGAGTTACATTGATATTAACATTCTAATAGAAAAAGCAAGTTTAGAACAGGATGCATTACGTAACACATGTCAAAATAAAAATCACTACTAAAACAGTTGTAGGAGCACATGAGAATTTAAATTCATCTTTTAAATCAAGATGCAATTCAGTCTTTAAAATAAAACCTGAACATTATTACTTTTCTCTCAAGAGTTAAATGCTAACTGTGGAAGGTCCTCATCTTCCAGCAGCATCTGGCTGGTTGGCAGGGTCTGTAGGCGGCTGTGTTGGCAGTGGGAGAGTGGACCTTGGGACCATCATGTGGTTAAACTGCTGAGGGCTGTGCTGCCTCGTTGACCTGGATGTCATTTTCATTTGATTCATTTCTGCTTGTGCAATTGTATTTGTCTGTGAAAAGGTTTCTAGATAAGATTAGACCAATAATGTTAAGTATTCTCATCTCACATCATTGCTATACTTATCTTTTGTTCATTCTGCACATTTTTCTTCATACATTTTTGCCTTCATTTCAGTACCAATCAACTCTGAATGTCAGTATTTCTTGCACTGCCACTTCTATTAATGCATGACAACTCCTTTTTCATCTTTTAGACTTTCTGTCTCCATTCCGTTTCCTGTGGTTCAGCTTCAGTAAATAAATATGAAGAGTTTTTCAGAAGAGGAAAACTAAATATGTTTGGTTTTATTTTTCTATTTTCATTTTTTTCTTTCTTTTTTTCTCTTAATCTACTTCCTAAACAGATCTCCTTGTGTTCTCAGGTCAATCTGGGGCCCAAAGAATTCAAACATGGCTATCTGAATATATTTAAATATTTCTTTTAAAATATTTCCATTAAACTAGGCATGAGATTTCCACTGAAGACTAGAAGAAATTTCTATATATGGCATACTTTCCAAGGTGCTTAGATGAAAGTATCTATTCTCCTACCCACTCAGATATTCTCTTTCCAGCACACTTTAGTAAAGATTTGTTATGCCCATTTACTGCATGGGTGCCAGGAGAGCACTAAGGCACCTTCAAGGACCATACCCCTTACATGACAGGGCTTTTTATAAAACTCGTAGATAAAACCTCAAAGAGACTTACACAGCATTATGTTACTTCATCATTACCAAAGTCCAAAGATCATACCTTGTCTCCTGAGGGCACACAGTTTCCTGCGTGCCTACATTCTTGATTTAAGATGAAGATCTCTGCCTCTGAGTTAGAGGTGAAAGAATTGTGCTTTATTTGGGACCAAGTTTAACAGCGTAAACTTAATTTACTAGTAACAACTGTCAGGGTCCTTACTGTTAACTCTTCGTATCTAAATTGAAAGGCCACATTAGCTCTGTGCCCCTCTTCCACAGAGGTGTGCAGAAGCAGCCAGAAAATGAAGGGAGCTCTGCTCCCCAGCTTCCAGGACAGGGGGACAACACAGGATAGTGTCAGCTACCCACTGGAAGAACAAAGGAAGGAGGATGTCTTTTCCTCCCCACTGCTGTCTGCCACAATGTGAAAAAATCAAACCTTAAGAAAAAGAATGACATAAAAGGAGAAAAATAGGAAAATAAAATCCCTAACTAACACTGCATTTTATATGTATAATCATCCACTCTTACCCTTCTTTTTCAATATCCTTCCCCTTCATTTCAGAACCATTATGTTAACAAGCTGATTCCTCAGTGGCGTTTGTGATGTAAGGCAGAGATTTTCAATACTGCCTAAAGGATTAGTTAACAGAAATTGAGCATGTAATTCTCCTTTGAAAATTCGATCCTTACACTTTGCCCTCTAAGAGTTTACAAATCCCAAGAAGTTAACGTTTAAGATTCAGAATCACTTCATTATGAAAACTATGCTATTTCATTACAAGACCCTGCTGATTTGTGAGCAAACTTTAAAATCCTTTTACGCGAATTAAAGGCATTACTTCCCTAAACTCATCTATTCTGTGGCATCTTTACTTCTACAGAGAGATGTGATTTTTGCATAATTGATGAAAACACAGCTTTCACTGGTTTAGAAGGCAGATCAGAATATTAATGTGTTAGGGGGCATTCAGCATGTCACTCTCTCAACAAAGGTCATAAGTACTGGAACTGAGATAATGAATCACTTCATCAGAGTAGTCCATCACTGCTGACAGTATTTATCCTTCCAATATTTCTACTTTGGAGCAGCTTGAAAATGTTTTAATATAAACAGCTTATCTCAAGAGGTTTTTTATAAGTAGAAGGTAATATACAGGTATAATAAACCTACTAGTAAACAAATTCATAGTACATGCATTTCAGAACATACATTTTGCTGAACTATTAAAAAAATGCTGCCTTAAGTCTTAAAACTAGAAGAAGCTCCAAAATCTAGACGTTTTTCCCAGCTATCATTTCAGTAGATTCGCTTACATAAAAAAAATGTATTTGTAAATGGAAGTAAAACTAAGACTCTTCAAGAAATCATTAATATATCCCTGTGGTATTTGACTTTTGCTATCACAGAGCATTTTATATTAATATCTTGTAAGCAAAGGATTGTGAGGCCTGTAGTTCCCCATGGCCTCCTTCTTGCCATTTTGAAGATGGAGGTAACATTTGCTTTCTTCCAGTCCTCAGCTACCCCTCCTGACTACTGTGACCTTTCAAAGATGATTGAGAATGACCTAGCAATGATGTCCATCAGTTGCTTCAACCCTTTTGGGTGCATCCCATCAGGCACCATGGACTTCTGGATGTCAGGTTGTATTAAATGGTCTCTAACCCAATCATCCCCAACCAAATGAATAGGAACCAATTAGGTTTGTGGACAGCATTAATTCAGGAATTTTCTTACCGCTGATCAATCATTTAAGATCCCCTATATTCATATAAATATTCCATTTGACCCTGAGATGAGTTCAGTTGGTCAGAGCATGGTGCTAATAACACCAAGGTTGAGGTTTGATCCCTGTACAGGCCATTCACTTAAGAGTTGATCCTTGAGTCCCTTCCAACTCAGCTGTGATTCTGTGATATAATAGTGTTTGTAATTTAAATATTTACCTTTTATCCTGAAAATCTGATAAAGAAAAAGATTGTTTGTAAAAAGCCTGAGGTATGAGCAGATTATGGATCATTTCTAATACCTGTATTTGCTCATACTGAATGTTCCATATATATAATTTGAAATAACCTGAAGGTCCACCAAAGATGTAAAAGCCTCCACAACCAGAACCAGGATACCAACTCATGTCATTGAATGCTATTTTTTTAACTCTAAGCTTAATTCATAGGTTAGCCCTAAAGCTTCAAACTTTAATGAAAGATTATGTGAGTTTTCTGGTTTTATTATAGATTTCTTAAAGGAATATTGTGTTAATAAAACAAACACTGTCAGCTGTAGGATTGAAGACTAAACGAATCGTATTTTGGCCTTGGGGTCATACTGAGCTACTGTGATAATACAACAAACTTTATATTGTGGACAAAAAAAGTGATAGAGCATGGCTTAAAAACTAATGCAAGATCATGAAAATCTTTTAAAAGGTTCTTCTTCTTTCAGAGCCTTGTTATTTTCACACATGGAGCTAGGCCAACATATCATGAATATCAAATTGATTAACAAATCCCGAATCTAAATTAATGAATCAGTCAGCTAGTCTATTTCTCTGCTTTTGAGTACTGATAACATGCATTGAGACATTTTGCAGATATAAGCCTACTTGCATGTTTTCATGACCCCCAGTGCTATCAGGAGGGAATAACCTATCTAACCCACCTTGAGAGTTTCACCAGCACACATATGCATGCATTTGGTATGGCTTTGATTAAAGGAACCACATAAATTTTGCAAGATTAGAAATTTGAACATTCTTCCTAGTAAGTCTCAATACAGCTCCATGTGACAATACTTCAGGGGATAACTCTGTGATTTAGTTGGTAAAGTCTCATTTGTTATTCACTTCTTAGGAAACTCTTATTGTCCTCAAAACATCACTCATCTTAATCCAAGCCAAAACACGGAGAACATTTTTCTTTCAGTATTGAACATGGCCTATAAAACATGCAATAAGGGGGAAAAAAAGGTAATTTAGATCATACAGAAGTTGAATTAATTGTATATCTGAATTCTAAAAACAAGGAAGCGCACATGCACTGGTCCAAGTTCTGATCTCTGAAATAGGAGGAGGTACAGATACTCTTTAGTCCTACTCTAATAGATACTGAAACAGTGTACTTCTGAGAAGTCCCAAGGATGATGAAAACAATTCATAGGTGAGGTGTTCTGTTCTATCCTGATTTAAACCTTCTCTTAAGAAACCCATGGGAGAACTAAGGTGATCCTCATTTATTACTTGTTGCATATATTTATAGAGACACTCCTTTAAATGCCATAATTTCTTATGAATTAAACAAGAGTAAAAAACATGTAAAAACTAATCAAGAAGTATTCACTTGCAATAACCCTCAAGTGTTTTTAAGTGCCAAATATTAGCCAATTTCTTTCTAGATGACATTTTAAAATAATGAGTATCAAAATGTCATGCTGTCCTCAGAAATGTGAGGTATACTCAGTTAGCCAGTCAGAAAATTACTATGTCAGTTTGAATGACCATTTTCTGTGTAAAATGAAAGAATTGTCCACCAAGCAGAAACAGCAAATCCCCAGTGAGTAGATTTCACACCTTTTTGGTTTAACACTGTGCATCTCATATTCTTCTGACTAGATTATGTCTTACTACCAAATTTTATGTGAATGCTTCAATAAACCAAAGTTTTTAGAATATATAATATTTACAGAGTAATGTAGGTATTATCCTAATCAACTTTATATAAGTAAAATATAGTATAAAAATTATATTGTTATTCCACACTTGGAAATATAAAAAATCTTTCTTGTTCAACTTTGTCTTACTATTAATTTACAAGTTGCTGATAAATTAAATTCTGCTTTATATTTCTTATGTTTTAGCATATTCCGAAAATTATATAAAACTCAGATTTCTTACCTTCTCTGAAATCAAATGTGAAAACTAACTATTAGAGTTTAGAAGTATCTTTACAAAGCTCTTCTCAGATTCTACAACACCAGTTCTAAAAAGAACTTATTTCCCATGAGGACAGGACTTGAATATTGTAAGTAGAATTTACTATTGGTCTCCTCTACCTTTTGATAATCATTAATGACAACTTTAGACAGAAAAGGGCAGATATAGTAAAAAGGTGAATATTATGGCTCTTAAAACTGTTATTGCTAGAGGCTACATTTTATTTTGTAAAAAGCTCTGCAAGTGTGAAACTCAGTGTTTCCAATGGCTGTATTCTTTCCCATCTCCAGTATAAAGTCATTAACATATCTGGACAAAAGAATTTGCAAGCATTTTCTTCAATGCTTAATTAAATAATTAATCTTAAACTTCTTCTTCTACTGATTTTAACAAAATCTTTACAAAATTGCTGTTATAGTGCAGTGCCTAATATGAGCTTATTAAATTCTTGCCAGTACTACTGATCATCAAGATACAATATTACCATGTAACATGTGGATATAAATGTATAGATTCCACTTTAGATTACTCCACCAAGTACTTCAGGGAATTAATTTTTCACATTGTGTTCAAGCTGTTGCATTGAAATTCTTGAAGACAGTAACTGGGGTAGACCAATTAAGAGAATAAAGCCTTAATTTTCAACACCAGTAGATTTCAGCAAAAGAGTAGCTTTGCTTAATGATTCATGGACTGCCTAAATGTGCAAGAAAAGACTTTATGGTAGCATTAAGATCCAAGGAAAAGAACAGTTTTGGGGATTAGGCTGAAATAGAGCTTTGACAGATAAGAAACTGTATGACAGATGAAGTTGTATTTTTTACTTATTTACACACATTGAATGGCAACCTCGTGTACTGAAAAATCACAAAGAGAGTAGTGTGGTTTGGTTTGTTGGGGGTAGTGGGGAAGTAGTCCCCTAATCAGGAAATTCCAACATTTAATGTAGTCAGGGTACATGCTCAAAGAGCATTGCCTGTCCAAGGCCCTTTGCGTACGACTAACACCTGTATGCCATACCAACCAAGAAAAGCAGACCTCTACTTTTTCCACATCAGGTACACAAGTGGTGAATTTCCTTCACCCTATTATTCTTCTCAAACACATCAAGTTTGCCTGGAAAGCTCAAGATTTTGGCTTAGTGGAGACAGGAAACAATTAACTGTCTCTACACACCCTTCATAGGAGGTTTACTGCAGGATGAAACCCAGATTTATGAAGCATATGTCTTGTGTTTGCTTGAAACTTGCATCAAACTCCATCTCACAAGCAGAGCCACATGCTAGTGATAAGTGTCACAAGAGATCAGTATGAAAAAATTTAGTTCACAATTCAAGGTCAACTTCACGCCCCTGCTGAAGCCTCCAGTCTGTCTCAGAAAATGTCATCCCTGACTCACAGCTGTAAAGATCCCTCAAAGCAGTGAGTTGTTGATAGTTCAGTCCCCAGAGGGCACAAGGAAACAGCATAATTCTGTCACTAATTCAGTCCTATCCTCTAGGGTAAGCAGAGGATAAATATGAAGGAGGAAAACTTGGTTTGGGTATTCAGGCACTAGATTGAAACTGCTCTGACTTGGAGAATGAAAACTGACTCAGAATATTTTGCTATGGAACATACACTCTTGTAGCAGAATGCTCTTCCAATAGATAACATTCTTATGTTTTTTGGGGAAGAATTCAAGATAGTATACTGGCAGGTTGTAAGCAACATTAATTGCTAATTATTGTAAGAGACAAGTTTTACTTTCACTTTTGCTAATTTAACTCTGTTGTGTTCTTGATTAAGAAATTCAACCTTATAACACCATGGTAAGATCATTCCAAACAAGAAACACTGTAGCACCTGATTCTTTAAAGTTACTGGCAGGTTTACCACAACCATGAAAATTAAGCCACTTAGGCATATATGGAATTCCCTCTAGTCTAAATTAAAAGTGCTTGCCTGTATCTGTCTCTCCATCTGTGAAATTAAGAAGGAGCCCTCTACTTGCTTCATATAAACTGTACAGAGTTGAAAGGAACCAAAATTGCTATAGCAGGAGTTGCAGCTTACACTATCATTTTTTACTAACACCATTACCTGCACAACATTTAAGTTGAAATAAAATGTGTAATATTATCCACATTTTATTTATGTAGAGTATAATAAGGCTTGTGACTGCACAATCTCAGTCTCTTTGACTCAGGATCACCCTTAGCAATACCTAGCTAGATACAGTCAAAGACATTAATTCAAAAGAAAAATGCAGGCAAAAATTTTATCATGTACTGCTAAATGAAGAAATCTCCCTGTTTTTCTTCAATCAGTGTTTTGGAGAGGAGTTGTGAACTCAACCAGCACATCCTTATCATTCAGGGAATAACTCCTTTGGGAGGACTCATCCAGCCCTGTATCAGTGTATACTACTTTCTCAGTTACCCATGAGCATTCCTTTTAAAGCCTCACTCCACTCAGTACCTGAGACTTTCTCCTCTGCATCTCTACAAATTTGTATAAATCGGTTAACTATTCACGCATACTACAGCTTCACTTCTACCAAGCTCAACTCTATTTAGATGCCTCTACTGCTCCTCCAAACTAGAGTCTAAAACCAGCTGATGGTATTCCCACCTCTATAATGAAAAATATCCAAGCACACCTGTTAAGGCATGGGTGGATTCTCACCTAC
Organism: Corvus kubaryi; assembly: GCF_017639235.1. NCBI lineage: Eukaryota > Metazoa > Chordata > Aves > Passeriformes > Corvidae > Corvus > Corvus kubaryi. The sequence goes on from NW_024582073.1 coordinate 6,956,323, forward strand.
TTCTCTTAAAGGCGCCAGGTCTTGCGGAGCATCAGGACAATTTACCAGGCAGCTTTGATTGTACAGCTAGAACATGCTTCATTCCACATTAAAAAAAAATCTGTAAAATAGACACACCCTACTACTGGTCTACTCTAGTGTAGGTAGTCCTGTCTCAAGGAAATCATGAAAAGTAAATGTGCTTTAAGAAGATTCTGATGATAGAACCCTTTACTTTGTTTAAATGCTTGTGTAAGTGCTACCAAAGAAAAAGTTGAAGCTGTAAGCAGCCTGCAGCCAGTGAGGCACTTACCAAAGCTGGAGTTACACAATATTACAAAAAGGGAAGGAAGCAGGATGAGAAATGTAGGAAGGCCTCAGAACAAGCATTTGTTAAGTGCTGCAATGTACCATGCGTTAGACAAAGCTGAGATAAAATTGCTACAGAAATAGGCTGTTTCTAAAACTTTATTAACTTTGGCATGGTTGCAGAGTGTGATTACATTTGGTACATAACTGGAGGCCTGGTTTTGATTGCCTGGTGAGTGTTCCCACCAGCAGCTGTGCACCAGTACAACCCTCTTCAGTCCCGTGCTCCAAGGAAGAGAAAGTGACCATGTCCCTGTGCACTTCTCCTTTGGCGAAGTCAGCAGTGAGTGCTCTGCAAACCACCCTAATTTGCTACCCTGTTTAGGAAAATTTTGCTCATAATTTTTAATTGATTTCTCATACAGAATTTAGTAGTTATTTAGCACCCAGGACATTGGGAAGATCATGAGTTTTCCTGCAGTCATTGTTAGTAACAGTGAACACCAGTGGTCCAGGGGATGCATTTAGATGATCCACAGCTCATAAGACTAATCTGTATCATCTGCACCTTTTTTCTTTCTTCTCTCAACATTTTCTCAGATGATATGTGTCTTGAATTGAGACTGTTAATCCCATTTTCTGAAAGGGATGGGAAACAGCACAAGGGTGTCTGTTCTCTATGTAGCAGTGGAAAGGCCCTGAGCTGAAACTGAGCAAGCTGCATGGCACGTTTCACCTGAGACAGGAGTAATGTGCCCCAGGGAAACACAGCACTAAACTAAGAAATAATAAAAAAGAAATAAAAGGTAAAGAACCTATGAGCAAGTGTGCTGGCAACTCTAGGGAAGCTGTCATTTCTGCTTCTTGGATTTACCTTTCTGTGGCACACTGTGCAGTCCTGACTAATCTGAAATTGCAAATACCTGGAGTCTAGGATCCCCAGACTCTTTGTTCAGTCTAATACTCAATAAAAATGGTCACCAGTGCAGCTATTAGTAAGAGTAAGTAACATGCTGCCTGTGGATTTTTCCAATTGCTCTCTGGTAACTGTCAGAGCAATTAATGTGTTCAGTAACAGGGATGCTTCCCCTGGAGAATTTCTTTCAAGGAACAAGTTTTTTGTACTGCCAGAATAACTGGTCTTGTTTTACCCTAATAGTCTGAGCTAGAGTTTAGCCAAAAATATCTGGTGCAGGAAAAAAAAAGAGACTCAGGCATTCACTGTAGGTAGGACACAACATTTTTCTATATATGTGTTTTTAATTTAGATTTAGGAATATGTGCTCTAAATACCTAAATGCATTGCTAACATTACCAGTAAAAATCGTACTGCAGTTATAAATTCATTATAGCTCGTTTCTTGTATTTCTCACTCTGTCCTTTTTGTGAGATGCACAGTAATTTTCCCCAGGTTTCTGCAGCAGCTTCATAACAAACATGCAGGTTGCTGAAGCTGAAAGTCCAGAACTCTGGACTCACTATTCTTTAATTCAGACATGGGGAAATGTGCAGTGATGCAGGATCATCAGCTTCTCTCTCAAATATTCCATCTTTCAGTAGAGCAGCAAGAAGTGGGATAGAGTTAAATATCCAGGTTTTCCAATTCCCAGGTTTGAAAATATTTCCAAGTTTTAAAAATCTTTTTAAAGTGCAATTAAGATCACAGGCACTTGGAGGAAGGGAATGAAGTTAACTGAAAGTCCTCACTATGTGTCAGCTCTAGTTATACCTCTTGACAATGTTAACCACTTCACATTGAAAAATTCATGCTGCACTTTCAACAGTATATCTTATGTGGATTTTAAGCCCCAAATTATCAATAGAGAAAACTCAAAAGTCTTTAAAAAATGTTAAGTATATTTAAAATTTATGAAAACCTATTTATTCATATGAAAATATTCCATTAAGAAACCAGAATATTTATATGAAAATTAGACTAGTTGAAAAACATCTATTATAAATGAGAATTAAAACTCACCAGAAAAAATAAAAGTCAAGGAAGATCATGCTTTATCACTCACCATTTCTTATTAGAGAACAGGAAATTAATGCAGGATTGTTGGAGGAATTTTCTGGAATTACTCTACCCAAGTTTTTGCATAGCAGAGACAAAAAACCAAAACCAAAACAGCAGCAATATTTTTGTTCATTCTATGACAGTGAAAAATTAGCATTTTGAGTGAAAACTTCACAATCCAATTAAAAGTAAATAAACTCAGGCATAGGTAAAGACACAGTAAGATGAAGCAGAAACTACAGCACAGAGTACCAATAACTCATGTAGGGCTACAAGAAATTCAAAGGAATATTGAAAGCTTTCTCTTAATAACTTAAATTGCTGAAAAGGCACACCTCTGCATAAAGTATTTCTAAAGCACTTTAAGAAATCTCACTCTGCAGAAGATAACTGCTGAAGTACAGGGAAGCAACAAAGTGGTAGTTTGGTTAGTACATATAGTTACACACTTAGGCCATTCATCAGTGTCTAAAATAGTGATAAATCATAAAGAAAGGATGCTGAGTCATGACCCCCAATTTACTTCCTTTTCTCTGGGAAAAGCTGAGGTTTATCAAGTCTATTTCCTTTCTGTGTGGCTAATGTAGGACCCAGATAGATGATGATCTTCCCAAAGTATTCCCTGCCTTATGTGTCTTTGTGGCAACACATCTCCCCCTCGTTCAAGGACTGCCCACTACCTAAAAAGTGTCAGTCTGTATTCTGACACCACATTTCCTGTGCTGTCTCAGTTAATTACCAACACAAACATGGGTGTCCATGTTAAAAACATGTATTCAGTCAAAGAGAACTTCTTCATCAGCCATTATCTACTTGGTTTTTCAGGAAGGAAAGAATAAGTGTCTGTAAATAGGGACTCTTTCACCCTTTTCCTCAGCTTTTTCAATGTCATGGACACTGAGGTAGATGCATATATAGCTCCAGGTTTCAGGGACCTACTGTGAAAACCACGACCAGAACTGCAGTGTTTGGCAGCAGATGAAGCTGTATCACAGCCTCCTTTCCTGCCTCCCTCTCAAAACCTCTTAAGTTTATTAGACCATCAGGTCACTTGTAAGTAAGTGCCAGTTTCTGTCTCTAATCTATGAGTGTTGTACCCTAAATTATTTAACTGTTTTGATATGGTTCTATAACAAGAAACAAAAAAGCTTAATTATAACTCCCTTTTCTTCTATAATGTGATGTTCCTGAAAGAGATTCTCAATGGTGAGGCAAAAGAGAGAAAGATCTAGTCCTAAAGCATATACAGAGTATTTGACATAGAGGTAAAACCTTGCTTTGGAAGAGAATGGAAGTTCTGACTCTGCATGCTTTTACCTGTGGTGTACATGTTTGCATCCACAGAAAAAAAATGTGGGCAATGTTATTTAGAAGTGTCAGCAATGCTATTTTACTTTTCTGCTGGTACCTCAACTTTGTAATTAGTCTGCAAACATTGAAACTAGTAAAGAATTGCTTACATAAAGAACATGGCAACGTGTTGTATGAAAGACAAAGAAATGCAGTCTTGGCAGAGTTCACAGATTGACAGGCTGAAACCCCTGCTTGCCTCAATGACAGCACTTTCACCACTTTGATTTGAGACAAGGTTTCTTTCACAGATGTTAGGACTAGAATTGTTATTAAGATTATCTCTTCTGATTTAAAGAAGATGAAGTGATAGACTGTCATCCTGCAACTTCTGAGCTGTAATTCAGTTGGAACAGACCATTTAAAAGAAATCTTATTTTAAATTATTCAAATGATTGATTTATTGCACTTTGAAATAAATACTAGAGAAAAAAAATCCCATTTTGTCCAAAACAATTGTTGCTGTTTGAAGACCATGGATAAATTTTCAGGAGTATTTAAGAGTTGAGTGGTCTAAATTTTTATTAATTTTGGCATGGAAGTCACACAGGAACATTTGAAATTGTAATTTAATAGCCAATTAGGGCATAATACGGAATTTTTTCTCCCTGCTGCTGACTGAAGGCTGCTGATGTTGTTATGTGCATAGAATCAATTCAAATAAGATGAATTGGTGTATTCATTACAGTTTTCCACTTGTTTATATATCCTTTGACACAAACTACACATATACACATGAAATAAATCGTTAAAATCTTCTGGAACTATTCAAGTCTGTTTTCTAATTACCTACGTGACTCATTAGAGTGTGGTGACAGTGTCAAGTTCCATCAAAGAATGTCAAATTGCTTGAATCATGACTGACCCATGCAGGCTTAAACAGCCTGGGTGAGGTTATACAACATGATATGAAGCCTCATGCAGTGTCAGAAAGGTCATTGTTTTTCTCTACAGATTACTTGATTAACCCAAGTAAGATTGCACGTTGAAGTTCTCACTGATGAAAACATAAAATACTGCAACTCCATTGTTGTTTATTATGAATCCTATAGACTCAAATGAAAGACTTAAGGTGCCTGGATTTAGACTAGCACAAATGAGGTAACTGATCCTTGATGGAGAAAATTCCTGTTGTTAGTTGCACACTGTTATAAAGCTTTAAATCCATATAAGTGAGGAAACCACCATGTAATTCTCCACTATACTTCTGCAATACTTTTAACAGTTTAAATTACATCAACAAAAGGAAAGGCAAAAATTATGAAATATTTGTTGCTTCGGTTTAAAAAAAAAGACTTCATCAAAATAAAATCATGAAAATGTAGTGATTTACAGTAATGGTTTGATGAAGGAAATTAAAAGGTAGCTTTCATAGGCATATCAAAGGTTTTTGCAAAACCTTTCTTGAAGTTACTTACAGGATCAGGTCTGTATTCTAATTACAACACACAAATTAGAAAAATCTAAGATACAGATCTATGAAACAGTTTCTACAGTAACTTGTAGAAATACCAACCGCCTGCCGGCCCCCCCACCCCCCTCCCCAAGTTTATTTTTCTTACAGCACATTGTACATCTCATTTCTTTTAAAATAGAACCACTGAAAATGTTCAGCATAATACTGGAAAGAAAGACAGTGCTTTCTATCTCTTTCTAATTTCTACAGAACCACATGTCTGTTACACATCCCACCCTTATCATTTTTATCTTCATTAGCAATTCCCCTGTCAGTAGTCTATAAAAAAAGTACAAAATTAATACTTTTTTAGAAACATAAACTCAGCTGTCTCAGCTGTGTCTGTCAAAGTGATATGTACCATCTTTATTTAGAAAACCAAGTCATCTTGTTGTTCCATCAGTGAATATAAATATTGATATTTTATGTAAATAAGTGCATAATATATTACATTGGAAAAATCCCTGTCATTTTTACTACCAGACTATATAGTTGAATTATAGTTTAAAGATGTTTAGTACAATATTCTAATGGCCCCTCTTTTATGATCTTAGGTGGAGCTTTTCAAGGTAATGCTAAAATATTATTTAAAGGAAGCTAGCCTAGTAAATTACTAGAGAAACTTAGGACTTTGTGAAATATATATCAATATGTGACAGATGTGTAAGACAATATCTTCAAAGAAGTATTCAGGTTTAACTCGGGAGAAACAGTTTTCTTAAGGTGCAACACTTTGTAGATTTTTCGGAAGTTATTTATATAGTACAGAAGTTTTACACAGTTCATTAACAACAAACATTTTAATTTCTGATTCATGTAGATCAGATTCAGTTATCCTTCCTAATTTCAAAAGCGACTTATTCCCCTGAAGAGCTGTTTTGGGGATTTCATATCTTAAATAAGCAGGTAAGCATGTGCTAGACTAGAAAAGATTGGGGTGAGTTGATTCTCTCTCACATTCCATGAAATAATTCAAAATCATCTGTTCGATTCCCATATTTTAAAAAATTAAAGACTTGGAAAACATTAATTTCCAATTAGTTGTTTTTTCTGTTATTTTAGCTATAGAATCATAGAATCATGGAATATGCTGAGATGGAAGGGATCCATCAGGATCATCAAGTCCAGCTCCTGGCCCTGCACGGTTGACTGCTAACTACTTGCTTATAACAATTTTTAAGTTTGTGCATTAGCTGGAAAGAAAAAGACTGGTGTAAAATGCAGTGTTTCCATCTCCTTAATGAAAAATTAATTATCCATTACCTGGTTTGTAATGTCCTGTAAGTGCGTCATATCATCGTAGTAGAACCATCCTAGTAGATTTCATATGGATTCATGTTTGTATTATTTCGTACAGCCAAGGTCACGTTTCTCTCTGTAACTTTCTACTTGTATTCCTGAATATCTTACAGATATTTATTTTTGACTAAATCTGTCTTAACAATGTTTATAATGTTGTATAATATTGAGAAAACTTTCTCTTTGGTGTTATAAAAAGGAGCTGATGTATCACAACACCAGATGTCTTATATCTGCAAAGTAAATCTGAAAGCAATTTCATTTGTCATTTTTCTCAGCGATTTTCAAGGGTTAGCTTTAGCAAAACCCCATGCCAATTAAAGTGAACTTGACAATACAGAATATACGAAGCATCTTCCCTTTAAATCTTCTTATGCAGCTTCCACTGAATTCAGAGGACTGATAGGTAGGGCTCACAGCAGGAAAACTTATCAATACATGTTTAGAAACAGTTTACTCTGTGACTCTCCGGGTCTCCAAGGACAAATTTAGCAATGAAAATGAGAGGAAGCACTAAAAGTGTTAAACCAAACACTTGGAGATTTGTGTGTGTGTGTGTGAGTATGAGAGTGTGTGTGTGTGTATGAGAGAGTGTGTGTATGCAAATCACTTGAATAGCCTCTTCGCCTCTTCAGAGTTCAGAAGAGGTAGAGTTCTCCATGTAGGCATATCCTAGGCATGTCAGCAACATATTGAGTAATGAATATAGCTTAATGTATAACAGGAATTTTTCATGGAGCACAATTAGATCACCAAATTTAGAAATTTTGTCATGAGGAATATAAAACCTTTCATAAGTTTAAAGATCCAGACTCAGCAAAAACAATTGGTACAGTATCCTGAAATAAAATCTTAGTCCTTTTATAAAATAATTACCAACACTTGCAATTTCTATTATCGAATTAATATTCATGACTCTTATTGAAAATCTTCAGAGCCGAACAGATTTTGACTTGTTGGTTGTCCATGCACTTTGTCTGCATACAGAAACTCATAATTCAGGTTTAAAGTAAGAGTCATTTTGTATTTGAAACCCTCACATCATTCCCTCTTTTAAAGTGATGGAAGTGTTAAGGGGCTATTGCTAGAGTGTTTTTAATGCAGCACTTTTTGAAAGCAGCAGACCAATAATATTAACACCAGGTTTAATATTAATGATAGAATTTACAGTGTGGTATTAAAATTTAAATGAACAGAGTACTGTGCAAATACCAGTTGTGCACATGAATATAAAAAGGAGTATATCATATGGGAATTTATTCTCCATCCCTGTGCAATTTGGACTGCATATCTCTTGGTTAACAGTCTGCTCAGGAGAGATCTAACCAAGAGATCACTCAAGCCCTTTCACAAATTGTTTAAATATTATTTTCTAGAGCTGAAACTTTGGAAGTACTTTGGTTTTACAGTTCACCTGTTAGAGGTATAGTATAGAGTCTTTACAAAGACTCTGAAAATAATCCTTTTATATTTAAAAAAATTCAAAACAAAGACCTAAAATAATACCTGTGTGCATTTTTGCAAAAGCATTTCTTGACGCACTTCTTCCAAATTAGGTGACATTTTTCCAGGGTATGTATTCCCACAAGACACCACACAGACTTTGTTTTAGCAGCTGCTGCAAAGTTATACATGAATACTGCCCAAGAATGCACAATTCCTCCCCATACATGCACAGAGCCAGAACAGCTTCTTCTAGTGGTTCCCACTGCAACAACCAACAGGATACATAGGCTCTGAGGTTTATGATCCCTGCTTAAAAAGGAGCATATGGCCATCCTACATCTGTGCGTACATCTTCATCACAGGGGCACAGCTTCTCTGTGGAATCAGAATTTCTTCTCCCTACATTGTTCCCACAACTAAATATTCATATATTATGAAAATATGTCTCTGCCTGATCTTTTTCTACTTCCATGAACCTTCTGGGTCTGTTCAGCTGCTACTTCCAGAGGCAGAGGGTTGAGTGAAGGAATGACGATTTTTAAAATTGAAATGGGGTTAATAACCTATTGCTATCACAGAATTTCCTAAATTGCCTCAGCTGTAAAGTCAAACAGTTGTATTTTCGTGGAACACTGGACTCAAAACGTTGTTAGGGGTTTTTTTCTTACAAACTACAGCACTAATAGTTGTGCAGCTAGTTAATAGTGAGATAAATAACTGCAGTATTCTTGATAGTTGATACAAACAGTAGTGCTGCAGAATAAATCCTTACTATGATCAGAAATGGCAGAATCTTTATTTTATTGAGTAAATTAGAGTGTACATTTAGAGATATCAGTTTTGAGCACCAGACTGTTCTCTGCAGGAGCAGTTTAGTCTGAAGTTTAAACTTTTCTGTACATGTGCCAAATGGGAGCAGCTTCATGCATAGATTCATCAAAATACCCTTTTCTACAGAGTATGGATAGGAACATACAAATTGGTTTCACATACAGATGAACACAATTTCTTTTTTAATCTGCACTCTTTTTCTTCGTATAAAAACTATCACTCTTTTCTCTCATCACTGAATGGTTGCTTAATCTGCTATTTGGAAGCAAATGCTTCCAAAATAAATTTGGGAAAGTCATTGAAATACTGAACATGAAGTTCCTCTTTACTTCCTTTTTCCCTTTTCCTAGCTTTCATTTTGTTCTATTTTAGCTTTTGATCAATGTGGCTAAACTCGATGTGTCCTTATAGTGTGGAATATATATATATATATATACAAATATGTAAGTAGGTATGTATACAGACGAAATGAAAACCTACTGAATAGAAGTTGTGGGCTGTGAAAACAAACTAGCTTTTTTTTTTTCCCACAAGTATTCTTTTAGTGACAGTTATGTGTATATATCAAATAAATTACTTGGATCATAAGCCTTATTACAGTTTCCTATTCTTTAAAGAATATTGTTCTTGATTCTCTATTTTTTCTCATAAAGAATAAAATAAAAAATAAAATAATCAAGTAATTAAAATCTAAGGAGTTCACAGATAAGAAAAAGCTAGAAGTATCATTTAATGAAAAACATTGTGGGGCATGATTATATTTATTCAGTATCATGTCCTGAGTTCCTGAGGTTGGAAGGGCAGCTGTATCATGGAAAAGGTATATTCTGTCACAGTTTTGTGTATATTGGCATAAGATAAAGCTTATGATGTCTTTGTGTTGGGAAGAGAATTTTTCATGCCAACAAGTGAGGACAGAGTGGCTTGGAATGGCAAGGAATTCAAGGAATTCTGATATCACACAGTTTTCATGTTCAGTGCAGATGAACATGTATTTTTAACTCTCCATTTATCAATACTCAGATAGATCCAGCCTTTTACTTTCATGAAATGCAGGATTGTCACTTCCAACTTGACCTCGCCATTGGAAGCAGTAGTAGAGCTGTCTCAGCATCTGGGTCTGAAGGCCAGAGCAGTGCATTTCATGCACTAGGAAAGCAGGTTGTTAGTCAGCCCTCTCACTTCGATACCCCATGTATGTAAAATTATGTAAAATTAGCCCTGGCTTCTATCGTTTTATCCCACTGCAGCTGTGATCCGCAACCAGGGGCTCTGACCACCAATAAAATATAAATAGTGGTACTTGAAGTTATTGAGCTGATCTAAATTTCAGTGTTACATAAACAATATTACAGCTGCATTCAGGATTGCTTCTCAACTCCTTCTAGAACCAAGTGGATTTTAGAGGTTCCACAGGATCTCCTTGCTCTCATCTAAATTTTTCCTGAAAGGCCATTTACTCAACAGAGGATCCTTTCACTCACGATCTCTCACCTAAGCATGGTTAGTCAGTAGCAATACCTATCTCCAGGCATGCATTGTACAGCTCTGCCTTAAACAGCAGTTTCTCTGGTGAGCTAATCTTCCTTAATCAATGAAATCACAGTCACTCCTGATTTTGGTGAACTCTCTGTATTTTCACTGGGTGAAAAATGTTCATGTACAATGCGATTCAGTTTCTGACTCTGTCAGACCAGAAGCAAAGACTGCATTCAAGATATGTTGTTGGTTCTGTGTCAGCATTTACAAATCCAGAGACAAGGCTTTGTCCCTCCTTCTCTGAGTGTGAAACTTATGACATTTCACCTACTTTTTAATATTTTTTTAGCAGCAATAGCAAGCAGAAGCAGTAGAAGTGTGAAACTGTCAAGATTCTGACTAAATTGTAACAGAAACTGTCATTCCCACGCGGCAAGTTGTATTTCAGGATAAGAAAATACTTTAAGAAGTAAACATAGAGGTCACTCCCTAGGGTAGTGGGCTCTGGCTATCTTTGGAAAAGAATACAGAAGCCCTTTATTACGTACAGTACAGCTTCAAACTGCTATTTCAAGAAGAAAATGAAAAATGTCAGTTTTCACAGATAAAGGAAAGCTTACAGTTTCGACCTCACAACTAGGCAGTATTGAAATCCCATTAGACTGAATTCTACTAAAATGAGAGAACAAATGGAAGTATCACTGAGTCAAGTTAAAGTCATTGGTCCTGCTTTGGCTGAGCATTAATAGAAATTTCCATTATATTTCATTCTTTCATTTTTTTCTTTTTTTTTTTTCCTCCTAGTCAGGTAATCATTCCTCTGCATAAGAAACTGCGATCTATTTAGCCACTTAGTACACATGCAGTTCAGGTTTCATTTCAGATAAGGGCTTTGAAAGCCCTAGCCATCCTTTCAAAAAGAGAAACGCCCCCTTCACCCCCAAAAAAGAACACACAGTGAAATTGTTCAAGGCCTTAATAATCAAAAATGAACTATTTAATCCTAAAGATTCTCTCCAAGATGGCAGTGTCAAGTGCCTAGTAGTACTAAGGCATAAACATTAGTTTGATAAATTTTTTTTGTGGCCACAAATGAAAAGAGTGCAACCCCATCCTGTAATAAAAGCATCTTTCCCATCTTTCAGCTCTTTCCCATCTTTCAGCTCTTCAGCTCAAACACCAATAACTTCTTCTCCAAGTCACAAAGGTTGTTGCTCTGGCACAAGGAAAATGTCCATCCCTTCATTTCCCCTTTCAGCAGTTCTTATTATTTCAAATATCTGCAAAGGGTAAGAGAAGCCTGGACCAATTTTCTCACAGAAATTTGGAAAGAAATTCTGGGAAGGAAGAGGTCCCCAGCTGAAACCTGTACCAGCCCATGATTATCCCCTCGCTGCTGTCAGCTGTGCTGTTACCTACTAGGCATAGGCTGTAGCTCATATCCACTTCTCACCAGGATAGGCTGTAGCTCATATCCACTTCTCACCAAGATTTCTGCGTCTTACTACAAATGCCTCTAATCTTGTGTTTTGACATTAGCTGCAGTCATAATGAATAATGGGAAGTAGCTATTATACATTATATAGAATTCACGGAGCATGTATTTGCTTTTGGCATGCAGTCCAGCAGAGAACTGCAAGATTAAGTAGTTACATCTTGCAAGCTGAGAGGCACATTTGCTGTATCGTTAATAAACATCATGGCTTTGAGTGTATTTAAATTAATATAATTTGTTAAATCTTTCCGTACAGGAAATCAATTTTACTAGGGTAGAGACAAAAAGTTAATCAAGCTTAGTCAGAAGAAAATTGGCCTTTTCAATTTTGTTTACAGTAAAATAACCCCATAGTTTTTAGCAGAAAAGAAAAATCGGCAGCTGAAATTGTGAAGTAAACTCTGAGTTGCATAAAAGGTTTCTGAAAACTCAGGAAAGTGACAGGTTTTTTGCAGTTTTTACTGAAGTTTCTCAAATTACACAGGGAGTTACAAGTACAGCTTCTGTTGGCACTAATGGAATGTCAATGACACACAGCCCTTAAAGCACTCTGTGATCTGAGGAGCTCATGCTGTGAAAGTATCGCTCCCAAATAATTTTGGTTTGTGTCGTATGCCCAAGGCAAATCAGTAGCTTTTTCTCATCACTACCAAAGTATTGATGCAAAAACACAGATATAAAGCAGTCATCTACAGGGCAGAACTCCCCCTGAAAAAGCAACCATTTGCCCTGATGTGTCTCTCGGCAGTCTTAGCTGAATGGCTGTTGTTGAAGAGAAGTATCAGGATTTTTAAGTGTCTTCATTTTGCCTTTGGAAGAATACATGAACCAGAAATAGGTACTGGCAGGGACCAAATCAGAAAGAAAACAGAAGCAAGGAATAGACTTTCTGATTATCTGCTGTAGACGGTCATGAGTAATTTGCCAGAAGACGTTCCCAGATGGTGGAACACACCCTTATAATTTTTATTTCAATGGCAAAAGTGATAATTCTTTTTATTTGCATGTTTCCACTTTTTAAAGTTTCTCAAGGCACTCTATTCACAGTCCATATCCACTTAAACTCATCCCTGAAATAAAATAGGGCAATAACAACCTCAGAGTGGCTGGAGAGGACATCCACTGCGGGTCTGCCTTGTTTCCCTCCAGCACCTGGAGCAGCAGCAGCAGAAAGAATTGTGCTTTTTCTTTCTTTATTTCTTGCTCTCTCCTACGATGATGTCACTTCAGTCACTTTCAGAAACTGCATTAACATAATCTAAATCTGACTAGTTGCCAAAGTCTTCTTGTGCAATGATGCCATGCTATTTCTTGATTAGTTAGACATAAATAAATGCACTCTTTTAATATATATATATAATCTTGATGATTTCTGGTCTGATACTCCAGATTCGTAGCAATGATAAACCAAACTCCTCAAACTACCTGGGCTTGCAGTTGGCACGAGTTTTGTATTTTGTATATGCAAAGCAGAGGAAGGGGGAGCTCAGAAAATTATGAGTTTTGTATTCAGCCACTGTCTTTTTTCAACTTGACTTTTGTCATTGCTTTGCCTTTAATCAGGATGCATATTATTGGCTTGCCTCAGATTTCCTTTCCAACTTTTTCAAATTATTAAAATAGAAATTCTAAAAATTGAACCTCAGAAGACATATCTCTATATATTTTTCAGTATTTTTTCCTTTCTTTAATCAATCACTGAGACTAGACTGCAAAGTAAATATTAATCCTCATTGTTCCTTTCCCCTCACATTCGTGTTTTCACTTCCATCCTCACAAATTTACACATCTCTTATGAATCCAGTTCTTTCTTCCCTTTACTTTTAATTTTTCAAGTTGGCCCTTCCTTCTTAGAGTTTTATTTTGTGTATTAACCTACCTATATTTAAGCCTTAATTGACTTCTGCAATATTTCTGTAGAACAAAAATTTTCTTTTGTTTTTTCTTTTTGTAGTTCCATGCTTTATTCTGCATCAGGTTCGGACTCTGTGTCCTTGCTTTTGAAATTCTGCACAATATCTTTTCCACAGTGGTCATGGCTCTCACTTTCATCCCCAGCTCTGATCACTACATTCTGCCACAGTGTCTCCTTTTTTCCTTACAAACAAAATTAGCACCATTTTTTCCTTTTTTTTTTCTTATTCAGCAGGCTAAATCAGTCATCCCTTTAGAATTTTTTCATTATTGATATTTTGGAGCTGCTATTCCAGCAGCAAGAATGGACCATTTCCTTTAAATTAATCTATACTAGTGAAACTGATTTCTAGGAAGCCAGTTCCCTTTTTCACAAATTTTCCAGAAATAAATAGTAGCCATATCATTAGGAAAACTCCACCATTGCTTAAAGCCTTACTGACAATCTATGCTCAGTAGTGATGCTAGGGAAAGTGTTCAGCTACAGTTACAGAATTGGAGCCGTACTGACTTTTTACTTGAGGCTCCAACTCCCGGTAGATAGCTAAAGTGATTCTGTGTACATGACAAGATCATAACCCCTGAAGTTAGATCTACAATAATTGTAATTATTGCCCACAGAAACATAACAGTTCACTTAATGCTTCAAGAGCTATATTGAGCTCATTTTTGTAATTACAGTTCCAGTGACAAAATTTCTGTGGATGAGGAAAAAAGCTGTTCTGACAGAATATTTCATTTCCTTTTCAGAGTTGCACTGTCTATGAAGAGTTTGATGTTTGTATCTAGCATTTCAGATTTTCTAATATTCCTGTCTTTGAAAGTTCTTAGTCTGTCCACATGCCCAGCCTTGAATCATATCCACCCAGAGCACAGCAGGCCCTCACAATATCTTCTCTCATCAGTAGCATGGTCAGCAGGTCTCTGTTGTATATCCCATGGTATGGCTGGAGGGTGTGTGGGAAAGACTGAGGATAAAAGCCTACTGGGATAGCAGGCTGCAGTCCTACTTGTATCTCTGGTTGCAAGAAATCACAGGAGAAAATGATCCCCAGAACTGCAGTTGGATTTTATCTCACAAAGTCCCTTCGGCTCACCCCAAAAGAGAACAAAGGAGCAAACAGAGTATATACAGGGCAGATGGGCAGGAGACCGGCAATTGGAAATGAGGCCATATTGAATGTATCTCAGAGAAAATACATGGGAAAAGTTTACCAAATTTACTTTTGGAGTTTTTTCCTAAACTGAAGACAATCCTTTTTTGGTGAAATCAGTGAATTATAGCTCACGAACACTTGAATTCCAATCTAAAAGAATGCTAAGAAAAACTCTTTTGTCCCTCTTTTCTCCCTGTTATAGGAAATATGGATAAAATGACCTGATATGAATGACCTGTCATGAAATAGGTGTCCCCATGGTGTGGAATACAGCCTCTGCATTCCATGGGACTGGTGGTGAGACAAGAACTGTCTAACAAAACTGGGGAGTTGTATCCTGTCAATGGAGAAAATATTTTGCAGTTCTAAATGGTGAGACACATAAAACCTAGTTTTATGTACTGTGACATCCCTATCAGAGTTTCCTGTCACAAAACCCATGTAATCCTAGAAAATTACATAAACATTTATAGTGTATATTAAAATGCTGTGCGCTTTATGACCAATTGTCTGCTTTGAAATTGAATGACCAATGCCCTGACAGTACCAACTTTACTATCACGAGTTTCTGACAGAAAAAATTATACATTATGGACTACCTAAAAGGTCTAATGTCCTTAAGTAAAGGATCTCCCTATTCCTTCTTTATTTGATTAGGATTTTGAGTAGTGGAAAACAAAATCAGCAGACAGACTTCATTAATGTCTCGGGGTTCAGGAACAGTACATTTTTAAAAATAAATTTTGTGTTTTATTTATTATTTAAGAACTTGAAAGAAAGAAACAGCTTAAATAGCTTAAATGTCTCTTCCTTTCTCAGAATTATGCTCCTAGGTGCTTGTCAATTTTTAACTACATTTTCAAAGCAACACAGGGCAATTCAATCAGCCGGTCCCCATTGTTTGAGAATCTTTTAGTTCTCCTTAAAATCATTTATATTTTAGTTTAAATACTAATCTATGCTCCTTCCCCTCATCTATACTTCATGCCATTTCTTCTAGCTTTTTAGAATACACAGAGGACAACATCAAAACCAAAGAACTAATGTATATATTTCTAGTTGTTTGGAAGATCTGCTTTTGGAGCATTTAAATAATTATTTGTCCTCCTGATTTTAGAGCTACCTTCTTTTCCAGAATCATTGATGTGATTTTTTTTTCCCTCAGATCTTAAATTAATCTTAAAATTAACCAGAAACAAATTCCTGCAGAATTATCAGCAGGCTTCTTCACACATGTGGACAAGTATCTCACAGACAACCATGGCAGGAGTGTGTCCAAGTAATCAAGCAAAACAGCACCAACCGTGCCTCCAGGTGAAGAGGCACAGTAAAGTTTTAACTCCCTGGCACCAGGTTACATACTAAAGTATTATCAGACACATCAATATAATAGAAAAGATGGAAAGTGGGTGCTCTGTGCCAAAGGCCAATGTCAGGTATTACATCAGGCTTCCGTAGGAGTGAGAAATCACCTCCCTGAGGTTACACTGCCACTTTGTTGTCATGACTTGTGAAGGAAAACCAGTCACCCTATTTTTATAAGCCTGTAAAACACTGAAGCCCCTAGTGGAGCTGCCTGCAGCCTGCATAGATACACATAATGTGCTGCATAGCACAGCACATTAAATTGCAAAGGGAAGAGGTTCAGCGTCTCTGGCTGATTTCCCAACAGGTCTGGAGCCTTATAGAAAGAACAAGATGTTCAGACAAGAAGTGAAGAGCACTGTGTTCATAATAGCAACTGAATACATAATGACCAACAGTAAGGGAAGAATGAATATATAGAGCTATGTGCAAGATATGCAGCAAGTCCTACCTTGGCTTGCAGACCACTTAGAGCTAAATTCAGTGCCCACTCTGGCAGTAACACAATTAATGGTCCAAATACTGCAGCCATGAATACAGAGCCTGTAGTTATCATCTACACATCGCATGCCAAGATCATTCACTTTGCTGAGAATTGCAGTATCTGAGTGGCCCTGCTGAGCCCTTTCAGTATCCAGGCACACTGCAAAGTAGGCCACTATCAGCATGACTATGGAGTTTTCTTTTATATACACTATCCATATGGCGAAAATAAGACCCAGATTTTGTAAAGAGCTCTGTACAGCTAGACTTGCTTTTTAAACTAAACCAGGTCACTGTTTTGTTGATGCAGTTTCATGCTTAAGAGTTGCACTGAATTGAAGACACTAGCTGTAATGTCAGATACTTTATTACATGATTTTCTGGAAGTAGTCATCTGCATATCCTTGTAGCACAAGATTACAGATCAAAAATCATACCTGCAGGTACAGAAAAAGGCTAAATTAAGACAGGCATTAAAGGTCCCAGTTGCTGGTATCATTTGTCACTTCACAAAAATCAATGATTACTTTAAAAAGACATCTTATCTAAGTGCAAGGCAAAGTAAAGATAAAAACACCTCGAGAATTCTCTCTATGAGTCCCTTGACACCTTAAAACTTTTTCAGGAGTGAAGAACTTTATCATATTATCTTTGAAACCTACTGCTCCCCAGCTGGGATCATCTGGGAAAGGCATGAGAGGTCTGTTCAATTTCTGTGCAATAATTTCTGACTCTGAGAGTGGTCATCCCTGAAAATCAGGTCAGCAAGACAAAAAAAAACTTCAAATATACATTGTAAGCATGAGATAATGAAACTCTGCGCATGCTGTATCAACATTATGTCAAACTACACATTTAAGAACAATCATGATAGTTCATTAATTTTTCCTGAGGTTCTTGACCATCTTGACAGTAATCCACTGGACCTTCTTTTTTCCTCAATATCCTTCATGAAATGGCCCAAAAGCGGATGAATGTCAGGTGTGAGTGAACGCATCTGTGACAACAAGGGAAAAAAAACCTACAAAAATTTTCTTTGATCCACTGGCAATGCTTCTTTTAATTTTTCTCTGAGTTTCATCTAAACTGGTTTGTGAGGTTTGTCTCATCTGAAATGAGAGCAAAACATTGGCTGATATTCAAACCAGTGTCCACTCTGACTGCTCAGGTTGTCTTCGACAGGTTCACTACTTAGTCTGTCAGTTCCCAGCCTGTGAAGATTTACATAGTTCTTTTTCTCAGGGCTGAGATATTTATACTTTTCATATTGAACACCATGAGGCTTCAGCTGGTCCATTTTTGTATTTTCCTGTGGTCCTTCTGGATCAATATTCTGCCATTTGGCATATCAAACAATTTTCTCCTTGATGTACCATCATCCATAAATTTGCTGAGAGTGTATTATGTCACATCATGCAGCCTGCTGATGAAGATATTGAATAATACCAGCTCCAGTATTGACCCTAGGGTAGCTCTGTACCTCTGCCAAATGAACATCAAGCTATTGATTACTGCACAATGAGCTTGGCAGGTTGGCAGTACAGCTGGTTTTCAAACAGTGTAACAGCCCATTTGTACAGCCCACGGTTCCTCTGTTTCCAACTAAGAAATACCTGGAAGCCAGTGTCAAAAGCATTGTTTAGACTCAAGGCGCATTAACCCACTCTCCTCTCAGACACATATTTGGTCTCTTCTTCAGATAAAAAACAAGCGTTTGGGTCAAGTAAGTTTTGCCTTCGTAAACAAACAGTGACAAATTTGATTTCTTTCTTTCTTGGAAATGAATTCCAAGAGGACATGTTTCCTGATCAGGGGCTGAGGTGAGGCCTACACTTCCCTATTTCACACTTCCCTATTTACTTCTGATTGTTTTTTGGATGGAAGCAACATTTGCTTTTTTCCAGTCATTGGGGACCTTGAGTAAGGCAACTTCTCTTTAGATGATAGACACCTTTAGTGCTATCTCTTTGGGAACCCATGGGTGGCCCTCCTTGGCAGAACTGTCTCCATATCCACAGTTTCTACCTAGTTTCTAATGTGTTGATCCTGTCCAATCTGTCCCCTCTCTTGGCCCTTCGGCTCTCTTTTCCTTCCTAAACCATGTCATAACACACTTTAAAAGTCATATTCCAAACATAGCAGCCTTATGAGTACTATTGACGTAATTTCAATAAGTTTTCCTCAGCCAGTTCAAAATATATTATAATTTCTACTCTACAGGGATATTTTACTACTGGCCATGGTAACTAATGCAACAGTGCTGCTTTTGTTACATAGGAAATCTGACAGAATTTAGGAAAAATCCAGTGAGGCATCACTATTCCCAGACACAGCAGCAATGTCATGTGATAATTTTATCAAATAAAAATAATAACAGATATCCAAAACCTTGGGAGAAAGGGGGGTATCATCCCACTTCTGTCAGGAGGGGCTTCTTCCACAGTGCTCTCTCATTGGTGCTGTTCCACTGAGACAGTTGTTGGAGTTTGAGTTCTGCTTTTATTTCAGTTGCTGGAATTACACTCTCAGTGATCTGTCAGTGCAGCCTCTGCACTCAGCCTACCACAAACAGTAGATTAAATCATTGATTCTGAATTGATGTCATGTTAGAAATATGAAAAAAATAAACTATATGAGGCATTTCAGCTGAGATATGCAACTTCTTTTAGGTACTTTGTCCAAGACTTGTATTCCAGTATAAAAGAATCTATTGAATCTACAGAAGAATCTCATATATATTGTAGGTTGAATGAAACAAGCCTTGACATATGTTCCATAAAGAATTCCTATTTTTCATCTGCTCCACAAATAACCTAAGCTGGACTCAATTCCCTCAGAGCAGAGTAAAAAAAACCAAAACACCACCTTTTCCGCACAGAAAGAAATAAGTAAAAAGTGAGTAAATGTTAGGAAGGACACCAAAATGCAGCTACATTTTGACTTATTGGCATGTATTTGAATCCCTTGCCATAATCTCAGTAGTGCTGTGTTTGTCGCTAGCTATGCCATTACCAAAGGGATTATCTTCCATGGAAATTCTAGTCTGCTCTCTGCTTCAATACATAAATCCAACACCACGATTATCTCAAGGGTGTGCTGACAGAAAATACATGGAACCTTAAGACAACTCCTTCTGCACTTTATAAAAGCCATGATATAAATAAAATAAAGTGATTTATGAATGCAACACTATCTTACAGGACTACTCTGTGCAATTGCAAAAGGTGGCTTTGAAAAGTCGTCCAGTTTTTTCAGGACCAGAGTAACAGAACAGACTTTCTCTTTGTGAAAAGACCTCAGAATTTTGTCTTAAAATGTTTCTCAAATTTGTAGTCACAAATGAGAAATAAAAATAATTTTTTTTCCTGCTAACAGCTAGAAATATGTCTTATTCTAGGACTTTCAGTCCTCCCAAGAGTCACTTCTTCATATGCAACAACACAAGAGGAAAATGCACATAGAATTGAGACTCATAGGGCTAAAATTAGTGAATTTTTAACCCTGTAAGAGTAACTGCAGGGAAAAATGCTTAAAAACTAATAGATGTTAAATATGTGTGTGTATATTAAAATGTTTTAGTAAAAATCTGTGGGGTAGTGTGTAGTCAGACCTGCCAATAATGAAATGCACTCTCCCCTAATGTATGATCCAGAAGAGCTCCTTTCTGGGACTATCTCACACTGTAGGTACCTGAATTGAAATTCTCTTTACAACACCTGAAACTTTCCTTGTTGTTCACTTCAGCTGTTTGTAATCTCAGAAATGTTTGGTTTTAGAGAATGATAATTAAATTGTAAAAATTGAAAGTTTAAAGATAAATGTCCCAATAATGTACCTATTTAAAAAAAAAAAAAAAAAAGGTGATTTTGTTCACTTAGCTGCAGTCCTCAAGACAGGACATGAATGTATCCCATGTAAGTGCAGGAACTTCATGTTTCTTATTAAAAAATCAGGCTGACTAAATCCTATCCACAGTCATTACTGTTAAATCTGCACCTGCAACATCCAGTTTGTCTTATATAAATATCAATGCCAAACTAGTATATAGAACCCACAAGATATCAAAATTATTACTTGGTCTTTAGTGTCACTGTAACTAGGTAACATCCAAAACCACACTGATCTAAGAAATAACCGATTCTATCACAGTGTTCATAGACTCTGTATTTTAAAGTATTTCAGATTTTTTCTAAATAATGGTTTCTGGATGCAATTAGAATCCAGATCAAGCTCACCTTTGTAAAAAAGAGACCTAAACTTATATTTCTCACTGTAATAAAAGGAGACAGCTCTTTCAAAACATGTATTTTGCAGGTATTGAGGTTCAACTTCAAAAGAGGCTTCTGTATCATAACTCATTAAGGATAACTAATGATAAATAGCACAAAATGATCTAAAAGTGATCTGCAGCTGAATTTATTAGTGCTTCAAAATAGGGAAATCTTTGAGCAAGAATTAATTGATGTGAATTTTGGTTGTTAAGACTGACCATAAGTCATGAGCGATTAGCAAACAATAGTATAGCACTTTCACAAAGCCGTTCTGAAATTAAAATTGTTATAGAAAATTGGTTGGACAAAGTAACAATGATTAGCCAAAATGAAGAATCAACACCTTCAGTACTGGCAATATATTAATGCAAAATTTACATAACAGCACCTGTAAGAGCCTGTCTGAGAGCCTTCTAGCAGGGTATGCATATCTCTCTCTTTTGTTCCTCAATTTCCTTAGCTTTTCTTCATCTGTGTCTTGCTGGGCACCCACAGTTCATTTTTATGTGTATTAGAGGGTATTTTATTAAAATAAAACTAGGATTTCAGGCAATGGCTGCTCACTGATCACCTCAGCAGGCTTAAAATGCTTTATTTTAGGCAAAACAGATAGAATTCTGTGATACAGAATTCTGTGATACCCTAAGCTTTGAAAATCAGTAAAAACAGCTCTGAAAGAGCTGAACCACTTCTTCAAAATGGTCATGACCTAAATGGTCATGCCTAAATTCTGTTCCTGAGTTGTCTGGGCTGGATAAATTGACAAATTTCAAAATTATCCATTTTAACCACATGCTCATTAAATTAGGAGAAAGTGAGAGATGAAAGGATGTAATTATCCATATTTTAAACTATGACATTTTAAACAGAAGAAGGAAGAGTTGCAGACTGAGCATGTCTTTCCAATATGGAAGAAGTTATAACTCTAAGGGAGTAACTTTAGGTCTTGAAAATGAAGTATGACTTTTTTTCATGGTTTAACTCCAGCTGGCATTTACAGCTGGGGTGTCATGGGTTAGCAAGCATAGTCCTGGAAGAGATGTTCTTGCAAAGGGGTGCTTACAGCTTCCTCTGTGACCTGTTAGAACCTATCAGCTGGCCAGTTTGAATATGGACAATTCTTTAAGCCACTTAAAATTGTGAGTGCCACTGTGATGCACACTTAAGAATAGACAGACTCCCCCCCACAGCTCTCTCTCGTTTCCAGTGCTGGGACAGGTGGCTGCAGGCCCCATGTGGGGGCCAGCGGGCCTGGCCCAGGCCCTGCTCGGGCCAGGCCATGCTGGGCCATGGCCATCCTGGAGCCGATGGGCCCTGTTCCACCTGCGGAACCCCCCCACTGCACTGCTGTGGGCAGCCGGAGCGGCTCCCCCCCTCCAGTGCGGCTAAGATTCAGCTGAAGCTGCACCGCTGTCCAGCAGAGGTCATGTGACCAACAGCGATAAGCCACATTCCAGCTGCAAGGCCTAGGTGAGATTAACCCTTTTAGTGCTATGAAGAGCTGAAAACCTGAGGGAAGAGAGAGAGGAGATGCTTAAAGCTGAAATTCTGTTGTGAAGCTATGATGTATCAGAGTACCCGTTGTAATTTCGAAGATATGGGGGGTGGAGTGTTCAACTTGTACTTGTGAGCAAAAGCACCTGCCCTGAGATAGGCAGATGCTGATGCAGCTGTAATTCATGAGAAGTTTGGACAGGGAGAGATGGAAGCGATGAGGACTTTTGCTCCAAATGGGAAAGGAGAAAACCTCAGTTCCTAGAGATGCTCCCAGAGACAGTCCTAAAGATGAAGATGAGGAAGACCCTTTGCTCCCAGGGAAGGAGAAGGGCCTCTGTTCTTAGAGATGAAATGCTCCCAGAGATGGGTGAAGAGAACTTTTGTTTCTGAACGGCTCAGCCTTAAAATTGTACCCCAAAAAACTTCAAGAGTGGACCCTCGAAAGCAGTTGTGGGAAAAGCTGCAAGTCCTGACAAGGGACTCACATGCGAGCAGAGAACCAACCCGGGCGGCTGGCTCATTGTGATAATGTTTTCATAGCATGGGCAAGAGAGACTCCTCTTCCTAAATGGACTGAACAAGGTTATTATGGAAGTGGTAAACAGACTGAACATCTCAAGGGTTGTCTTTTTGCACTGTCAGTGGGAGAAGGGAGAAAGGTGGGGGGAGAAGTGTTCTGAAGGTGTGGTATGATTTTTTTTTCCTTCTTTTAGGTCTGTTAATAAACTTCTTTATATTCTTTCAAGTTTGGTGCCTGCTTTGTGTTTCTCCTAATTCTTATCTCACAGAAGGTAAACAGTAATGAGTATTTTGGACCAAACCACTACACTAAATTGGTGTTTCCGCCCAGTTACGAACCGAACCCACTACATGGGGGAAGAAGGAGGGAAAAAGGTAACACTCACAGTGATGGTATTCATCATCCCAAGTCACCACTATGTGTGATGGAGCCCTGTTTTCCTGTAGATGGCTGCCCAGCCATGGGAAGCGGTGAATTAATTCCTTGTTTTGCTTTGCTTGTGTGTATGGCTTTTGCCTTAGCTATTGAACTGCGTTTATCTCAACCCACAAGTTTTCTCAATGTTCATCTTTCCAACCTGACAAAGCAGAAGTGAGTGATCAGCTGTGTGGAGCTTAGTTGCAGACTGGGGTTAAACCATGACAAGTATGAATATATTCTAGTCACAAAGACAAATTTGGGATATTTTGCATGTTTATCCAGTACACCTGCGAGGTATTTGAAAGTTTGATGTTTTATTTTGTGTTTAAAATTGAAGGATTTTTAATGACTGTTTTTAAAAATTGAATTTTTAGTCACTCAATAAAAATAACCAGTTAACACTTACCATATTCAGGTTTAAAGTCACATATGAAGTAATCACAATAGACTGTCTCATTTGGTTTCTGTCGTAAAGCGCTAGAAAATGTCTTGTTGAGTTAAATGCATGAATAAATATTTTTATAGCCCAAAGCACTTATTCAATTTAAGAACTTTGATGTTGCCTTAGGCAGGGTCTTTATCAGTTTAAAAATGCATTATTTCTATTATAGTACAATTGTATTTAAAATCTAGGAAAAAAAGAAGAAAAAGTGATGAAAATATAAAACTTATTTTAAATGTTTAACCCTCCATCTCAGTTCATTATTTCTTCTCCTTAGTTAATGCTGATCCCTTGGGCTGATCACCCCAAAGGACGCATTCAGACCACTGGCTTTGGTTCTGCCATATAATCATAAGAGGAACAGAGGCATGGGAAAACTCTCATAGCAGTAGAGACTGAAAGAAAAGTGTTTAATTCAGAAAAAAAGAAAGAAAAAATGAGCCATGATGGAGAAGGCAGCTAAGGAACTTTAATTATCTTTTTGCATAATAGAGAAATAAAGAATCTTCAGTGAAATAGAAAGGTAGGAAAATCAATACTTAGAAGTGAAAACACTTCCTACACAATTAGCAGTGAAGCTCTGCTAGAAAGTACTGTGTAAACTAAGAGCTTATCAAGGTCAGTGACAAGCAAGAATATGCACAAAAGAATAGAGATTCTTGCACTTGAGCACAATTGCTGGCTGCTGAACAGTAAAAGTTTTTTCTGGGAGAAGGGAAGGAGCCAGTGTCATTCAAGATCTGCAGGAAGACTTGCATCTCTTGGCCAGCATGCTTTGTGTGTCACAGTCAACTTTCAAGTGTAAAAAGGATCCAAGACTGGCCTAAACTCACAGCTTTAAGGTTAGTACATTCTATCCAAAAAATTGATTGAATTGGCTTAAATTTTGTCTTAAATATTAAGAGTAATGAACGAGTAGTATTTATTTCTGTGTGCAGTTCCCTAAATCTATACTTAGTTCAGAGAACACTTCAAGGATGAGGCTGCAGCTTGTTCCCCAGGCTGCTGTGCATGTACCTCTATAGCTTTAAGCACACACAGAGTCTTCTGAGATAGCTCACAATGAGATTATTGATATGTATGTGTTTTCTGACCCAGACACTTTGACTGTACAACTTGTGGTCATGAGTCAGAGTTCTCACATCCTGAGAAAGGAACTTTTTCTGGCTTTTTTCACAGTGTTGTGCTGTTTTTTCCACCATTTCAATTAATTCAGTAGAAAGTAGGTGAGTTTAACAGAGTTTCACATCAGTTAAGTCTTGAGGAAAACACTTCAGGCTGACATGCAGAATTGTACATACTGTTCATCTGCAACACAAAAATGCTCCCACTGTATTAACACTCAGTTTCTGGAGAATATGTGTAATTTAGAAAATCTTAAATCTTTGCATGAAACGGCCATTTTGTCAAAGATATTTAAATTTTAAAAAACATATGTTTTCATTTCCTTTTATGAATCTGGTCTCACATTGGTCTAAGTTTACGCACAGCAAGAAATTTTGCTCAGCTCGTTAGTGGGAGAGATAAAATATTATTTAACAGTTTTAAAAAAACCTCTTTTTTCACCTGCTTTCTTCTACCCTTATCTTGTACTTGTCTAAGTGTAATTTGTTTGCATTTTCTAAGATCAATATAAAACATTCTGTGCCTTTTCACTTTAACACAATAAAAAGATTCCATCGTTATTAAAATTTATGATAACTCTTGACACTTTATGTTCATGTAGCATGACTTTATTTTTAGGTATACTTATGATAAGGTGGTGTCATTCTATTTAATTCATTAGCTGTCTGTGTTCATGTGAGTGACAGGAGAATCAAAAGCATTGTAATGCAACATTATGATAACATTATTGTTCTAATATGAAATATTCTGCTAATTCAGCATGTATACTATCTTTATTAAAACACAAGGAGTAGTCATTATGCCTGACTTCAAAAACAAACAGCAGATACACTTTATGTTCAGTGCTTGGTGTCAAGTCACAGGCACTTGTCTAAGGGTAAAGGCACTACAGAAGATTGTTTTGCCTCTTGTGATCAACGACAACATGATGAGAGACAAACTCCACAGCTTTTATATCCTCTGAGTGGTCCTGCTGACTTCGGTGCTAAGTATTCTACTAAGGAGCAATGACTGAAGCACTGGGAGCTGATTGTGAAGTTTAGGGACAGTTCCCCAGCTAATAGAAATCACAAGTAGCTCTGAAATTGACGGAGAACTTCAATTCAAATCCCGATTTCTGAATTCAGGCAAGAACGACATCCAATATGATATTATTACTGTAGCAGTAGTAATAATAGTAGAGGTAGCAACTACTGTTGCTATTGCTATTCCTATTACTACTAATCTTATATTGTCTTACTTTAAGATTGTAAATACTATTAAGAAAAGTACTACTTAAGGTACCAAATGAAAACATATTTCAGTTTATAAAATTTTTACTTGCTTCATTGAAGATAAGGGACTATTATACAGTAAATTTAAGCTTATGGCAATAATCTCATTTTTTATATAAATGGTTTATTTGTTCTCTGCCCCTCAGAGGTCTGTCTCAGAAACTAAGACCTGATAGATTAAGCTGTTAATTAAACCTCTCTGAGGGGAGAAAAATCAAGGGTAAAAATGGCAGTAAGAGATAAAGAGTTAATGGATCCAATTCTGCTCGCACCGAGGTCACAAAGTGACTTGTGCAGCAGAAACACAAAGAAAATAAAAGGGCTATATATTTTAAGGCACATTCCTGCAATCTGATATTTTTATACTACGTCAGAATGCAATTCCAAACACCACATGATTATAACGTCGAGTTTTGATGCTGGGATAATGACATCACCATCAGAAGCACATCTGTGATAATTTACTTTATATCTTACTCTGTATAGCTTTTCACTGTGGGTTGTAGGTGAACACTGCCTTGATATAGCTTCAAAAGCCTGAGATAAAGATCTTGCAGTATAAAACATAAGGTAACCAGAAGAGGCATGGATAGGGCCAGTTCCTATTTCTCATCACGCAGCTCCATATCTTTGAGGTGTTCTTTCATGTAAACTTTAACCCATACATTTTGTTACCTTATCCATTGGGGTCAGTCCCATTTTGACCCATCTTGTTTATCCTGAGGGATCTGTATCTCCCATTATCCTGCCTCATGTCTTTACTTTCTCTGATGTCTATTCACTCACCTATTTACAGGATGCTGTCACCAGATTCCATCGTGCCACAGTGAAAGGCCTCATCAACCAGATGTAAAGCTTCTTGTCAAAAAAGCTGTTACTCACTTGGTCAAGTGGATCCCACTTCTTGCCTATTCCTAAATCAGGACAGACTGTCAAGCTGCCTGGGGCAGAACACTTAGAGTACCTGAAGATCTGGAGTAAAAGAAGGCAAAAGCTCAATAGTGGCTTAGTTATAGCACAATCACCTCTTCAATCTCTAATTTCCGTTTAGCTGAAAAACAGAACACAGAAATCTGAGCTTTTTTGAATTCCAAAAATGAAATGTAGAAAGATGAACTGTTTGAAAATGCAGTCTAAGTTGTTTAGCTGATAAAAGGCATGAGTACATTCTCTGTTGGTTTGAAACAGGTCACTGAAGTGCAATGAGTCAGGGTAACAGCTGGACGTCGCATGCTGAGGGATGCTGACCTAATTAGGGAAAAATGCTATAGTGTTTGAGACACTGTTAGGTTGTAGATTGGTTTAGAGATACCTTACTGCATTCCCTAATTTTCTCTGAGTTTTTGGCTTTCATGCCAAATTAGCCCAGCCCTGGGTCACTGCTAAGTGAGACATTTTGAAACAATTTCTTAAGGTGAAACCATGTCAGAATTGTCTATTCTCCAGCTCTTATGTATTTTTTAATTCAGCATTATCATCTTTAGAATAGGTTTCAGAAGTGTTCACTGGAATAGAGTAAAAAATAGTATTTTACACTTGACAAAAATGAATTTTATTGCATATATCATGTACAATTTTGATAATGCTAGTTCTATATCTCAAAAGAAGCCAATAAATTCTGACCTTCCAATTAATTGTACCCAGATGCAGACATAGGTACATGCAGATGACTGCTAACACAGAAAACCTAATCTCTCCTTTTCCTCACTCAAGCATAGTCCTCAATTTCTTTTTCTGGGACAGTTTTCTACAGAACTGCTCTCCTTCAAGGCTTGTCTTCTCTCTATCCTGATGTTGCCTTTAAATTCTGTGTGGCACAGTTTGCTGCCTTCCACTCAACAATAAAAATACTCAGTTTTCAGAATTTGCAGAATCGTGGTAGATGATTAAGGATCAGGACAACATATGTTATAACCCTGAGGTCCTGCACAGCCCTCACGCTTGGCAGGTTGGATTCTCAAGTACCATGTGCCTATTAAGTTCTATTAATTTCCAACTGTGAGGTGAGAAAGGTGGTGGCTAGTGTGGGTCAATGTCTTCTCTATTGTAAATAGGTAGTCTGCTCTTGTACAGTTTCAACAGTATTTGTCTTTCACAGAATCACAGAATCAATTAGGAAAAAACCTCTAAGATCATTGAGTCCAACCTCTGACTGAACACCATGTGCCAGCTAAACCACAGCACTGAGTGCCATGTCCAATTGTTTCTTGAATGCCTCTAGGGGTGATGACTCCCCTGTGAGTCTGGCACAAACAAACTTGAATGAATGACCGATTGAATCCAGGTCTCTGATAGGGATAATTCTGCACAAATACACAAGCTGTATTTCAACAGAAATCTTATTAAGAAATACAAAACCATTCATAATGTCAATGAATAGAAATTCCATGGGAAAAGACTTGTGATACATATGGAATATATCAAATATAATAAATGTAATAGAAAAAGTTTGAATCCAATTAAGCAATCTGAGTAACCTATAAAAATAAATCACTGGTTCTGCTTCTAGTCATAGATATCATCTATATTTAGATACATTATCTTAATTATCTTTTCATCTGAATTTTAACATAACTGTATATAGAGAAAAAGAATTTACAAGATTTATTTATGGATTTTCAGTTATTTTGATACTATCAGAACTTCTTTTGATGTCATCTGCAAATTCCCTCACTATCACATTAAACTCAAGCCTGAACCTCAGCTGACATTTTTTAGTTAATTTGTACCATATGAATTTACACTGTGAATAATCTAATATGCTCTTTTATTAGCCACTAATTATATTTTTAGTTCAAAGGAAGCAGCCTTTAATACAAGATAAAAATGTAAACACTAGAAGACTTACTATGGCACTTGAAAGTACCAATTATGAGAGTTTGGCTGATAACCTTTTATAGTGCCTATTATCTTGGTATTCAAATGCTTCCCAGCAAAATCACACCTGCCTCATAACGTGCCAAGATACTTTGTTTTCCTGGGCTGCATCAAAAGCAGCATGGGCAGCAGGGTGAGAGAGATAGTTCTGCCTCTCTACCCTGCTCTTACTACCTGGAGTGCTGTGTCCAGCTCTGGTGTCCCCAGTAAAGGAAGGACATCAACCTGTTGGAGCAAGTCCAGAGGGAGCTCTCCAAGATGATGAGAGGGATGGAGCACTTCTGCTTTGAGAAATGGTTGATTTGGGGTTCTTCAGTCTGGAGTAGAGAAGGTTCCAGGGAGATTTCATTTTAGCTATTCAGTAATTAAACAGTACTTATAAGAAATATGGTGACAAACTTCATAAAAGAATATGTCACAATAGGAAAAGGGGTAATGGTTTTAAACAAAAGGAGGGTAGATTTAGACTAGATATAAAGAAGAAAATTTTTACAAGTGTAGTGAAACCCTGGAATAGATTGTCCAGAGAGGTGGCAAATGTTCCATCCCCAGAAATATTCAAGGTCAGGCTGGATGGAGATCTGAGCATTGAGATCTAGTTGGAGACATCACTGCTCATTACAATGGGTGTTGGACTAGATGGCCTTTAAAGGTCCCTTCAAAACTATGTTATCATTCTGGGATTCTGCGATAAATGTGTGGCTTTACTGGATGCTGCTGACTCACCTGGCTGGAGGCAGAGCTAATAACAGAAGGAGTATGTTCTGAAACAGAGGTACACCTACTTTTTGGTAATTAACAGATTGCTCAACAAAACTCTTCACGGATCTTGTGTTTAATTAGGACACAACATTTTGCAAACAGAGGCAGCAATGCAGATGGTTTCTGTCAAGTTTCAGTGTCTGTGTTGGGAGTTAGGTATGAATTTGTCAACCAGAAGCCAGCTCCAGTTTTACTAGTGATGACTGATGCAAACACATCTGGAAGGGAATAATCATGTCTCACGCCTGAAAGATGAGCAGCCTGTTTCCCACAACCATTTACTTCTGGGTTTTGACTAGACTTAGTGAGACTCTTGAGATGCATTTGGGAATGCTGGTAAAGAGAAAAGAAAAAAAAAAGGTGCTGAGAGAATTTTACAAGGGCATAAAGCAATAGGAGGAGAGAGAACAGCTTTAGACTAAAAGAGGATAGGTTTAGATTTGATTTTAGGAAGAAATTTGTTACTGTAAGGGTGGTGAAACGCTGCAACAGGTTGCCCAGAGAAGTGGATGCCCCATCCCTGGAGGTGTTCAAGGTCAGGTTGGATGGGGCTTTGGTCAAGTGAGAGGTGTCCTGGCCCATAGTAGAGGGGTTGGAACAAGATGAGCTTTAAGGTCACTTCCAACCCAAATCTTTCTAAGATTTTATGAATCTATGAGTAGTATTAGGATGCAGAACATGCCTAAAATGTATTTAAACTAATATTTATCTACTTGAGATATTAATTAATTTCATATTATAGGAATTCATTCCAAACAATTGTCTGATATGTAACAGAAATAAAATCCTGGGCCTACTCAAGTTACTGAGACTGCATGGAGACTATTATTGAATTACAGAAAGTTTAGGGTTAGAAGGAATACACTAACTTGTATTTAAATTCAAATGTCAAAAATGTGGGGCACAACTGCAACATTTATAAAACTAATCTGCAGTACCATCAGTTCTGGTGTGGTAGCAAAAATATCCCACTCTCCTCTATGTAGATCAGAAAGCAGAGACATTCACTCAGCAGCTGGCTTTTCTGCTACTTGCTGCCAAAGACATGGCACAACTAACAGCTTCTGGGTTCTGTTCCAGGTTTTATGAGACACTGCTCTCTAATGTTCTTTAAAACTGGTAAAACAACATACTTTGCCTAATCTCATTCTCTGAAATAGATGAACTATTTTGTCAGAATGTTTTGAATAAAATACTGTCTGATGCATAAACCTACTGTGGAAAATTTCAGTCCAAACATTTCAGTTTTGGCCAAGTCATAAGCAATTTAAAAGAATCTTTAACTTTATAGGGGAAGCTGTCACACCTACCACCCACGTACATAGACATGTATATATGCACAGACATATCATCAGAAATTGTTTGGATCCTGTGCTGCATTTTTTCCCCAAACCATTTAAAACTGGTAATTGTTAAGATTGAAAACTCTGAGCTTCGCTGCCTTGCAAAGCTGTGACAGTGATGGAAGAAGACATGAAAAATAAAAAAGGCAGATTTCCAGTCAAAAAATATGTTTCTGTAACAGAGTATGAAAGTGCACTTCATCACATATTTTGTATTAATCATATAAGTCTATAAAATTCCCTAACAAACTTTACTTATATAATTGTGAAGTAATATACTTACAGCTATATTCTATTTTCATTCTGAGCTCAAAGAAGAATAACATTTTTTTTTGCAAAGCAATATTTTTCAGAACCCATCTGCATATTTCAGCACTACAGTATTATACCTAGATAAAAAAAAAAGGATTTGAATTAGCCTTTACCAGTATTTTATAATCACAAAAACTAGAAAATACATCATAAAGAAATAAAAAGCTTGAACATCTATCTTTGAAGAAGTCTGTGACTGTTTCCCTAAAGGGATCAAGAAATTAAAATGTTTACTAATAATTTCTATTTAATATTAATCTTTAATGACATGCTTCACTGAGACTTTCCTTTTCTAAACAGGAATGTGTGTAGGATTTGCTGTAGTATACTCAGACATTTCTTTTGACATAAATATGCATTAAGTGAGAAAAACATTAAAAAAATATACTTCTTCATTTTCCACCTCTTAGATTTCATCCTTAGAATTGAACATTAAAGTCAACATTTTACTAGATGAGGAAAAACCCTGACTTGAGTGCATGCATATCTATACAGACACTTGGTTGCAAGGGACTTCCTGTCTCCCTGTGTTCAGGCTCTCGTTACAATAGACGTCACGTCACGTCATCCCTTTATTGTTACCCAATATCTGTCATAAATGCCAAAGTGTATTTGTATTTTGGAAACATCACTTTGATGTTCCAAGCAAGGATAATAACAGGAAGAACAAAGGTAGTGTGAATAAGAGAGTGTCCCACAAAATGCATCTCTAAAGACTCTTCAACTCAATGCTTTCCTTCCTGCGAAACGTTGTGGAGTCCTATTTGTAATGTCTAGAACTGACATAGGAATCACCGTCAATGAAAATAAGCTCTTGGTGTTTTCTCTTTATAGAGGGTACTTCTGGGCATTCTGCTGTGCTATTGTGGCCTCAGTAGCTTTCCTTTTCATCTGTGATATTGTAGTTAGCACTTCTAGGCAGACAGCTGTATAATGAGTCTGCTATTGACCTAGAACAAAAAGTTCATATCGTCTGTTTCCTTGCCATATGAAAACTGGTCATGTTTTAATTTGAACTAGTCTGTTTCTTTCTGAGGTATGCTTGGAAGGTTAAAATTGAGAGCCTAGAAAGTTTTAGCTGTAGTCATTATTCAGGGAAAAGGAAAAGAATATATTCAAATTCTTTATATGCTTATGTTAAACTCTATTTTCTAATTGCATTTAAATTATGTCACTGAAACCTTTGTCATCTGCCTTTATAAGTTACATATTCCCTGAGTTTTAGATGTGCTCTGTATTATATACAAAACATTAATAGGCTGTCAGAACTTCTGTAAATTAATAATTATCAAGCCCCAAAAGTCTTGCTGAGAGGAATTTTATGAATTTCAGCTTACTAATATCCCTGGATCAAATTCATTTTCTGGGAAATGTTTATATATCACACAACAGTCTCTTTGAAGCCTCTAATCTACAACATTAGAGATCTGAAACTCTGCCCATAGATACATGATTTAAACCTGTCTTGTCAGATAATGACCATTACAAATATTTTAGACTTCTTAGAAAGAAGAAAAATTTTAAAAAAACCCCAAAAAACCCCCAAAAAACCAAACAAAAAAAAAAAAAAGCCCAAAACAAGACAAAATAAACAAACAAACAAACAAAAAACAAAAAAAAACCCAAACCAAACCCCAAAAACCCCAAACCAAACCAACCAAACTAAAAACCATAAACCAGAAACACAGTTAAACATTTGAATTGTGAGTAATTAGCTTTCCATTTTAGGATTGCTTCCTTCTCTCCATAGTTTTTAGCACTGGTCGAAAGACTTGTTTGTGACCCTGAAAATATTAACTCTCCTTTTGGTTGGGGAAAAAAACCAATAAGCTAAAATCAGCTGAAATATCTGTGCTCTCTCTTGTCATCAGTCAACATCAACGCATAAGAACATTCAATACAAACAAAAGTATTGCAAAGACAGAAAACAGTTTATTTTTCTAAAGCTGAGTCACTTGCAACCCAAGTTCTGGAGAAAAGCAAACGTGACAGAGTAACTGTGTACTGCAGTGAAGTATCAGCATTAATTTTACTGCAGTAAGGTTTCCACAGATGAGGGAATTGGGGATAGACTATTTGTAGTTGCAGTTTCTGCCTCCTGTGCTCCATTAAGGGGCTCTGCTGTACTGTGTTGTAGAGCTCTGCATGGGCCTTTCTTGAAGGCCTCATCTTTCTACATAACAGATTTTGTCAGTTGAGACCTGTACTAGCCATGAACTCTTTTAAACTTTATTTTCATTAGTCTCTCTGGTCATTGGTACAGAGAAGTGTGCAAAATATAACAACTTTCTTTGATAAGCGTGACTTTTATTAAATTGAAGGTGAAAGAAGAAAAAAGGAAAGGAAAGAAAATAAATTTGTGCTGAAAGGAAAGGAGAGGTAAGGGAGATCTGACTGAAATCACACAAGCCTCATGTTTCAAGAGCTATTTGAAACCACAAGGAAGCAGGTGTCACAGATGTTTCTGCCAATCCTTCTTACCTGGCTTTTCCATAAGATTTTTACTTTCCAAAAGCTCCAGGACTCTCAGAACAGGTCTCAGTGCCAAAGCTGGGGTATGACATCCGAGTCCAAAAGTAAGGCATGGTGTCTCTAATCATAATAAACTTTGCTAAATCCTGTTGCTTTTCCTTCCTGCAATGCCATCTAAAAGTAACAGTGCACTTTCCTTCCCCTAGATTTATTGCTAGTTAGGCTTCTTTTCTAACATAAGTCTGAACTACTGTTTTCTGACATCATAGTATTTTTTTATATATATAACATAGTCCTTGGACCACACAAAGTGCCATTTTTGTTTGCTGTATTTTATTTTTCTGCCTTTCAGATTTTTCTGATTAGTCTATACTATTAATGTCACATGCTAGGCTGAATGCCTAATCTTCTGAGGACAAAACTGGAAATACAGGTTTCAGTCCAGAAGCCACAGGTACTGGTTGTGAGAGTGTAGTATCTGCATAAACATGTCATGAATCTCAGGTTACTCAGCAAGAAAAGAGCTATTTGGTGGGCAATCAATAACTGCTATTATTCCTAAACTACTCAATGACATGGAAGCACAGATTTCAAAGGAGACACCTTGGATGATTTCTGTCCAAAACCAGCTACTGGATTTTCCTCCAAACCAACTACTGGAAATTTTCAGTCTTGATTCTGGACAAACATGATTTTCATGGGGAGTAACTTCCCCTTCCTAAGTGATGCAATAACTCTGCTCTACTCAGCCTGCAGGAAATTCAGTGGTCCAGAGAAAGGGCAAAAATATGAAAGGGAGGAACTGATCATCCCCCCATCTGTGTCCTGCCACGCTTTCTGAGTATTCTCTCTTCTAGAGGAATTCTACTTCTCTTGCCAAAGAAATACTAGAGCAGAATAGAGATAATAATAAAAGTTGAAGCTTTCAAAGAAAAAGGCGGGCTATATTTTTTACATATTTTTATTCCTCCCTCTCTCTATCTCTCTCTCTCTCTTTTTAATATTATGCATGGCTCCTGGGCATTCACTAAACAACTTCTATCTAACAGGAAGAGTATTGTATTTTGCAATAAATGAGCTGGCAAATAGAAAATTATGCCTGGAAATTGAAACACAATAGTCTCTAAGCTCAATAAAGATGGACACTAAAATAATGCAAGTTTTTCTTTCAGTGAAAGAAGCAAACATTATTCCTTACAGTTACATGGTTTCTGGGTACCTTCACCCCGGTCTTCTGGGGTTTCGCATGGTTAATTTTAGCCACTCTCTGTTGCATAACCGTTCCTTTTAGCTTGTG
This sequence comes from Corvus kubaryi, assembly GCF_017639235.1. Taxonomy (NCBI): domain Eukaryota; kingdom Metazoa; phylum Chordata; class Aves; order Passeriformes; family Corvidae; genus Corvus; species Corvus kubaryi. Next base: position 6,991,515 of record NW_024582073.1, read on the forward strand.
ACTCTGGAGTCAACCTCAGGTCAAGCTGCATCCTGCTGGAGGCTGACATGTAAATATGAGACAGCGTTTCCTAATCCAGATTCTTTGGAAGATCAGAAGCAGTGCTACACGCTTTCTCTTCTATCCTTCACTTCACAGTACATTACTTAATAGGCAATTTATTTTTTCAAAATATCTTTGATATTCCTTGAACACACATTATTATTTCTCACTTTACTGCTGCAATAAAAATTGTCCCAGTTCACTGAATCACCAGTGATGCTGTATACTTTAAATATAGTGCTGACATGTAGCACATTAAGGTATCTATTACACACATTAAAATAATTTTATCCATTAAAACAAAAACCCTAAATTAATTCTTTAAGAATATGGTATATGGCAGTGAAAATTAAAATTCCAATGTGTTTCATTATGAAAAAACAACAGAAGTTAACAATCTTGCAAAATGCTGACAAGGTCTGTTTATTCACAGAAAACTTTCGTTAGGCATATTATTTAAACTGAAAAAGCAAAAGAAGTTGTTCTACCAGCTCATATTCAAAAATATAGGGAGACAACTGATTCCCTAATAGGGAAATGAAAGAACCAACGAATAATTTTTGAGATGAGGAATATGACAAAATAAGGAAACATCTTCTGCACATAGTTAATCATCAAGAAATCCAATTTCTTTTAGCATTAAGCCTTCCTGTTATTTACAAAATTAGCACCCAGAAATTCCACTTTCAGTATGCAAGCAGAAATATCATCTTTATTTTTCTCACTGAATGTTATATAAATCATGAAATTATCATTTCCAAATTGGTAAACAGAGCAGACAGCAGTTGCTGTTGGGTGTGATTGCAAAATCATAGGCCTCAGTCCTCTGAGGTTTTCCTGAGAGGAGAAAACCTGAGCCCTTCTTCCTGCTGTTCCATGAGTTTTGCCTCTGTTTCTGAATAATGTTCTTAATACTTCGGGATCTGCAGTGAGTGTGGAATGGGAGGAGATGAACTTTTAGAAGGCGTGGCCTTACTTAAATGCATATGGGTCTATTCAGTAATAATGTATACAATACTTTGCCTTGCTGTTACAATTGCCAGCATTTTGCAGTTACTGAAGTGTAAAATTCTGAAAATTATTAAGTATTCTTTAGAAGTGAATGCCTGGATTATTTCTGTTCTTTCACAAAATTTATGACAAGTGAGACTAATTCTGCTCTTGCAGAATTATTCAGACAAAAGAACTACACAGGAAGAATCCCTCAAGCTTTAAAAGGGAATCTTTCTCATTCAAAGAATTCAGTCAAAATTATTTGATTTCACTTTGTAGGTTTTCTTTTCTATCTTCTTGACCCCCTCATTTCCTTAGAGATAACTGTATTTGTGCATTTCTAGAGATGTGCAGAACTTGTAGAACAGTTCCCCAAATGCTTAAATAGGTCTGAGTTTAAAAACATTTCTACCTAATTGACTGTGCTGATGTGGTATATAAGTTAGGATCCAAATTTTTAATTTAAGGAATATTTTAAGTTTTGCATCCATGTTACTTTGAAGTAGGTGAGAATATTTTTTCCTTAATCCCGTTAGTGAGAAGGGAAGGAGAGTTCCTTCAACTTCTTTACATTGTTTAGGTGGCTACCAGCTGCACCTTCATTCAGATTGTCAGGTCCATCAAGTCTTAAATAACAGCCGTCATAGTGCCCATCGCTGCTCCTGAGACTTAGAGCAGCACACACTCTCTGAAAGCTGGATAGTCACGGATACTGCTGTTTTCTTTCAGTGTTACAAAATACTTATAATCAAATAAATCTAGGTGTGATGAGTAGAGGAAGCATTCCACCAGAGATGGGCACAGCATGTCACAAAGCATTTGTGAGACAGATCTGGGGGGTGAATGCCAGAAGCATTGATATTTGTACTTAGATCTCAGGACTGATTCTGTTCCTAGCATCTTCTAAGAGCATCTTTTAAGGACACTTGAGTAAAGCAAAGCACTCTGCTGCCTTCTCCCTCCTAAGTGCTCACTTTTCCCTTCCTCCCATGTGCTTGTCCATCACTTCACAATCATGCAGAGTTCCCTGTACTATGCAGAGTCCTTTCTGTGTAGCTGTCAAGAGAATGCAGAACTGTAAAAAAGCATTTTCAAATGCTGTGGATGGGTAGTCCCAATGACAAAGGAAGACCTAGTCCATCCTTGTTATGAAGCTCAATGCTTATACCAATGTACCAAGATCATGAAGTTAAATGTGTTGTTTTCCTGGGAAGATTATTGGCTTTAGCTAAGAATGGATATAGGATGTATAAGGAAATCTTTCAGACCTCTAGCAACCAATATATACCTAGATAATTTACCAGTGCTTCTCTGTATGTTCTTATAAAGTACTATTTCAATTAACAAATCAGGAATAACACTTGTTTAAATAAGAATATCAGATACTTGCTATCTTGCATTTATGAATAAGGCATGTACAATTTTTGTAGTTGCAATTACTGTTAGAGCTTAGACATTTTAAAAAGATTCTAAACTTAATTAGCTTTGAAAAATCGCCAGTTGTTGACTCTAATGATCCCTTATATAAAATAGCACACCCAAGTCTGACAAGATATTATTTGTCTTTACAGCTGAAAAATGCTTTTTGCCAATCACAGTATGTATTGGAGTTTGATTTTTTGGTAAGGGTTTATGATTTTTAATTTTTTCTGGAGGCAAGAAATGAAAATATATCTTAACAGAAATTTGAGAATATACACACAAAAAATATTTTGTTTTAGAGATTATGTGTTGCTTGACATTTTAAACCATTAAACTGCAAAATTATTGCTTGTAGCAACTATAAATATTTCTTGCCCACTATGTTACCATGGCAACTGTGCTAATTTATTCAGAGACCTTTGCATTATTTTAATTTAAGAGACACAATAGTATCTGTACTAAAACTGTTCCTAGATTTGACATTTTGATCCTGCCTGAAAATAAAATGTGACATGAAGTATTTTTAGACATAAGCTACATTATTATACAAGGGGCGGGGAAGATGTTTAAGATGTCTTCTGGTAGATTTATATTGCATAGGTTTTTTATATGTAGCTATAGATACATACACAATTAGTCCCAGAATAATGGCTCAGACATAGAGAATGTACATCTATTCTAAGTCAGTCACAGCCTCTGAACAGAAATAACTCACACCTAGACCTATCTCAGAGATAATACTTTTTGAACATTTTCAGTTATCCTATCATCTTGCTTTACAGGGGAAAAAAACCCAAACTTTAAAAAAATTTTCAGAGCAACCCAGTCTTTGTGTCACTCTTCGCCTTTGTTTTCAAGTCTCTTAATATGCACAATATGTGAGATGCTCTTCAGAGACTAGCATTTATATAATGTTTGTTTATGAATTTTAAAATACTGAAATGCAGCATAACAAGAGATTGTTTTACATGTGCTTGTCCTTAAGATCTGACCAATACCTGATACAGATACAGGGAGCAAAGGTATAGCACAAAGATATTTACTTGTCTCCTCCTTCCTTGGGAACGTTCACAGCCTCAAAGGCTGTCAGAAGCAGCGTCTTAGGTCCAAAATGGAACAGAGAACCAGGCTCCCTTTCAGACACCTGTATCTTACAGCAAATACCTTCTGATCATAGGCTTTGAAAACTGTTTTCTCTTTTGTCGGATGAGTGCAAACAGTATCCCAGGAGGGCAGTATTGCAAGTTTTATGCAGCTATTACTCATTCTCTCTGGCTATGTAAGAGTTCAGCCTCCAAAGCTGTCATTAGAAGCTTTGTGTGAGCATCAAATTCCTTCTAAAATATAGGCATTTTTCCTCTGCACACAAATAAGAGTAAATTGATAGGTGTAAAAGAAATAACTTCTATTAATACCACTTTTTTATCCTGAGCTCAGAATCAAACTAAAGGATTTAAAATTTCACTGCCTTTTTGTAATCGTTAGTTATTTCAGCTATATGAAAAGATAGATTTGATACTGAAAATCACTGACTCTTGAGAAACCTTTGTATTCATAGTTTTTGACTGCAGACAAGGATGTTTTTGAAAGAATAATTTTAATTGAAAATTCAATCTGCATGTCTAATCCTGGGCTGCTGGTGACAAGTAGCTAATATAAAAAATTATACTGGAGTATTCAAAATCCTTTCTCTAAGAAACTGTAATAAACCAGTTAACAACTTCTAAATTCCTATTTCAAGAAGATGATGATGAAGTGTTCATCTACTGAGTTTATATGCTCTTCATATGCACATAGGTAGCTGAATTTTAAAATCACCGTCACTTTAAATATATCAATTAGGAAATAACCTTATTATTCAAACTCCTCAACAGAAATGTCTTCTTTCTCTTTAATTACTGCAACTATGCAAAAGTAGTTTCATTCAGCTAGCAAGTGAGAATATTGCTCAATGTGTAATTTTTCATGACTGCAGCAGTTTTAAAGACTGAACCTCCAAACATACTCCCAGTGGGCTGCATGTCTATGTGATGTTAAACAATTAGGAGAAATAAGCCCAGCTGCAGAATTAAATGGTAGTGTTCAACTCAGATGTTATCTGATTATTTGCATTGATGATCACAGTATAATCTACCAATCCAGCATTCACATATCTTGTACATGCATATGTTTAAGGGTTCTTTATCTTTGTTATTTAGGTGACAAACTTGTCAGACCAAAGACCGAGTATACAGGAAATTAGATATTGCTATGACCCTCAATTTAAAGCCAGGTAATTTAAACACAAAGATAATAAACAGCAAGTTTGACTCCAGTTCCTCTAAATCTTTTCTTAAACAAATTAGTTTCCTTGCTGTCTAATGCTTTATCTAGTAATTGCTTTTTTCTTATTTAGGCTGCACACTGTGTATGGATTCAGCATGTGGGAAACAATGGCAATTGCAGCCAAATGAATTAGCCTAGAAACATCTTTGTGCTGATGATTTCTAAATCAAGACCTTAGTAGCTTTATATGGACAACTATGAAAAAATAACATATAACTTTTCACCTGTGCAAGAAAAAGTTCCAGAGATGTAATTAAGTAGTGAATGTCAACAGTTTTCAAAAAGTCATGGTTTAAAGTGTGGATCCATCTTGGGGACTGAGGCACATCAAAAAAAAAAAAAAAAAAACCAACTTGAAAGCCCTCTTTTTGAAAGCCCTCTTTGCATTTCCTCTTAGACATACAGTGTATCTTAGAAGAAAGTAGCTGGTTTTCATGCTCTAGAATCAGCTTTATGCTTTCAGATTAAAGAGCTGGGAGATCATTCAGATAGACTATCTGCCAGGAACCATGCCCTCATATAAAATCCTGTAAATACTACAGTATTCAGTTCAGAAATCCATATACTTGCTTCAAGCTCAGTTTTCAGACCAAAGCTCTGTATTAAACTGCTGGGTATGATGTATTCACTTCCAAGTTAACTTCATATCTCTTTAGGGGTATGAACTATTTTCTGCTTTGTGTGCCTTTAGCAGTCAGAGAGAAAAAATGTCATGTATCTGTCAAGCTGTTAGAGAGCCTTAAACTATCACTTTACATGGGGGATCTCAGAGAGCTTCCAGTAAACACCACCATTAATGAACACAGGACCTAGTGGTCTTTACAGCTTCCAAGATACAAGGGGTCCTTGGATTTCCTTTTAAACAGAATCAACAGGTGAGTCGAGGAAAAAAAAAATCCAGTTCTATGTATCTGGTAAACAGAAGTAGGATCATAGGGGATGTCTAACAGCCTCCTGCTCAAGACAGGGACAGTTTTAATATCAGGTCAAGTGGCTCAGGGCTTGATCTAATTGGATCTTCCTGATTTCCAAGGATAGAGACTGCTTAGCTTCCCTGGACATCATTCTTCTCTGTTGGACTCTTCTCGTGGAGAAGACCCTTGTTTCATTCTCCTGCTATGAACCACTACAAAAAGTCTGACTCTTTCATCTTGATAATATCACCATAGTTATGGGAGGATGCTGTTGGGTGTCCTCAAAGTCATCTCTCCAGGCTGCACAATCTTCTGTCCATCAACTTATCCTCACAAGTCACATGTTCCCATGAGCCTTTCCTGAGTTTGCTCCAGTTTAGCTACCTCTTCCTTGGACTTTGGAACCCAGCATGGGATCTTGTAGTGCTCTAATCATCACTTTCAACCTATTGCCCCTTGACCTCAACCTGTTCAAGCAGTCAAGGAGGCAGTTTCCTTTCATTCCTTCTAGGGCATTCAGCATATGGAGGGTTGTGTTTTCATAGATTTTAAAACCACCTGAAATATTAGCAGTGCCTTTGGCTGAATTAGTTTACTCAACTATTTTTCACTTAGATTTGCACTACTGGGTTCCTTTGGCTCTGAGCTGTTTCTCAGAAGCCAGCTAAAAACAAGGTGGTCATCAGGACCTTAGCTCACAGGGGTAGCAAAAGGTTTGGCTTCAACTGCTGCAGAGTTGCAGCCCATTATGGGAAACAGCAGTAGCATCAGAGACTAAAATTTTCCTTGCTGAATCTGTAAAAAATACTGACCTTTCCTATTTCAAATGTTGATGTATGCTTAGCTCTGCTGACAATAATAATGCTGTTAAAAATTGAAGATATTTATATACATATATGCACATTTACTGTTCATTGTCTCCTCATGATAATTGTCTCATTTTTTTCTGTTTTCTTCCTGCCTGTTTTTTCTCCCTTTCCCTTTGCTCTTCCTTCTTAATTTCCCTTTCCCTTTTGATCCAAAACAGACGTCCACAGGAAGTGAACTGAGGGATAAGATACTACATAGAACATGGCAGCATCCTTGCATACTAGAGCTTTTTTAACTATTGTGAGTTGTATTAGAGTTAGTGCTGAAAACTCTAAAATTCTGGAATATTCAGGGTTGTTTTTTTTTTTTTTCACTCACATGTTTTGTGTGCAGAAATTTCATTACATGGACCCATTAAAAAAAAAAATTAACTTTACCTCTGGTCAGCTTATCTGTCAGCTGAGTTCAACCACACTGACTAATTAATCTTAGCTATGTTCTGTGTTGTGACGAAGAAATGTCCTGAAGGTACAGTTATCAAATCTTTCTTGGATAAATCCCTGTTTCTCAGGTCTGTTCTTACTGGAAGAGCCCAAAAGGATGTCTTTTCTTTTGGACGAATTAAAGTTGGAGGTGCAGTAATTTTGCCAGTGACAACCTTAGTTGAAATTCTTCATAAAGCTACTCATATGAATATACTCAAGATTTATTAGAAAATTAAGGCACCAATGAGATGTATTGAGACCCACAGCTATTTTGTAAGTAATTTACAGTATCAAAAAGTGTTACTCTGACTTTTAATTGATTTTCAGGGGGTTCACCAGCACTTACATAAACTATTAGGGAGGGAGTGTTGTGCTTCTTTCCTTTAGAACACCTGATTTACACCACTATGCTGTGACTCATTCATGAGGGTACCATTAAACCAGTGTAGCTGGAAATTACTCAGGCTACATCAGTGCAACAGAATAAGGCAAAGATTCAACATCTTTTAGATGTTTTATTGCTGAACAAAATGTGTATGAACGAATAACATGAAGTAAAAATTATGATGTGTACTGATCAATTTTAAGTCATGGATACCAAAAAACACAGAAAGAGGTATAGATTGTGCTCTTTCCTGTGGTGTTACCATCACTCCCTGCAGCAGAGAAGAGATGCTCCCATGGGATGATGATACTAGCTGGCAGCTGTCTTTCGGATGACCAACAGAGATGTCAGTCAGATGCTGCTTTGAACAGGAGATGGTCTGGCCCGTTTAAGAAAAGATGATTCATAATTGCACAGGCCTTTAAGTCACTCTTGACATGGTAGGCTACACAAGTCAGTATTACAGCTGATAACAGCTGTGAAAAGGAAATATTGAAGAACATTTCATGTTTTATCATCTCATATTTTAAAGATGTTTGCAATCACTAACATTTCTTCTTTTTTTTGCAATTTTTGAGACCAATGTAATTGCATCTTGAGGGGGACATGTTTTTAATCATGCACCAGAGCCTAGGAAACAAAAAGCACAACAAATTAGCAGTCTCTTTTAAAACAAAATTTATTGGTTTACTCATAAAATTTGTGTTAAAAGAGTAAGAGGTCATTGCTATAAACAAAGCTCGCATACCTGCACTAAATCCTCCCTATAGTCTGAACACCATTGTACCTTTACTGATCAGCTTTAGACTTGCAGACTCTTTACCATGGCTTGAGGGAGGGTATTTATTCCTGTGATAGTGATGCCAAAATGACTTTTGCTGTTATTTATTCTTCATGTATTTGTAGCTCTGTAGACTATTGTTGTATACTTATATAATTCCTAGCTAACTCTGGTATTGTTCCTACCCTGATAGGCAGAAAGACAAAACATTCCAAAGGCCACAATCCTAATCTTGCTTTTCTGGGAACCAAGGATGAGCTGCTCTCCCAAGACAGTTTCTCATAAACAACTAGCAGAACTAACCTGAAGAGGGTTGAACCAAGGTGGGGAATTACCTCATCACCTGTGCTTCTAATTGGGGATTCTTCTAAATTGTACTCATTTGCTAAACATAAAAAACTGTATTCGCCCTATGTGAGGTGGGCATTTTTCCCTATCTGCCCCTGAAGGCCTGCAATTAAAGACTAGCTTTTATATTGCTTCTTATATTAATATCTTGAAAGTGTATTGTTTTATTTCTAGATCTTTAAGGCATCAATTCTTCCATGCGTGTTCTTTAGCATGTACTGGCTTTTTGCATATTAAATATATATATATATATATATATATATATTAGAGAAAGAATTAAAAATTTTCCAAAATCATTGACTTTTGTGGCCAAAAAAAATCATGAAAATATCGTAAAAAAGAGAAATGACAAAAAAAAAAAAAAAAAAAAAAAGAAGGCAAATGAAACACACATGTAGTGTGCATTCTTTGGGCTCACACCATTCTACTACATGGTGCACATAGTGACCACGCTTCAGTGTTTAGAGGTTCCTGGTTCCCTACAGGTAAGCTGCTGGGTCCCAGGGAATGCTCAGGGAAGGCACAGGAAATCAGAGCTGCATTCTCTTGCTGTAGAGCCTCCCCCGGTCCCAGAGCACTGCAGGATGCTGCAGGAGCGGCGAGGAGCTTGTGCAATGCTGCAAGATAGACAAGTACAAAAATACAACACTTGCAAACCTCACTGATATGCAGCTAATTGTGATTGGCTTTATATGATGCAAAATAAGTTCAAGTTTGATAGCTGATAAATCTGGTGTGCTCTTCAAATTTTTCTTTGCTCTTTATATAGAAAGATATTATATATGTGTGCACATAACCAATTTTTTTAGAAGAAAAGACAACTGAAAACATCAGTGACAAATATGTATGGCAGGTTTTCTTTTCTCTCTGAAAGCCTCCCACTGAAATATTTTGTCATCCTCCCTATCAAGTCAAGTTCTGATGTCTTGTGAAAGAAGTCACCAACAGAAGTCACAGCAAAACTGTGAAGAGGGAGTTTTCGTAGGATGACCAGGCTTTACCTGGCTGTGCTACACATTAAGCTAAAGGCACTAGAGAAAATTGAGAAAAGGGTGTTTGGGAGTATCATCTTTGAGTGTCTTTCACCTTTATTCTTCCAACATATTGTAAAATCTCCGTCACCCTGTCCAAATACTGTCCTAGTAAAGCCATTTAATTTCTAACAGTTTTGTATAGCCACAGCTACGATACAGTACATGACCTACAAAATAAATTTTAAAAGATCTTTCTGCTTGTGTTCTGCTACACTTATTGCTGCCCCAGATATATGCTGCAGGCAAGAAAATTGTTTGTCACAACAGAAAGCAAGCAATTTCTTATAAACGCTACTGTGAACAGACATTTGCCAAGCTTTAGGTAACCCTTGGCCTCCTAAGTGTCAAACTGCAAATGGATCTGACTTGAACTCTTGATTAATCCACTCAAAACAAGAGAAAAAAATAGATTTTCTAATGCAATTATTCCAAATAGAGTTACATAGGCTCTTGTGAACAATTATCTATATTATTTTTTCCTACCTAGATATACACATGTGCAAAGGGAGAGTGAAAAGTCACACACTAAGATTAACAGTTATTTTCCAATACTTATAAAGCTGGGTGAATGAAGAGAAGGAAGGGAAAGAGAGGAAAGGGAAGTAAGTATGGAGGAAAGAAAGAAATCGTAGAGAGAAAAAGAAAATAGTTTGTATCTTGGTCAATGGTACACAGAAAGCGGAACAGAAAGAAAACATAATATACTCTCTGTAGTACAGAACTCTGATTTTTGCTGGGGGTAAACAGACATTATGTGAATGAATTAAGGAGAAGAACAGGATGCAAGGAAAGAACAGGATTTGCCATGGGTTTGTTTAAGACCAAACTAATGGATATCTCAGTGTAATGAGAGATCTCGGTGTCAAGGGAAGAATGACAATTGCAGAAAGGTAAAACTTTACAAGCAGTGTTACTAATTTGAAATTGCTCTGCAAGTCCCAGTGCCTAAATGGAACCCCAAAATGACCTCATGTGTTTCTATCCCATATATACACTGTATGCCATGGAGGGCCATCCATCAGTGTACCTTTTTGAGGTTTAACAAAAGAAAGGGAAAAAACACAGTAAAATAAGTCGTATTACAGCTCTTGGCAGGGAACCAAAGGAAATCCATCTTTAAAAGGCATAAAAGAAATTTTCCTAAATTCCACTGTGGGCTAAGGAAGAGATTCTAGAAACAAAATAACTCAAAGCAGTTTCAGATTATACTACTGAGAAGATGCACTATGTTGTCCTAAGACTGTTGTCACAGAACTTAAGTCCAAGCTAGTTTCTCTAGTATGCAGACATGATATAAGCCTATAAATACTAAGAGAGAGTAAACAATGAATAATCCAAATAGGCTAAGAGATAAAGTACTTCCTATATAATCTCTTGGGCTACCAATTACTAGTACAAATTTTCTAGTAGAATAAGGACATTGAAATCTTGAGGGTTTCCTGCACATTTGTAAGGTTATTAGTAGTGACTCCATTTAAGTATTGTGTCAAATTTTCTTTTTAGTTCCAGACAAGAACATTAGTTGAATTGTAATAGAAGTACATGTACTGATACTTCTTTACTGTACAACCTTATTATATTGTCCACTTTGGTGCATCCCCACTTGTGCAAGATTAACTCAGGCAGTATCGGTAACACAATCAAAGGGGCTTGGAATTCCTCCTAAGGTACTCAGCTGATTTAGAGGATTGTGGACCAGGTCCCAAATCAATCATTGCTTAAAAGAAAAAGGACATGCAATAGACTTTTCAGTTTTAAAGACAAAGTAAATCCTCTAGACTTTTTTGTGTATGCTTCTGATTCCTTGTCATGTCTAAGTTACTAGGGCATATATGTCACTCATATGCCTTGTTTTCCTCAGAACAGAAATGATCCCATGAAAAAGACTGACACAAAAGCTATATTTTAACAAGGTTTTTCTGTCTAGATTCCCAGGAAAATATAATAATACATTGCAATATATGCCTAAAATTAAGTTAAACATGGTGTGTGTTATGAAGGAATGGTTTTCTTTTTCTAATTATAAAGTAAGCTGAATATTACATTATAATACCTTTTTTTTGTACTTCTGTGCTAGTGTGTGAGATTTTTTTCATTAACGTCAAGTATTTATGTAACTGCATCTCAGCATTTTTTCCTCAATGTTTGACTCCTTCCCCTCTTCAGGTCTTTTAAAAATATTCATGAATAATCCATGTCTTTCCCTGTTCAGATCTTTTTAAAATATCTATGAATAAACCATGTTACCCAACACAGTACTTTATTCTGTACTCTGTAAGAAACTCCTATAAGTATTGAAACTAACACACCTATGTTTGGTTCAATCTAGCCAAGCAAGCGGGAAGTATTAAAGCCCAAAGAGGGTTTGATGTAGCCCAAGATCAGCACATCCATCAGTCAGAAATGATCAGCCATGTAACTTTAAATAATGGAATGAATTGGTGTCTTGGGGTGACCTTATGATGTGTATCCCATATCGCTGCTTATGCCCAGCAATTAATTTTTGTGCTTTTCTATGCCTCTAAACTGAGCCTGAGAGGGGGAAGGAAAAAACTGAGCAAAACTTTTTCAAAGCAGTTTGCAGCTTGTTCAAGGTCAAGTAGAGATAGTGACTTTTTTCCCCCCCCCAGCTGTGGCAGGGGAGCGAGGAAGCACCCGGCTTGCTGCTTTCCAGTCAGCTTTTGGCCAGTTGTTTTCAGTTTCTTGTTCTCCGGAGAGAGACTGAGAGTTGGATTTTGCTTTTCCTTCTCTGGAATTCTGGATTTTCTCCCTTTTCTACTGGACTGCTTTCAACCTCAGAGCACATCGGGAGGACTTTCCACCGGGCACAGAGGGCCTGGCCCTGGCCCAAGCCCCAGCTCCGAGGAGACCAAAGGGAGGACTCTAATGCTTTCCCAGGTTTTTCCTCCACAGTGAAACATTTTATTATTTAGCCTTATTTTCCTTTTCCCATGTGTTTGTTAAATAAATAGTTTTATCTCCTTCACTTTCCTTCGAGGAAAATTTATTTTTTTTCCCGAACCTAGGGGGCGGAAGGGGTGGTTGTGCCTTCTCCCAGAGGATATATTTCTAAATTTGGCCAAACCGGAACAAATTAAAAAACAAATTACCAGAAAAAGATGGCTTTAGATAGCCATGGAGAAAATAAGATTGAATCTTTCTCCATCTTTGGGGTTAGGCTAGAGAAAAGAAGATGCATCACTGGATTTAATTTTGGAATTCCTGAATGGAAAACTAATGTTATTCACTTGCCAGGCTGCTCGTTAATTAATTTTTTCTCACTGCAAACTAGCAAAATAGAATTACCAATTTAGTAAATGCTCTAGTTAGATGGAATATAAGGTTTTATTGAGCCCACAGAATGTTATCTTACTCATTTTAGCACAAGTTTCTAGCTTTATCTAAGGGACAATATCTTAGATCAGAACACACTGTTGTTAATAAAAAAACCCACAAAGAATATTATTAATTTAGCGAGGAGCAAACTGGTATATGGTTTCACATATCAGGTTCAAGCACACAAGCATGTATTTCTTGTAAACAAAAACCTCTTGCAAGCAATTTCTGAAAAGCAACTTCAGGACAAATTGATTTAGCGAAATCCCTGATACATTTCTCACAGCTTCTATTTATAGTTAATCGCCCGAAGCTCTCTATGTCACACAGCCTTGCCCTGACTGCAGGTCCAGGTGAGACAGAGCATTCCCCTTCCCAGATCACTGTGCTTCCCAGGGTCCTTGTAGGGCAAATCCAAGCAGGGCAGAAGGACTCAGACTTCTTCCCACCCCACCAGCAGTCACAAGGACCTCACAGCTGTTGCTGAGCCCTCTGGCATATAACCACAAAGTCAAACAAATCAGATACAGTTGGACCCACTTAAAGCAGTATAAATAATACAGATGAGTCTTTAGCTAGTAAAACTTCGAAAGTTCTCCAAAGCAAATGGGGGCAGAGTTAATTTAGTACCCATCACAGCAGAGGGCCCTCTCACCTTCCCTTAGTCCCTTGGCCCCAAAGGGAAGAGCAGAGCTGGAGTTCTGCCATGATTGGTAGACTTCTTGAGACAAACACAGTTCAAGAAGTGATAACCTGTCCCAGAAAAGATTTGGCCAAGTTTAACTGTCTCCACTAATTCTTGTACTCCTGGGATAACACAACAATCTCTTGGAAGCAAGTCAGAAAAGAAGGCAAAATGAATCTCAAATTTTAAAAATATTTTGAAATAAAATAAATGATATAAAGATAATTGTGGTGGACTAATAGGTCATACTTATAGCCTGAGTAACCAACTATGAACAAGTTCTCAATGGTGAGTATCACACTGTGTAAAGTAGCTTCAAGGTATAAATAAATAATTTCAAAAATGCAGAAAACACACCCTTTTAGAAAAATTTAATTACTTTACCTCATCAGACAGAGGATAAGTGAGGGGAAAAATAAGCTTGTTGATCCATGAGAGACTGGAGAAATCTTATACAGTGTGAAACTTGCTTAATTTTAAAAATAAATTCTCCTTTCCAAATCAGTGACAGCAATATGGAACTTATAATGACAGTTTTACCCATTTATTTGTTTCTTGGATTTGATATACAAATAAAAGAGGAACATGGATTCCAGGATTTTTGTGAGATGTTTGTTGGCTTTTGGCCATAACCGCATGTAATTTACCTGTGTTCATAGACAGCCTGTCTCCAGTGTCATTTCAGTGACTAAAAGCTGTATATGTCATGCTAATTCAAGGAAGCAATGGTTCTGCTTGAATCATAAGATACTTTTGAAAGACTAATACTAGTAAAGGGCCAGGATTGACAGGAAACATAAAGCAATATCTAATCAAAAAATAGTGAATTACATGAGGTAGCAAGGAAAGAGTCAAAATTAGGAAAAGAAAGAATCAGAGCTAAAATAATTTTTTGTTGTAGAGTTCCTAACATTATATTTAAGAAATTAAACCAATTTCCAGCAAGAAAAAAAGAAGAACAAAAGGAACAGTTTTTGAGAAGTTTGTAGGACATATGGGTGCAATTCAGAAATAAAAAATATCTATAATGTAGATGTCAGAAGAATCAACAGAAAATATAGAAATCATCTCTGCAGAGTCAGAGTGGACCTAACAAGTAGGCATACACTCTGAAAACTGTGGAGACACAGGGTTTTTCTGGAATTAGGTACACTAAATTACTTGCCTGTAAATACATAATTGCTGTTTCTGTCAGCCTCTCTGCAGACCTGCACTCTGCAAGGATACAAAGACTCCAGGCAGCTGATACTTTTCAGCTCCATGAGTTCTTTATGAGTCTACATACCTGCAGAATTTTTGAAATGCATGGCTAAAGGTATTAAAATACATTTGGAAAAAAATTCTATATTTCCCTGACCTATGTAGATCTAAATTGCTGATGATACAGAGCTCACAGTGAAAGTCTCACTTGCAAGAAGTGCACATTTGTCTTGGAAAGAACTTGCCCTCTGTTTCAATCTCTCTAAGATGGTGGAGGAACTAGAGAAACATAAGAGTTGTTCACAGATCTGCAGAGGTATATCTGTTTTTTTTTAGTACTTCTCCTACTATTATAAATGGTTCTGTCAAAAGCCTTCCTGTGAAAATATAAGTAGAACATAGGCAAAAAGGAATGCCTTGGGACTGTATGACAAGCACTAAACAAAAACCAAAACTCTAAAACAAAACACATCTTCTTTCTAATAACATGACATTTATTTACTCAGGACAGATTTTTCAAGGGAATAAAAGACTTCATTTAGAAAAACTATTTTGAAAAATTATACGTCACACAGATGTATTGCTAGTGTACTGGTATACCTGCCAAAACTGCATCTGAAGGTTCATGAAACTGAAATGCAGCCACAAAATCAGAGAATAAAAAACCTGAGCAAACATTGCAAATAAACAAGAAATTTAGGGATATTTTAGAAACTATCAAATGCCAATTACTTAATTTTGCTTTTGTTTTAGATCTCTGTAACCTGCATGCATTTAAAAATCAAGATAAATATGTTGATCAATTCTTGCTTATAAAGCATAAATACTTTTCTTTGTAAGTCACCAGATGGGAAAACATGCAATGTCATATATTCTGTACCTCTGCATGAAGAAATCTGATTTATTTTATTTGAAGGACTGAACTACTAAATTTGCTTACTCTCTACAGCTGTTCCTCTCCAAAAGGAGAGGCTGTTAAGTACTGACAGAAATGAGCTAAAGAGCACAGAATCTAGTCAGTCTTATATATGGCTGATTATGTGAGAGAGAGAAAAAAAAGATAAGAATGGATGTCTTTGTACTTTTTTGTTATAAGAAACAAAGTAAAGCATGATTAGTATTAGGACTTTTGTACTTGATTTGACTGCAATTCTGAGATCATGGCATTCTAAATATAGAGATGTTTACTATAGATGAAAAAGATTTATTTTTAATCTGAAGCAAAACATGACACCGTGGAAGAACATTTAATTTAAAGCATTCATAAATCCAAGCTTCAGTGCATGTGGTAAAGATTAAATACTTGAATAAAAACTGTTAAATTAATGCTTTTGATAATACCCCTAAAATTACTATGAAGCAAAAATAGTTGCACTATCACCTTGATATTTGAAATATCATTAAGACACAAAAACCTTGATACCTTTTCTCAGGGGCAAATTCAAAGTATAAATGATTCTTACATTTACTGGTGGAAAATACAAGTTTAATTCACTCTACTGGATAACAGAAATATATTGTGCTGTGGTTTAACCCTGCCCAGCGACCAAACCCCATGCAGCCTCTTGTTCATTTCCCCACCAGCAGGATCAGGGAAAGAATCAGAAAGGTAAAAGCTGGAAGACTTGTGAGTTGAGATAAAGGCAGTTTAATAGGGAAAGCAAAAGCTGCACACGCAAGCAAAGCAAAACAAGGAATTAATTCCCTGTTCTCTATGGGTAGGCAGGTGTTCAGCCACCTCCAGGACAGCAGGATCCCATCGCATGTGATGGTGGCTTGGGAAGACAAACACCATCACTCCAAACACTCCTCCTTCCTCCTTTGTCCTCCCACTTTAAATACTGAGCATGATGTCACATGGTCTAGGATATCCCTTTGGTTGGTTGAGGTCACCTGTCCTGGCTGTGTCTCCTCCCAACACATCCCCACATCCCCAAATTCCTCACCAGAGTGGCAGTATGAAAAGCAGAAAAGGCCCCAGCTCTGTGAAAGGACTGCAATAACAAAAACTTCCCAGTATTATCAACCCTGTGTTCAGCACAAATCCAAAACCCAGCCCAATACCGCCACTGCGAAGAAAGTTAACTCTATCCCAGTGAAAACCAGCACAGCCAGTTCTTCTGGAAATATCTTATTTAGAGAGATCTTGATTTATGTGGATCTCCCTGTAAGTTCTGGGAGTGCCAGGACATCCCAGACTGCTACTGAGGAAACAGTGGGTACTCCCAAAATTGAACACCTCCCAGTAGGCTTCTAGCACAGCAGGCTAAGATGGGAATAATACAGGAAGTATGGATTCCATTTAAAACCAATGAAGCCTGGACTTCATTGGATCTCTTGGATGCTTACTAAAATTGATGCAAATTTAAGAGTCTAGAATAACTTTATCTTACCATGAAGAAAATTAAATATCTGATAGGATGAATCACACTTTAAATTTCATTGACTCTCCTGCATATATCCCCATTGCTTACAAATGATGAAAACATTTGAAAAGACATTTGGAAAAATGTCTGGGAAAATATTGTCACATTTTCATAAATTTAGAAAAGCCTGACATCATTATCACCATGGTCTTAAAATTTCATAGATGGTAAAGGACTTTAGTAGAGTCCTTTTATTTTTGTTTCTCAAATGATCATTTTGAGATGTACAAAGGGGAGGTATTATTTGACTACCTAAAAACAGTGAGTTTAATCACACAGTACCTGAACACCCCCAACAAATTACCACAGATGGAGATGGAATATAGTAAAATTAGGAAGACTTTTAAGGATGAAGAAAAGACGCACTGACAGAACTCCTGACCCAGCAGGGGTGTGAGATCATGAGCTATCTCCTCTAATGGATAGCAGGAGGGGGTGGATGCTTAAGAAGTTCTCAAAGAGCCTTGCAAAGGTTGTGTAAGGATTTTGGACTATCAGATTCCTGAGCAGTAACATAAGTTTTCAGGGAGAAGCTTAATAAGCCTCCTGAATTTTGCAAGGATTGAGAAGAGCTCTAACATACTGCTGGTGAGATTTTATAGCCTTGTGTAACTGTCAAAATCTAGAAAAAAATAAATGTAGCAACTTTTGGTTCCAAAATTGGCAAAATGCAAATATATGGCTTTCAAAGAAATTTAATTTTTTGCATTTAAAAACAGCTGCTTTAGTAATGGTAGTCCTCTTGCCCTGAATTCACTGCTATGTATGACTAACCTAAACTTCAAGATGATTAAAGTCTTGTTCTTTCTCCCTGTCCTCTGTTTGGGGATTTAACTACAAGAGGCTGTGCCAGCTACTTACAGAGCAGTAACAATGCTATCAAATGAGATAAGCATCACTTTTTTTCCTGTCATGGTTATATCTCTTGCAAACTTCAGGCAGCCAAACCCTTACGCTGTTTAAAGTTAAATTTTGTGTGTGCTTATAGTTGGAGAGGGAAAGTTTCTAAAGTCAGAAATAACTCTCATTATTTCTGAAGACAGACATGTCTTTGAAGAAATACTTTTTGAAGTCAGTGTTTAATAATCTGAAAAATCATGAAAATGCTGTGAATTCAGCACAGGAATATTGCACATTAAAGTTACTTCCATTTTTTTAAAACATCTCTCTTGGGTTCAAAAGTTTACTTCAATGACAATGTGTAATTAAAGACTTAAAAGTCTGGATGATTGAAATACTCTGGAGTGCAAAATTGCAGAGAAATACTGGAAGGCAGCCTTTACAGAGATATTTTAAAGACTGAATTTCTGCTCCTCTACATGAAGTCAAGAATAACATCTTACAAGAACACACAATGAAACAAAGAAAGAGATTTCTTCATACTGTTTTTCATGCTCCAGAAATATCTGGTTCAGGTCACCTCAAGTTTCAGTGAAGCATTTCTCTAAGAATATTCATGTTATCACAGTTTTAGAAGACCCAGATCTTTGTCACTATACAGGCCCTACAAAAAAAAAGACATTCCCTCCCCAGAACCGTTTCAAATCCAGTCCTGAAAAGAGAGAAACAGTGACTTGAAATGACTCTCTAGGGTCACTCCATTAGTCATCAGCAGTGCCAAGAATAGAAAACAGGTTTTCTTATTCCACACCTCAGACCTAATTTGTTAGACTATATTGCTTTCCAGTCAGAATGGTTGCTGTGACAGTATGTAATCATATAATGTGGATTTCTCTTTTCAGCCCCTTTGTCCTTCCCTGGACTAAGGCTTGCATACTTCAGGTCTTCAATTATTTCCTTTTACCCTAAATAAACTGTCACAGTACTTATATTCAAAGTGTTGCATGAAGATCCAAGTGCCTCTTTTCAGTGACTCCTATGTTAAATAGGAAGAAAATTGTATCCTTTTCATTTCAAATCATATTTTCCTTTGATTTACTAATCAATTTTTTTTTATCAGCTACCTGAATCCCCACTGGAAACCATTTTTACAAAGTAATTGTTTTCAGTGAGAGAAATGCATTTTACAAATTCTCAGCCTTTCACAGAAATAGGGAAAAATTAAATTGGATAGTCATGATTTTGTCTAGAAAAAAGAAAGGCTATCACTGCTCAGAGGACCAGAGATCACAAACAAAAATGAAATCCTATTTTGAAGAAAGCTACATTCTAGTTGCAGAGCATCAATAAAAAAAATCAAGAACCTAAATTAACTTCTGAAAAAAATTAGCCATCCCTGTTTACTGTAAGAAACACAGTGGGAGCCATAATTCCTTAAGCTGCTGTATTATAGTAATGAACTGCTATATTTTTCTGTATTAAGAAAGGTTATGTTAATGTGAAAGACAATTGCTCTGCTGTTTGAGTGCAAATAATGTAATATTGCTCCTTACTTCAAAAGCAGCATTCCTCACCAAATAAACTGGACTTTATCTGATGAGAATTCCAACAAGCAAGGTGATTCTTTAAATGAGACCAGCTAGTGATAATGTTATCTTAGCATTATCTTACCCTTTCTCACTGAACAGTGAAGTCAGAGAAGATGATTTTCTCTTCTGGTGTTTGTAATGATTAAATTAAATTCTTTGGTACACCTTATTATGTACACAAGTCCTCTTGTTTTATCTGTATGTGAAGTTTGTCCTTACAGAATTACTACACAGAAGTTCTACAGGCTGGATAAACAACGGTAATGGAGCTTGTGTTTTTTCCTATACAGGTATAATGAACTTAATCCAAAATTGTAATTGGAATCAGCAATTAGGCAGCAAGCCACCCTTTCTCAGCCTGCACTAAGCATGGTGTTGACCCTATTTAAAGAGCAGTCCAAAGAGACTGGGCAACTGAAAATCCCAAAGAGAAAGAAGTGCTTCTGACAGGCATTGTCTCTGACAGGGTTGAAATGCTTAAGTTCTGATAGCAAAGAAGTCAGAGTGGCAGTGTACTAACCTCCAACTGAGTTGATATCTACAATGCTTTGGGTGGCCAAAACCTTTTTATTGGGTTGTATATAATGCGGGGTTAAGTTCTCCATAGAATTTATATAGACAGCTAAAGAGATTGCATTTTGTAATATGAAAATATGGATTACAAGCAAAATAAATTCAGTCTTTGAAAAAGTTCTGGCCAAAATATCAATTTCACTTGTCATGGGGAAAACCACATATGAGGTAAATCCAGTGAAGGTGCATATCAAGTACCTTTGCAGAAAGTTTGTGTTTCTCCTTCTCCGACTTTCCAGCACTCACATGAAGCCTTTAAAACCTGCTCACTCTCATTCTACCCACATGTGTCTACGATAATATGATTAACTTTTGTCTGAGAGTATATACCAGAAGCAATCCTAAATCGGTGGTAGATTACATCCATGAGCAAATATTTGCTCCATTAACTCTAGCAATGATTGAAGGTGTTTGGGCGTCAGGAGTCTTACTATTTTTGAGAGACAGGGCTTTTTCAGTACTTTAAAGGTCAAACTCAGTCTGACAGTGGAGAACACAAATTCTGAAGTTTGCAGAGAGTGCTCCCAATTTTCTGACCTTTGAAGCTGTGAGCTGTTCAAGTACCACAGCTTATCCAGTTTTATTTGCAGCCTGTAGGGAGAGGTAAGGGTTTCACCTACTCTTTTAAGCAGAGTGTTTTGTGCTTGACCCCTTCCCACTTACAGAATAATGTGCATTTATCAATTTTGAACCAAAAATTCATGAGTAAGTTGACCAGGTACCTATCCATTGTAATATCATTCATATATTGTGATAACTCTGGTATTTGAAAATAGAATTATAAAACAGTTCATCAGAATATAAACCCCTTTCTTTTTGTTTATCAGGGAAAAAAATTGTAATATCAGCAGACTGAAAAACTGACTATATTTTTCTATTAGACCTTCATTTTATATTGCATTTATTGCCTTGGCCACATGGATGTGTAGCTGCTAAATCAGTTGGCACATTCAGTTTGCTGGGCTGATTGATTCGTCTTTTCAAAAAATACATAGTGAATTATGGTCACAATTTAGCATATTTTTATTGTTGCTTTGGTGAGGCAGTTAAACCTTTTTTTAACACCTATTCATGCTAAAATTCTGTGGAATAGCTTGTAAAAGTCTATAAAATACATAATATAATTTAGAACTCTGATTGTACCCTTTGTTTCATGTGAACATTATTTTAAGTTCGTCTATTGGTCTTTCAGTACTGAAATGGACTTTTTAACAGGCCCTGTTGGGGTAGCACATTGAGTAATGATTTTAAATTTTAAAAAGTTAGATTTAAATTAGATGTAAGAAGGAAATTTTTTACAATGAGGTTGGATCCTGGACCAGGTTGCCCAGAGGTGTGGTAGATTCCTGATACCGGGAAAGATTCATGGTCAGGTTGGACAGGACTCTGAGCAGCCCAATGTAGTCGGAGATGTCCCTGCTTATTGCAGGAGGGTTGGACTAGATGACCTTTAAATGCTCCAACCCATACTATTCTATGACTCTGGGATTTAGAATGCAGAAATATTTTCTTCTTTTTTAATTTCTTGTTCTAATGAATCACATCCATATAATTGTCTATATAGAGCCGAAGTTCTGCGTTTCTTTGAAAGTGATCAGGTCAAAAATATCATGAAGAACTTTAAGAATATATTAAAAGTAATTTTTATAATATAAAACTGTGGAATAGGTTGTCATTTTTGCAGGTTTCATTCACCTAAACTTTCTAATATTGCAGGTTATGAAAATGAACTTACTGTAGATCATGAACTAATATCCATGTTAATATTTGCTCATAAATCCTGATAAAGTAGAGGTGAAAGTCACATTTTCAAATATACTCTTCCTCAGCAGTATTCAAGGACATGTTGTACAAATGGGAACAAATATTTATGTTAAAACTGCAATATGTGAGGATAAAATTAATTCCATTCATCTGTGAACTCACAATTAAGAGGGATCATGTATAGAAGTGCCTCATGCAGAAAGTGAATAAATTAAGAGCTATAATGGGAATACTGTGAACTCATATGGCTGTGCTGTAAAATATTTATGATAAGTTATACATTTAGCATTTTATTGTACTTTTAAGACCAATTTAAAGTTTGTATCAAATTTCCTGTCTATATTCCAAGACATGAGCTCTGCATAGAGAAGATAAAATCTCAACTGTGTTGGAATAAATTTGGTTGTATACAACATATGACCATTAGCTCTTTTGAATAATGAAATATGGCATGCTGGTATGGTTGATATGCAAAGAGAGGAAGAATACACAGAGACACATAGTGGGGACAGGATGCCTCAATGCATGAACCACAGGACTGCTTCTCACGCCTCAAAGTGATGTAGAAGAGACAATGAGTTGCCTCAGCAATAAAGACAGATTAATGGTGTCCCTTCTTCTATAACTCACTGGGGAAGCTTCAGCTGCTGCCCTCTGCAGTAGTCCTCAGCCCAGACCTCTCTCCTACAGCTAGCTATGAAGTTGTAAGAGGGAGTCTTATAATAAGAACCAGGAGATGATGTGTCATCTGCACCAACCCATGACCAGAATATAAATTTACTACAGGTAGGTGCTATGTAATTCACTGTGCCATAAGTGTGTATCTAAACACACTGATTCACCTCTCTTTAAACCAAGTCAAAGCCAAGAAACATCTCCTATAGGGAAGCACTCCAGTATATGGACCATAATTGCAGTGGTTCTCCAAAGACCCTTTTTGAAGAAGTGATCCACAAGCTGTGATTGTTCTTCAGCTGCTGTAGGAGCATGCCTACACTCAGGACCATCTGCTCTGATGTAAGTAAGGCTGCAGTCCATACAGCTGCCTGAGAAACCTCTGCAGCTCTAGGGCACAGCCTGACTGATTTTAAACCAGAAATGTGCTGGCATGCAAATCCTGTTCATGTCTGCTGCAAAATCAGTTGATTTATTATAGGCATTCTCCTGGCTGTGGTTTGCATAAGTAAAATATGAAGAACTTTCATTACCCTGAGTATCCATTAGCTTTCAAGTAAAATGTTGTTTCCTAAGGCAAAGAAAAACCAAGGGAAACAAGGTTTAGGAACTAAATAACAAAATATAAGGCTACTGTAAAAGTTAAAGGACAGGACACTTTTACCTTTGTTCTTTAAATGATATGCAAAGAGGAATCCACCAAAAATGCGAGAAAGAGTTTGCCTTGGAGAATGAAAGTCCTTCAAGGGAGGTTCAGATGGGAGCTGGAACAACTTCTCCCACTGTGATGCATAAATTGATGGCCACAGATCGCTGCAGGCTGCTCTACTCCTGGTCACCTCTGAGCCATGAAGGTCTGCAGGTGTCAGCTATAGCAGAGTTGTCATAAGAGACAGGAATTTTTATGGTTTTTGTTTCACAGTTCCCTGGTATTTTTCTGGTTAACTGTCCTTCACTATTGAGTCACTATTATAATAATGACTCTAATTCAATAGTATAAAATTAGAACTGGCATGCAGCTCATTGCTACCTTGAGTATCAAGGTAGTAAATATTTTGCAAAACAAGTTAAATTCTATCTGCCCTACACACAAGTGCATATTTTCATATTATTTATCCTTTCCATATAAGCCTTTATTTTGCTAAGAAGTTCTCTGTCACCCATTATTCTCCAATCATGTGTGCCTGATGGCATGATCCTGACCCAGTAGTTCATGCTCAAGATATTTAGATTTTTTTATAATTATTATGAATATTATTTTCTTATTACATTTTTTTTTCTCCTAAAGCTCAGCTGCCTCTTCAGCAGCTGCAGGCCAATTACCTCTACTGACATTGCAAGGTGCTTATTAGGCCTCGGGTCTGACAGTCTCTGAAGAACTCAATTAGTTGTTCTACTTAATCTCATTTACTTCACAGCTTCTCTAAGCAGGAGCCTCCAAATGCAAAACTTCTCAGAGCATAATAAGAAGTAGGTGTTGATTTTTCAGAAAAAAAAATATAAAAAAAGCTGTCAGGACAGCATCAGGTTCCAAAATGCTTTTAATACTAAGAGCTAGATGGCTCAGCCTCCTTTTACAAGTACTAAAACCACAAGAAGCTTCATTTCGTACTTGCAGGGTTACAATTGTTCTGGTGCATAAGCAGGTACAAGACCCTGCTAAAGCTTTTCCAGCAGCAGAGACACTTATATCTTTTACTGCTTTGTGTTTGCCAGTGCCTCATTAGCTGCACACTCACATTTGCCATTCCCTTCATCCAGGTGCTCACAGCTTTTCCCTCCCCTGCTCAGCTGCTTATTTCTACATAGCTTTTAAGAACTTAATTACTTTTGAAAGTTTTTCCACCTGTCAAAATTGGATTGTGATTAGTCAATGAATTCAAATGTTATCAAAGGGGGAAGAAAGAGGCTGACAGTGTAATTACACAACTCTTGTTTTTGTTGGCAATCAGGTTAAAAATCTTGAAGAAAAATCATGGAACTGGGAAAGCACACTAGTGAAAGTAGAATAAATGTCTGATAGTTAAAGGGAATTCAAGGATAAACTTGTTCTCAGAAGCCAAATGCTATAAAGCCCAGTTTTAACTGCATTTCTAGCTGTTGAAATTCCTATTTGTTTGGTCTGCTAAAAGATAGCTGAGAATTCTTCGAACTCTCTCTTGAGTTATGCAAAAGGTCAATTTAATGCTTCAACAGTTTCTAAAACAGATTAAAAAAGACAGAGATAATAATGATTGATACCTGTCTCCATGTAGGTATCTATCATCTTGCTATTTCACAATAATTTGGAGGATTTAACAGGTCACATTCTTAGACCCTTGATTGCTTTACTATCTAATAAGGAAAAACTGCACAATTCCTCCATATATTTTAAAACAAAACTTCCAGTTGGCTGATAAAGAGCTAAAGATAGTACCTTCAACTGGCTTTTTAAAACAAGGATATAATTGTACCTTTAAAAATACTGTATATACATATATATAAAAGATTTATATAAAATATATGTATAAAGGTAACATATGTAAAGATATAATATGCATCTATATATAGTATGTGTACATACACACACGTGTATAAATCTTTTTGAAATTCTTATTACTCAAGGGGAAGAGTAGTATGTGCAATAAATATTGCAACGATAGTCCTGCGTCAAACTGAGGCTTACAACCTTACGCATCATCTGCAGGCTGAAATCTGCATTATTTATGGACTCAAGATACATTATATGATATAAGAAAGAGATAGCTAGGACTCAGATGTTCTAAGCATTGAGGAGCCAGAAATGCTTAAATTTTCATTTATAAGTGTGAAGAATTATTATTAATAACTGCTGTTCAGATAAATTATATGAGTATAGTTGACTGTGAGGGGCTCTTCACAAAAAGCTTGCAGTGACTCCTAAATTAACATTGTCCATAAACAGTTTTTTCTAAGTGTTTTTTTCTGTTATAAAATAGACTGTAGATTGTGTTCAGCTATAGATGTGTTTGAAGTGCTACTAATGGCTTATGCCAAGAACAGTAAGTAACAAACACTTTGTAAAATCCAACATAATTTCTAGTATCTTTGAAAAAGGTACCATGTAACCCTCCTAGGACATTATCTAAGCAAACATTTTTCCACCTCCCCTGAAAAGAATGCAACATAGCTTGCTTTTCCCTTCTCCTGAAATAGTACATTTTACTTTCCAAAGTTGTTTCCAAGTCTGGAGAAACGTGAGCTTAGACTGAGTTTCAGCTCTGATTTTTCTGCAAAAAAGTAGGTCTGTATATTTTACTTTTTATCTGTACCTTTCACAAAATGTGAATTATAGTTTTGAAAAATTCAACTTGCAGCCATCTTCAGCAAATAATGGGAACCATCTGTACTGATTGGTATGGAAATCAAAACTAATTGATCCTGCCATTTTTGAGCCTTTTACAGAACCTGAAAATAGACAATATTATGCTTTCTAGAGCTAATCAAAACTGTGCCTCAAATTACTCAGTGGTAGATTATTAAAAATATTTGGATCCTATTTTCACAGTTAAAAGATCTAGATTCACAAAGTGCAAAGAAATCATTTCTTAGTTAATGGAGTCTGCTGGCAGAGTGTGAAAAAATATATCTAAACCCTAGTAAAAATAAATTACTATACTTTATTTTTTCCTCTCCATATAATTTCTCTCCAGGTTTTTTTCCTCCCTATATCCTTCTTAACCTAGATCTCTTCCATATTTTTCCCAGTCAACAGCTCTTCACTGAATAGAAGGAAGCATTGCTGACCCTACACAGAAATTTTTTGATGGTGAGAGATCCCATCTAAAGGCAGCAGTATGCCTGTGAAAATCACAATGTAGTTTTAGGGCTGCAAATTTCTATCTCCTCAGGGAAATAACCACCCTATATATCCTAGTCTGGGAAAGGACTGCACATCTTTTCTTTGCTCTGACTGAGCTTCATCGAATCAGCACAACACTCAAAATGAATCATTACAAGTTCTAGAAAATACGTATATTTAAGCTGGAACAATATGGACAGAAAAAGAAAGAGGTTTTTGGTTGAGTAACAGTTCCCATATCCTGTTAAAGGACAGTACTAAAGAGTAAAATTACAGATTTCTTAACCCCCTGAAAAACAGAATCATAGAATGATTTGGTATGGAAGGGACCTTATCTAGTTCCAGTCCCCAGTGGTCATTCTTTTCAAACTCTTGACCCTTGCTTAGCCATAGCTCATACACACTTGTTTTTTGTAACTGAAACACTTGTATTTTTACTACTGAATGATATTAAGGGGACAAGTGTTTGTCCAATTAAAAATAGGATTTTATGATCCTCTAATGGACGATCATGTATGTGAGAAAATATGCTTTTTTCCTGGATAGTCTGTATTTTTGAGAAGGTAAACCACATCAGAAATGCTAGGCTATCTTCTCTGGAGAAACTGGGAACTCACTGCTTTGAGATTGTTTGACACACATAATTTTTCTATTTGATAGTTAAGCAGGCAGCGGTGTTAATCCAAAACCTTCATACATATACTCAAAATGAGGAACTAAAAAAATCTAACATTTCCTCATGCCTCCTCATCTGCTGAGGAATAGCACTTGGGTGAATGACCCTGGCCAGAATGAGCCAAATTAAAATGTATTTATGACTGTCAGCACATTGATGTGAGGAGTATCTGAAATCCAGGCAGGATGTTGTCATCTTTTCCTGAAACCACTTTTTCTCTTTTTTTTTTTTGTTCTTTTTAACCAGTTAGTAATTTCAAAGATATCTGGATGCACAAACCAACCCCCCTCCCCCCCCCAACCCCCAACTGCCAGTTATTTTCTAATGTTTTTCATGCATGTATGTGACTTGCATCTTACTTTGGCATTGCTTACAAGAGCTCCTAGTTATTTTAATAAGCTTGCTATGACAGTACAAAAGTTTATTTATCAGTAAACTGCAGAGTGTGGGAAAAACACTGCACATGAATGGGAGAATACATAACCATGAAAAGCTAATGATCCTCCCAGGCTGAGCAAGTAATCTTGATTTTTAAAGCAGGAATGTATGGAGATCTAAAGTCTTTCAGGAAATCCATATGAAGAATCCAGACTGCTGACCTTTCTGCAAGTGCAGAAATATTTTTTTAAAAAATTATAATTTCAAAAACCTAACATGCTCTTGAAGTATTTAGGTGGATTTAATGACTTTTATAAAAAGATTTAATAATTTTTAGTCAATCCAGAAGACAAAGATATACATTTTCTAATAGAAGAAGGACTGAAAAACCTTCAGTTAAAGATTTGTGTTTTCTATATCTCCACAAACAGAGATCTCTAAGGGAAAATATACCTCAAACATTTGATCAAAGCTTGCCCAAGATTTTCAGCTCACATAGGGAATCTCACTGAAGGTAATCAGATTTCATGTTTGAATGACAGGTTGAGGGACCTCACCCTAAAACTGTTGGGTTTTTTTTAAAGATAAAAGGGAGAAAGGCATAATTTCTGAAACCTAAGATACATCCGTGGAAAAAAAAATGAGGACTGAGATACCATGTAATGTTGGCTGCTCTAAAATGGAAATAGAGACAAGATATATTTATATGAAACTTTGAAAGGAATTATTCATCCAAAATCAACACCATTGTAAAATTCATAATAGATTTGCAACTAAAATGATGCAGATTTGGTTCTCCAGCTCTGATTACCCAGCATGTTTATGGGATAGTATGTCAGGTTTTCTGAAATGGTTGCAGTGACAGTGGAGTGCCTCATTGCTACAGCTATGCCTTAATTGCTGAAAATTATTAATTGAAGAAAACCTTGGGATAATGTGTCCTAATGAATAAGGAGTATAGAGAATATCTCTGTGAGAAGCCGTTCTTGAATTATTAAGTCAAACTAGGCAGAAAATATTCACCAAAAAAAATGTTTTGTTTTCCCAGCTGGTAAAGACAAAAACCGTGCATGTAAAAGCCTAGTCTGAACCAAGCTAAGATAATTGTTAAAATCCTACTATGGAAGAAAAGTCTGTGAGTGATTTCACTTTAGTGTCTCTTCTGGGTACCTGTAGCTTCCAAATCAGTAATTTCTTCTTCTGATAGCTCTCAGGATTAGACACCGCTTAAGCAAATTCAGCTCTTTCTCTTTGAGTTCAAAGGAAGATCAGAGTAATAATTTAAGCCTCTCCAGCTTGAGGAAAAACAAAAGGGTTTGAAATAAATTTGCACCTGGGTTTTGCCCAGTTCTCTGATTGAATGTCTTTGTAGTATCTAATCCAGCCCAGAGTATCTTTGTGTTCTCCAAGAAAAACCATCTCATGTTGTTCCATTAAACTCCCCAGTTCTAAGTTATGCTGCCATTTCAATGACCACTTAGCTGATGAAAGAGAAAAGTCAGAATGGGGATAAGACTGTTACTGTTAGAAAGGCAAACACATGAAACTCAGGACATTTAAGTGTCCTACAGTTCCAGCTCAGGTCTTTGTCTACATTTCAGTTATGATCATTTAATGCATATTCTTGCAAAAGGGTGTGTATAAGAATAATTGGCAGAATACACTGGAAAAAACCCTATACTTTGGATAGCAATTGAGTGTTACTTGATCTTTATCTAAATAACAAAAGGGAGGTGAATGTCTAAAATGTAGGTCGTGATCAAATAACTAATTTACAATCTAGTAATAATGAAAGAAGGGGTTTTGGTAGTGTGACTTTAGCTTTTTTTGCCTTCCTGATTAGGATGATGTTAAAATTATACAATGAGTGATGAGTATTATAATAAATATGATTAATCTATCTCCAAGCTAAATTATTAAAAAAATCTTTTACCCCTTCCCTCCAGCATAAATATTTACTAAAATTCAGAAGTTTCTCTTGTGCACTATTCTGATTCTGAAGAGAAAGAAGGTAAGTAGTGCCACTCTATAGTAATTAGAGACCTAGAACTCTCTTGAATGGGGAAACTGTCCTCATTTGTGAAAATCACAAGGTCATTTATATATTATTAGTTTCCAGTATCATTTGTGTCCATCTTTGTCAGTGTACCTGAATTTTCAACGAACTTTAAAACAAAAAATAACCAACCTCAAACTTACTAAGTTATTCCTTCCAGAAAGCTGCCAACTTAAATGATGCATAACCAATTTCTGTCACCTAGCACAACTCACTTTTTTCATTCTTTCACAGATTTATGGTGCTTTAGGTTCCTCTGTGTTTGGGGAAACAAGCAAAGCTTAGAAGCCCCTGATTTGATAAGAGGTTTTGAACAATATTTTACTAACTTTTGACAAGATAGCTCAGGGCTAGATCCAATAAAAATGCATTATGCTTCTCCATTGTGAAGCTCTGAAAAATTGATTTTTATATTGGATTGGACCACTGGCTTGTTAAAGAAACTTAACTTGATAACAACACCCTTTATCCCCTTAGGAGCTATCATTTCATGTTAGGAGGACTAAAACAGTGCAGCATATATATGGAGTATTATCTAGCCTTGTGGGGTCAAGAAGTTATCTAGCAGCACAGCCTGAGTCACAGGGCTGAGCACTGGAATAAGAAAGCAGGGCAGAGGGCTCCTCAGGGGACAGAAGAGAAGGAAAGAAATCTTTTCCACTCTAGGATATAAAGTTATAGCAGAGCTCTTCGGCAGCCACTTAGCAAGGCTAATATTCTCGTTTCCCTATTTATAAAGCCACATTCTTTCATTATTTTCAATTGCCAGGGATACATAAAATAAATATAGACAGGGATGAACCTGTCTAATGTAGCTCACTACATTCCTCTCTTCAGTTTGGTAGTCAATATTTGTTATAGCTCTCTGCTCAGACCACTTGAGTACTCTTAATCCACTTGAAAAGGCTTGTTTGCTTTATATTATGTTGAGATCAGAATTTCATAGAACACTGCTTCTGGCCCAACCTTCACATAAATAATACAGTTTTAAATCCATAAATATGTTCTCATCAAGACTTCACTCGTCATCCAGATTGATTTGTTTTAATATTTTTCCTCAGTATCTACTTTCTTGAAATCTGATTCCCTTGAAATGTACATTGCAAGGAAAGTGTTATGGTAAGAAAGAGTGGGCAGATTCATGTATTTGGTGATGTAAACTCAAAAGTAAGAAGAGGATGATTGATTCATTTTTACCTTATAAACAGTTTCGAGATCAATTTTCTAATATAATGTTCAATGTATTTATTATCCACAAAGTATTTCTACTGTTAAAAATAACTTAGGAGTGGGGTAGCCCCTTGCTTTGATGAATTGATGGCTCAGTGAGAAGATATGAAGAAGGTATGTCTGCTTTTTTCTCTGAGTAGCCTGGCCAACCCAAATAAAGATGGAAAAATGGGTTTCTGATAGTCAAATTCTTTCTCAGCTTTAGAAAATATGGTATGTTTGAGCTTTCCTGGGGAGGCAGGGGATAGACAAAGCAAGGAAGACTTGCCCTAGGCATAAACTGCATTTATATTCTTGATTTTAATAACATTCGTTTTAAGATTATATATGAGGCAGCAACTCTGAATTGCATATGGAAAGGTTTTAAATGATTTCCAGTAGTATAGCTAGAAAATATACTACAACACAAAAAATTTTGCTTCTCCATTTTAATTTTGTGAATTTTCATGCAA
Organism: Corvus kubaryi; assembly: GCF_017639235.1. Classification (NCBI taxonomy): domain Eukaryota; kingdom Metazoa; phylum Chordata; class Aves; order Passeriformes; family Corvidae; genus Corvus; species Corvus kubaryi. The sequence continues at coordinate 7,022,754 of NW_024582073.1, forward strand.
ACAAGTGTGGGAAACTTCTTTGTCCTCAATACTGGAGGAACAAAGCAGGCTAAATGGCAAAACATGGGAATATCACACTCTGGCAGTGTCTCCTGCCTCTATTTGCTATAATACAGAGAGAGAGAAGAAAATTAGCCCAGCCTGCCTGACTGCCAGGGAAGCTGCAGCTTTCCTGGCTGGCTGGTCTGTTATATACGTTTCTTAATGCAAGGACTGTCAGGCAGGATAGGTCCAAACAAGGAAGGGCACAGACATGCTTCTTTCTCAAGCACCTGGTTACCGCTCACAAGAGTATGGACTCGGGCATGCTTTGCCTTGCAGGGATGAAGAGAGCAACAAGAGCTGAATGCTTAATGAAAGTGAATACAGCTGCTGCTGTCCCTGTATAGCTGTTCTGCTGCGGCCTAAAAGCCAAGGCATCCAGTGGGGAGGGAAAAAAAAGAAAGCAACTTTTGCATACACAGATGCAAAAACTTGCAGATTTAAATGACTAAAATCAGTGGAACAATATCTGTTGTTCCAGTTTTATTCACATCTTATCTGCTTTGCATTCACTCTGTATTTTGAGTATGCAGAGAATGTTTTACAATGTATGTAAGCTCATACAGATCATGCAAGGCAGAGGTACAATGTTGTCTTTGAAGAAATTAAACTGTCATTACAGTTAATTTTAAACTCATATCCTAAAATGAATTTATATTTTATGGTAAATTAAGAGAGAGTCTGTTCCTTTTGAGACTAGTGGTGATCTTTCCCAAATTCATTTGCCGCAGAAACTTTATTTCACGTTCAGTATAATTCTATCAGGTATACTATACTTGGGTATAATAGCTGGGAGAGTGCAAGAAAACAACTCATGAATCTTTTGTAGATTAAATTTATCCTTTCTCTCAGAGCTACATGGATCTTGCCTGCCCTCAGCTGGATTTATGAAGGGTTCATTGAAAAGTGGTGGTGAGAAATGTATTTGAAAACCAATGATATATCATGTTGTATAAGAAATAATCTTTTCAATCTCACCAATGCCATTATGTTATAGCTAACAGAGAACAGAGTTCTTCAGGGAATTTCTGAAGCTAAAAAAACCACAGTAGCAGAAAGAATGAAAATGAAGGAGGGCCAAACAAAATGTTTGACTAAGCAACCCAGTAAAAGAATAGACTTTCTGGTCCTAACTGTGAATAGGACAAAAATGCCTTTATTCCAACTGAGTCAAATACCATCTATTTTGCTGTCTTCTGGATATATGAGGTTTCCTTCAGCCCCTGAAAGGGAAAATCTCTATAGAATGACAGAGCACTTTGTGAAGTAGCAGTGGTCAGAGCCGTTTTGCTGAAAATACATTCACTGGGCAACATCCCGAAAAGCAACCAAAGACTGTATGTTCTGTGTTAAACATGTTTCTCTAAATTTCTGAGAATAAACAGACAAAAAGCCCAGCTAAACTGTAACAATAATCACCTGTTTTGTACTAAAAAACACCAGTTTCCAAGAAGGTCAGACTGATACTTAAAAATTAATGAGTCAGCCTTGTACTCCTTATATTTTCCCTCCTTCCCACATCTCATTCCTTATTATCCTGTGAAAAAGTCATGCATTGATGAAGAGTGGAATTAGGAGAGGAAAACAACAAATAAATCCAAAGCCAATTATAGGTTGCATCAAATCCTTGTAGATTACTCACTCTCCCCCTCCATTACTGGGTATGTTTCTGACATCATTCTCCAAATGATGTGAAAGATGATGTATTGCTATTCCTCTTACAGTCTTCCCCTTACGCGTTCTAGTCAAATAAAGTACTTAATGAAACAGAGAACTGATCTCAGATCTTTCAAGATCCTATGCCTCTGAAAACTTTTTCAGTGATATTGGATTTATTTATCTTGTTAAAGGTGTCACCAAAGGTCAGGCTGCTATATGGAAAAAATAGTTAAATTATGAAAACCATAATTTTGTTGTTAAATTTAATAATGCCACTGTCTCTTCCCTCTTCCTTCCTCTCCTGCCCATCTGAGATGAAAGAGACAAGGATGCCCTCATATACCCATTTTTCCCATCCAATATTTGGAAACATAATCTCTTTCTGCAACTTATCTTAGGGATCAATACCTCCTCACTTGCAAAATTCTCATGATATTTCATGACTATAGCTCCCCACAGTTCCCCAGCCTGATCGCATGTCACATAAAAGCAAGAACACCACCTAAGAACTCCTTAGGTCCATCAGAAAGGCATCATGTTGGCTGAAGTAAAAAGAAAATCACATGCTATTAAAGTCTTGGGAACATCAAATCTCAAACATCTTAATATATTCTCTTAATCTACTCTTAGAAAAAAGGAATAAAAAGAGCAGTGGACTGTAATGAAAAACTACCCTATACAGGATGCCAGCATGCTTCCTTATTTCACCAGAAGATATGTTGGGGTCATGAGGAATATTTTTATCCTGTTAAGCTATAGTAAAGTTATTTCTTATCTTTCCAGAGGTTGTGCTGTCATCAGGATTCCAACAGAATCATGAATGAATAGAAGCATGCTTTTAATTTTTCTGCCTTCCTGCAAAGGCAAGATGAAGATCTTTTTCTTTCTGCTTGTGTAAATTCCAAGGTACCCACACTATCAATATTATTAGCTACTTTTCTGACATTCTGTTGAGATGTTCAGGAAAAGGTTACAAATTAGATTTCAATTATGATAACGTCAAGAGAAGCACACTAAGGAAACCCTTTCACAGACCCACAGAATCACAGAACTCAAGAATCACAAAATGGGTAAGGTTGGAAGGGACCACAGTGGGCCATGCGGTGCAGCCTCCCTCCTGAAGCACATGGCAGTCATCCTAGAGCTCATGGCACAGAATTGTGTCCAGATGGTTTACTTTAAACAAGGAAGTAGCAAATCTTGCCTGAACAAGTGCTCTTTCTGGCCCTACATGCTCAAAAGAAGAAGCATCCAAACTACCTAAATACACTGCTACAACAGTGGAATAAGAAGCCAAAGCCAAGAAACCATCACATCCCAGTCTAACTGATTCCTCTGAATAAAATTCCAAAGATAAAGAGATGGTCTTTGAAGACCAAGAGGACTTCATCAATAGAAAATCACAAATACTTGTTCCCATGAAAAAAGCTGCATCATTCCTGCCACACAAAGAAGTGCAAGTGCAATTTTATTGAAGTGGTGTTTAGCTGTTTATGACCACATGGCACTATTTAAAAGTTCCCACTGTTGTCTACATATGAACATTTTCAGTATTTCTCATGCCAAGAGGCACGTACAAGAACAGAATGTAGGAACAAGGACAATGTCATACACAACTTTCTTCTCAGAGGTGTTCAGCTTTTATTTTCCTTTGGGAAGCCAAGAGAGACAAATGTGAAATCAATGTAGATGAGCCATTTGGTGCAAGATCAGAATAGTCCCCGTAGGACAGCGGCACATGTCTTCTACTGAATGGAGGTGAACTACCCCACAGGTTACCCAAGAAGACTCATTTGCAGAGATCAATTAATCTTTACATCAACAAATGCAGGAATCATCACTGATTGAAAGATTTTGTGTGTAACCACTATAAAAAACAGAGACATTGATAAATCCAGGCTGCATGAGCTTTGCCTACTCCCAACATGAACATATTCAAGATGCAGAGACAGTTACTTCTTAAATATATGTGGTCCTAGGAATGGAAAGATGTACTCAAAGGTCAACAACTGGCAGTAGAGAAGGCTATTCAGTTACTCGCTGAAGTGATCAGGTACTCAGGAAACAGGATGTTTGGAAGCAAAGTATTTTATATTGTTCTTTTCTTTAAATTTTGATTCACCAAGATAAGATTCTGAGTCTTCCTCAATTTCAAACATGCCTAGTATTTTTATACTTAGCATGTTGCATTCAAAGCATTTATGTGAAACAAACTATTATTGAAATACCTGAGCACTGTGATACATCTTACTGATGTCTTTAAATATAAATGGAGCAGGAAGTGCCTTGCTTTTATGTTGCACCATCAGCTGAAGATAAAAAGCTTCACTTCTTAATTTGTGTGGTACTTCATTTCCTACCAAATGCAATGCCATCACCGGAGAAGCATTAAATATTTCATGGCAAGTTTTAGTGAAGCAGCTTGGATTACACTAAGTCAGTAAAAGTCTGTTCAATACCAAAAACCCCATACAATACGTATGGCCTATAATTACATTCTTTGGGATAACTTGTCTGCTGAGTTTTGCAGAAAGCAACATCACAGGAGATAATTAAAATGCTTACATACATACAAAAGTCCATTGCAATGGATTGAACTCTTGGTGCTTGGCCTTGTGCAATTGGTTATTCTACTGGGAACTCTGTGGAAGACACTGTATTTGAGGAGTTAGTAATCTTGAACAAGCCACTACTGTGCCTTGTACTGAGGGTGTAAGGAGCCCATAGATTAGCATGGGCAGGCACTGTAAGGGAACTTGCTGACACGTCCCATGCCAGCCTCTGACACTACTGGTGTTATAGCAGAGAGAGCATCTAGTCTATCAGGAGACGATACATGGGCTGGATTTTTACACAAGATAAAAGGCACCACAGCATTGGAGGGGGGAGGAACTCCTCTATGGTTGGCACCTGTGCAGAATACCATGGGAAAATCATTCCAGGACCTGTTTGATGCTGCATGGAAACAAGGTTTCTAGCATCTGAAGGGATAGAACATTTACTCTCTATCTGTATTCCCCTTTTTATTGTTTTATTAAGATAGCTATTTTATTAAACTGTTTTTTGCCAAACCCTCCTCATAGAGATTCTGAAAGAATCATCTCACTACTATCAATACCTGTGCAGAGCAGTTTTCTTTGGATTTGTGACATATCACAATTATGCAATAATATAGTGGCTTATGCTGTGTCACCTTAAGGTAAAAACTTTTATTATAAGATATATATATTATGCAGTAGTATACATCTTTGCATTGAAAGGCGTTAAGTAACTATGTGAAGTTACTGTGGCAGAGAATGATTACAGGAAGTCCACATGGATATCTAAAATACAGTACAATCACATCTTGTCTCTAGAAAAGCCCTTGCGTGGTGGCACAAAGGTTTGTAAGAGCTGGTACCTCCTAGGAACAGTCTGGCTTTGCTCACCAGGACCCCACCCCTAAATTCTCCTCAAATAGCTTGCTTTTGTTATGGCTTTCTCTCCAGAAAAGTGTCCACCTTAAGCCTGCTCTATTGTATGATCCTATGTCTCCTGCTTAAAGTCATCATCTTTCTGCAGCCTTCCTTCTGCCCTCTGGTCTGGCCACCAGATTTTCCTTCTCTAGCCTATAACTTACGTAGTGCTCTTCAGCACCTGCAGGCCATCAGTGGCCATTTCCAAGTCAAACACCCTTCTTTTAGGGTTATTGATCCTGAAGAGTTTCTAATCTCATTGCAAGCAACACAGGAGTTACTCTTACAGCTTTTAAGCAGACTATAGTACATTGGTGTGTTAAGTGATTACACTCAATAATGGTCCTTTAACATAAAGCCTGCAGTAAATATCTCAAAAGGAAACATTTTTCGGGTTTAGCTCAGTGCTGCTACATTAGTGTCCAAGGAACACAAATGCATGCTTCCTCCAATACAGATTAACACTCTAATATTTTGTTTAAACACATACTAGTATATTGAAATCTTCAAATACATTTAGTAAATGCAAACCTACTCCAGAAAATGAAGGTTACTTCATATTTGAAAAGCCTTGGCAAATTAATCACAGCATGAACATAAAAAATGAGGAAATACTGTGGTTATAGTCAGATGTAAATTTGAAAATTTGTTAGTTATTGACCAGAAATGGTCAAATCACAGCAGTCACATCTGATATTATTCAGAATAACAGTGTAATGAGAAAGATACCAGCTTTGGATGACATTTTACTGCACTTATATACCCATAAACCATAATTGTATTTGTCTGATTTGAAAATATTCCTTCATAGCAAGAGAGCCATAACTGATGGATGTCATGACCACCTCCAGTACTTGATTATTGTGGCTAGGTCAAGGCTCATTAGAAGTCTGATATAATTTTCCACTCTTTTGCACTAATCATGCAGAATTACTTTTTTTTTCTTGGCGTTCATATAGTTCGGTTCTGTCACATTTGCACCAGATGCATCATAACTTGATTGTAGGTACAAAAATGCTGTTAGTGAGGATCTTCTTGTTATTTTTCTAAGTCCGTGAGAGACTTTTCTCTCTCACAGAAGAGGTAGCAGGGAATGTAAACAACCAAGCCACCTGCAACCTTGGAAAGTCTTGTTTATGGTATAGTAGAAAATATTTTGATAATGGATGTTTTAGGATTTTGGCCAATCGCCCCCAAGGGGTGGCTGGTCCTTTGTCCAATTAGACTATGAAGAAAAAAGTCTATAAAAGAGTTTGTAAAATAATTAAATAAATCAATCTTGCTGCACAATTCCTGCCTGCTGGATCTTCTCTCCTCCTCCTCCCTATAGCTGCGGGACACGGTAATATACCGTAGGAACCAGGCCAGCAGTAATACTTGATAAGTAGTTCCAATGAAAACAGTGAGAATACTACCCAAAAGGAATCAGTATTTCAGAGCTTAGTCCATGGAAAAATTGTTCTTTACACTGTGGTTACCATGAAATATTTTAGTAAATTAACTGTTGACCAGAAATCCCCCAAAGAATAAACTATCTTGTAAACTGTACCCCCATTCATACTGATAGGGTAGTATTTTGGCTGTACAATGTATACCAGGCCTACAGGACTTCCAAAGTACTAATCTTTCCTCATATCTGTGGTACTGTTGTCCAACTTGAATTTTAATCTTAGAATCTGGGACGTGTGAGTTTTAAAACACATTTTCTAGTTTATTTGCTCACTGCATATTGATTTGAAATAGTCATGTATAGGTATATATCCATGCCGCAATAGCACCACACTTTTCAATAAATGACTATGATATGGCTAATACCAGCTGCTACCAAAATTATTGGTACTGATGTCATGGTGTTCATTCTTATTTTGTGCCCCACTAGACTGTCCTTTGTGCTTCTTTCCAGTCCCTGTCCTTTATGTTAGGAGGAACAAGGAGTTTCAGTCCCTGTCTCCTTGTTTTGCCATGTCTTGCCTTATCCAGGAGTTTAGTCCTGGCCTTAGATATTAGATCAGATATCTAGGAGATATCAGATGAGTGTAGATGGATAAGAAGGATGGAAGGGAGGAGAGACTCAAACATTCCTACATGGATTCAGCATCAGCATCACATGACCTGTTACCTGAATGTATTAATAGTATTTCAATACTTGGTTATAACATTATAGTTTATCACTAATTTGAAACACCTCATTTGATGCTTCTAAAGGAGCCATTCTCCATTGCATTAAAAAAAAAAAAATCAGAAAATGGCATAAGCCTCAATAGGGAAGAATGGCGGATGAAAAATGGATGACAATAAGCTCTGAATGGGCTTGAAATCAGGAGCTAGTCAATTCCAGAGGGAATTTTCATGTCTACAGATAATTGATGGATAATGAAAACCACTTTGGCAAATCCGTTTTAGAGTATGTAATATTTCTTAACAAGTGTTAATTGATTATTAGGAATTTGTTCAGCCTGACGTATTTTTATCTGCCTCAGGATGAACACTGCACAGTTGTCTTTATTTGGCCACATGTTTTGCTTCCTTGTAAGAAAAAGCATTTTTTTCTTACAGCATGTATTCAAAGTGAAATTCACAGAGCAGAAAGGAAGAATGCAGGACTTTCTTCACTACTGAATATCCAAGTCAAACAAGCATTAATTTAAGTTCTCCATATCTGTGTCCTTTCTGTAGAGTCCACACGATGAGAAGAGAAAAAGGAAGATACATAAGAGGTCTCTAGGGATCTCTTCCAGCTCTCATTTCCCATGATTTTTGTGGGCTGTTTTTGAGATATGGTAAATGAAAGAAGAATAAGATCAAGAATCAGTAGCAATGGCATAAACTGAAATAGAAAAGAAGGGGCAGTCAAGAGAGATAGAACAGAGTTTCAGTACCAACCTGTCATTTCAGGCTGAACCACAACAGATTTATTTAGCAAAAGCGGTTCTTATAATGGCTATTGGGAAAACAGTTAATGTTTTAATAACTGCCGGACTAAACCATTACAAAATAAAGATCCCCACTGAGAGCAAATGTGCATCAACAGTAAATTTATGTTATTTGCTTATCAGTTTTAAGTTCTAGAGTTACAAATATTTAAATCTGCTTTTTCTTTAAAATTTTTGAAGAAGGAAACAGTTCAATATTCGACTTATGTAAATCTAGGAATTCATAAAAAAATTAAAATAACTTGATATTCCAACAAAACAGAGCAGTGGAAAAATCACTGCGTGCTTCAAGTAAACACACATTACGTGCTTGGTGAGATATTCCGAATAATGAGTACGTGCGGACTTGTACAAGAGGCCTAGATACTTCAACTTGAATATACTTCACCATAGCTAATGCAAATGAAGAAAAACTATCAAATTTAGGCATAAAGGAAAAAAATCCCAACACACTATGCTAGTTTGTTATGTAAGCAAGAGGCATGATTTCCCCTCACAGCAGTGTGGTCATAAATTTCAGCTAAGAAAAATTTTGACTTTGACTGGCCTGAGATGAGAATCAGCCCCAGATGACCTTTGCAGGAGGTAATACAATCTTCTTTTTTACACAAATACAATTTGAAATATGGATTCTGCTGCTTCCTAGACAACTGTTTAGGAACTGCACTTAGGAGTAACGTTAAGTGAAATTCTGTAGTGAACCTCGGGCCTGTGACAGTTTTTTCTCAGCTGATGCCCTTTGAAAACAGTAGCATAAAGAGGTTGAAGAGGTTTTTGTATGCTAAATATTTCTTGACATAGCAATGTTGATATTTATATGACTTCTGTTTAAAGCTGCTCTTTACTGGTATTTTTAAACATTTTTCTCTGTAACTTGTAGCTTTTTAAATTTTCTCTTTAATGCTTGCTACTCCTTCCTACTGAAGATGTCTTCTTTCCTGGTCCCCTCATGCTCTATATATTTAGATTTTAAGGACACTAAGCTTCTCAAATATTTCTGTAATGATATTTTAAGATTCAGCTGTATAAAGGGAAGATATTTTGGTGTTCCTGGTTGTTAAAATCCTGTTTTGACAGACTTCCATCACATACACAAAGCAGATTAAACTAGACAGAAGAGTGAAGAGAAGGCAGGGACAAGCTAAACCAGGCAGATGAAAAAGGACTAATTTGAGGGACTTTCATTAATCTTTAGTGCTTCATCTCTTCCTGAGTAGAGTGACACTGAGACTAATGGACCTATGAAGCATCACCAGAAAATGCAAAATTCAAACTACTTTACTATAAAATGCTTTGATGGAGATATCCATACAATACTAACATAAAATTTTCCGTAGAATTTATTCATTTCTACAGCATTTATTTTTAGGTGACTGACAAGATTTAAAAAAATTGTATTGGTTTTTTTCTTTACCAGCATTTCTTTAAAATGTAGGCCTTCAAAATAATTTGACTTGCTTCTGTTGACTATGAAAGAGGGTGCCAAACATGAATCTCAAATTACCTTGGAAATGTCACAAAAAAAGTAAAAGAGAAATAAGATATTTCTAAAAGCTGTATGTTGAAGACAGTACCAGCAAATCAATGACAGCTAAATGGAGCAAATAAAATCTTTGTCTTTTCATTTACTCAATGGTTTTTAGTCTGATGTCTGACAATGCTGTAACATGCATAACAGTGAAGGAGGAAAGGCAGAGCTTTTTAAGAGAAAAGCTTCTCAGGGTGTTTGAAACAAATGAGGAAAAAAACCTTGAAAGTTTGAATTTACAGTCTAGGCATATACACTACTTTGAGCCAATTCTAGAACCTAGAATGTACTCATTTGCTGCAATGACTCTAATTAACAATTCAGGAATTCAAAGTTCTTAATCCTATTCTATTCGCAGGGTTCCTTTTTCATCAGTCAATTATATAAATTGAATTTGAAATATTAATCTCTTTTCTACCCAGTGGCTTCCCTTGCCAAAAATCTCTGCCTAGTATCAAGGCAGATACTCCTTTTATAAAATCATCTGAATTAGATCCTTAATATTACCTGGCACTACACTCTGCAGCCAACAACGCTTTGTTGTTATCCAGCTCTGGTGGTGTTATAGCTCCTTAAGTAACTCAGATTCAGCTACTTCCTAACAAGGAAGACCTGAGGCTGTCATGCATCTTGCAAAGGGTTTTGATCCTGTAGGAAGCTCTAGATACCCTAGGTGATTAGATTCTTAATATAGACCTTCTCTTCACTGCACTGTTTCAGGTGAAAAATGTTTTGTAAGCACATTTTTCTCCAAATAGTGAATACCTAATGCAAATAGGCATGAGTTGGCTGCAGCCAGGCCAGTGATTAGAGGTTCAACCAGGATATAAGAGCTGCAAGTTCACATCATCCTTTCAATGCTTGGTTAATTATTTACATAAAGTGGAAGAGTTCCAACAAGAAAGAAAACAGGTGCTCAAGCTAAAACACTCAATTGTTTAATGATGGGGATTCCTAGGGGATATAGATTGCCTTTCCTGAATTGAATTCAGCAGAATGGGGATTTGAATTCAGGCCAATGCTGTAATTGCTAAGATAACACATTTCTAGGATAAGTGAAGGTTTGGGGCTTTAAAAAATTTTATTTCACATAGAAAAATTAAACATATAATTGTGTGAGAAGTTTATTTTCATAGGACCACTAGATAAGAAAGATCCTTATACAATCACAGAACCATTTAGGTTGGAAAAAACCTCCAAAATTGTTGAGTCCAACCTTCAACCAAACACCACCTTGTCAACTAGACCGCAGCACTAAACGCCATACCTGGTCATTTCTTGAACACCTCTAGGGACGGTGACTCCACTGCCTGGGCAGCCCATTCCAATGCTCAACCACCCCTTCCATGAAGAAATTCTTCCTGATGTCCAACCCAAACCTGCCCCAGTGCAACTTGAGGTCATAGCCTCTTGTCCTGCCACCTGCTGGGTGGGACAAGAGGCCTATCCCCACCTAGTACAACCTCCTTTCAGGCAGCTGTAGAGAGCAATAGGGTCTCACCTGAGTCTCCTCCAGATTAAACAACCCCAGTTCTTTCAGCCATTCCTCATGTAATTTACTCTGTAGACTCTTCAGCTCCGTTGCCCTTCTCTGCACAAAATCTAGCACCTCAAAGTCTTTCTTGAACTGAGGACCCCAAAACTGAATGCAGGACTTAAGGTGCAGCTTCACCGGTGCTGAGTACAAGGGAACAATCACTTTGCTGGTCCTGCTAGCCACAAAATTTTTGATACAAGTCAGGATACCACTGACCTTCTTGGCAACCTGGGCACATGCTGGCTCATGTTCAGCTAACTGCCAACCAGCCCACCCAGGTCCTTCTCTGCTGGGCCATTTGGTTTATCTCTATCAGTGGGCCACTGCCTTTGAACATTTCAGATTTTTTTTTTTATTTTTTTTTAATTTTTCAAAGAAAAAGGAAATGAAAAAGAGTTCAGCAATCCCTAGACTGGGAACCATCAGCAAAACATTTCTATCCAATCATTTCAATAGCCCCTTCATCATGTGAGTAACTCTGCCTGTGCATTTTAGGGGAAGGCATCTAACCAAAGGCTGGAGACCCGGTAAAGACCTTTGGGGTGTTTGAGTGGTACCTAAGGACCAGTAGTCATAGCATAGCATAGCATAGCATAGCATAGCACAGAATAGAATATTTCTGTTGGAAGAGAGAAAAAATGATCATCTAGTCCAACTTCCTGACCACTTCAGGACTGACCAGAAGTTCAAGCATGTTATTAACAGCATTGTCAAAATGCCTCTTGGATACTGAGAGGCTTGTGACACCACCTCTCTAGGAAGGTTCTTTGAGAGTTTGACCACCCTCCTAGTAAAGAAATACTTCCTAACATCTAGTCTAAACCTCCCCCAGTACAGCTTTCAACTGTTCCTATATGTTGTCTCACTGGGTCCCATGGATATGAGATCAGTAATTATGTTCAGACCATGGAAGTCTCTCAGTTTAATAGTATGATAAAGGAGACAGATCCTGGCCTCTTCTGCCACTGGGGTATTTGCACAATTCTATGGGGATGACCTTGCTTTATTCCTTTGCAATAGCTGGGACATTGGTCTTTAGACAAGGTTTCCATTATTTTCAAGGGTCTCATATACGTACAGGAGAAGACAAATGCACACAACACAGTCCAGTGAATTTCAGAACATTTCATATCCCAGCTAATGTCATAGCCAAACTATGAAGAAATACCAAGTACCTTGATTCCTCTGCTTGCAAATAACATTTCTTTGATAACAGACTGTGATGTACTGTTCCTTTCATAATAGTTTTATCCTAAATGAAGGATCACATTATTTTAATCAGCATTACTTAGAGATTTCTAGATTTATGCAATATGGCTGTAGAATGTAATTTTGGAATTTAGAAAAAAATTAGTGAATGCCATTTTTGTTCTTGAAGCCACAGTTGGCAATGCCACCATCAACATGTAAAAATTTCTGCCAGAGAAAACTAAATCTAGCTAGCTAGATATGAATTTGTCAAAAGGAAAACAACATCCATGACACCAATGTGTTTTGACAAGAATTTAGACAACTATATGAACATCTCAGAAGAAATGTCAATCATGTCAGGAAAAAGTCAAGAAATTAAAATTACTATGGCTGGCTTTGTGCATTTTAAAAATAATTGTTAATATTTAATAAATGTGCTTTAAAAATCATTAATTAAAGCATTCTCTCTCCTCCCCCAATTAAAATAAATACATTAGATTCACTAGATTCAGAAAAAAACCCTATTCTTTTTACATGGATTAAAAAAAGCATCTCAGACAACAGCTCTATCAGAAGTACTACTTACCAATGGTGCAAGTCTTAGATACATTCACTACAGCATCTCTTAAGGGAGTTTGAACACTTCTGTTTCCATATTTATAGTTATATAATTACATTTATTACTTGGGTGCAGGATCATGTACAACAAGAGAATAAATATATATGTATTTCTTCATTTTCAATTTCAGTGTATCATGATGGATAAGATCCAGGATAAGATTCTGAAGAGCCAGAATACCGTTAAATATTTGATGACTGTTAGGAGCCAAGTTATTTTTTGCAATTCATGGCACTGTTTCTTCATATAAAAAATAAGTAAAAGAATATTAACTTTCTAACCTTCTTTGTAAAAGACTTGTGTTGAAAAGTTATATGCAACAATAAAATAGTTTAAAGGCAGAGAGAGAGAAAAACACATTCAAGTGGTAATCCAGGCACCCCTGACTCCAGTGGTGAACAATTCCACCTTTTTTTTTTTCTCCATTCAGCGAAGAAACAAGCACTACCACTTGTTTTAAAAGGTTGTCAAAATATCTTTTTCTATTGATGTTCAATTCTGAGACAAACGTTTAAAAGAAATATGCAGACTCCATGAGGATGCACTCACTGATGTTCTTAGAAGAGCTTATTTCAAAAGCAGATCCCTTCTAATGTAAAAAGTCAAAAGTAAGCAGAGTTTAGACTGATCTGGAAATTCTCTGCTGCTAAAGAGGAAATTTAGATACAGTTAATTTAAAAATTAAATATTACTTGCAATACTGTAAGGCATATACAGTCTTCAGCGTTCATTTGCAAGACAGAAACACAGAGGGAGGATGCAACACCCATTTAAATAAATGAAATTTAATTCATTGGGGAAGAATTTTAGGTACTTATGACCTGAGTAAGAGATACTAAATGATCATAATCTGTTTGGCATTCTGCTAACATGCAGACCTCACACATTTTTATCTGTATGTCCCTCCTGTTTCAAAATATTTCTTCTTTGTAAAGAGCTGGACTTAGTTCCACGTGACTTGGTTCCAATGTTATCTCTTGGATCAAGGTGGTCATTATTATCCATGTGAATTGACAAATAAATATTCCTCATATTATAATATGAAAGCACAGAAGGAAAGCCCCTGGGTTGGTATCATTTTGTAACTGCTGAAGACATTATCTCCATGATGTTCAAATTTGATAAAAATTCAGAAAAGTTAAATTTTTCTGTGCTGGCTACAATGTTTCTTCCCACAGAACTATGGCAGATTAATAATATACTCTCTTTCTCTCAGTTATTTTCTTTTAAAAAAAACATGAAAAAAAATGCATTAAGGTAAGAAAATGATCATTGGAATGAAACAGGCATTTTAATGTATCAAAATAATATACGTTCTGGGAAAATTTCATTTTCCCCCCACCAAAAACCACTCTGAACACAAAACTCTCTAAAGTTTTAACACATCTAAAAAGATAATAATATTTTAGATTAAAAAGTTTGATGAGTCTACCCAATTCCATTTAAGAACCATTCAATCTCATTTTAAATCTCATATTCTCTAAATATTCTCTAATGATTTTAAAGTAAGTAAAGGACAGATAGTATTGGTAAAATGTGAGAAAAGATCAGGGCCAATTAATATTTTCTCTTACAGGGAACTATTCTCTATCGAAGTTTGTTACACTGCCTTATGTAGCCAGTACTTTGCAATAATAAGAGTAATAATGTTTTCTTGTCCTACTGTTGTGAGGATAAACTAAATAATTTCTACATGTATGCAATATTTTGTGCAGTAATGTAATATCTAGCTCTAATGTAATTATTACATAATTATTACATAATGTAATTATTATGTAAACATTATTATTACTGGTCTCACAAAATTTGGCAAATATATGTACTTGTATAATATTTTCCTAGTTCCTTTCAGCCACCTCTTCATAAAGGTGGCAGATTCTGAGGAACTTGGTGGTAGTTTAAACATTCTAGTTTTAATCATGATTAATGTGAACAATTCCAGTCCATGTTCTATAAAGACATAAAGGTTATCCATTGCTCTAAACATGATACACTGAATTACAATCTCCCAGCAATAAAACACCATCAAATAAATCCTGACTTACATTTATTACTACTATTATTCACTGCTATTGAGTGATACTAAGAATATTTTTAGACTCGCTATACTAAAATGCTTTCAAACATAGGCTACTTGTCAAAAAATAAAATTTATGTAAATGGTATCTTGAACTGAGTACAATTATGCTATTCTGCATCATCTTTGAGAAGGATGCTTGCATTACCATATCATAAAGTAACCTTGCTCAAGTTTTCTGGGTTGCTTTTGTCCTGTTACTGCCAGTAATATATGTGCCTCAGAGTGGAAGAAAACTGCTTTGTCTGCGTATCCTCCTGAGCTGTAGCTGCTGTGTTTCATCCTGCAGGACCAAGTCGTGGCTACACCTTTTTTAGGTGACCCCGTTCCCCTCATGCATTCAATGTGTACCTAGGGAGCAAGAAAGCAAAACAAAAAACCCAGACATTCAAAAAAAAAAGTTTTGCTGTATATCTGTATCGCTGAAAACCCTACAGATTAAGAGAGAAGGTGGTAAGTTATTCTGTTGCTCTTGTCCACAACACACAAACCACAAACCAACCACAACCAAACCACATGTGGCCCAAAACATCAGGAGCTAACTAGAAAATTGGCTAGAAGCAGGTGCTATCTTGAGGATAGTTCTGCATTGAGTAGAAACTTGCCTTGATTTATCAAAAGATGCATTTGTCCCACTGCAGATTTTTGCGAAAGCTGTTGAGAAGAAAGCAGGAAAGTATCCTGCAAGACAGTTGCAGTGTACACCAGATTCCCTTCGCCTGGGCACGAGGACAGTTTCATGACTTACTGAGTGTGCAATGTGCATTTTAACTCATAGTTTGTACCATCAATATATATTAGAAGGCAATATTAAAGATAAACCAACATCAAAAGCAAATGTAAGTTTGAATTAAAATGGTGTTGTTTTACATTGCTCCTGCTTGTGGTTTGTACAAAATCTGCCAAATCTGTGGAAAATTCTAGGCACACCAGTGACTCTGGTAACAACAGGTGTTCTGGAAAAAATATCAAGTTTTCTGACTAGCAAGGACATTTTTAAATGAAAGAGGGCTAAGGGTTAAGTTCAGTGATCCTTCTTGCCATAAGACAATACCATGGGAAGCATGTCTATGTCTGTGGTACACATGTGTTTTAACATTCACGGTCAATGCTTGCAGTCAGACATTTGGGACTTAACATACTCGTAACAAAGTAACAACAGCATATACCATCTGCTGCAGGTGTACACTTCAAAATATCGCTCTAGTATACACACATTTTGTAAATATTCATGTCTCAAGGTGAGTCCCATTTTCATTTCTACTTTGCATTTCAAATTACGTATTTTACTTAGGTTGGACATATTTTGTTATTTGAAAGACTCAACAAAAGGCTTTTAGGGATAACTCTTAGTTACAGAGGGAAATTCTCTGTTGTTTGTGGAAACAGCATGCAAAGTGACCTACATTATTCTGATAACTCAATGTGTGACACCACTGCCATTTGCCCAGAGAATATGTGGATGCCCCATTCCTGGAAATATTCAAGACCAGTTTGCATGGGGCTCTGAGAAATCTTGTCTAGTGAATGGTGTCTCTGCCCATGGCTGAGGGGTTGGAATTAGATGATCTTTAAGGTCTCTTCCAAACCAAAACCTTTCTGTGATTCTATGATCTAAATACATTGGATGAGATCACTGAACAGAAGATTACAGTATGGATTTAGTCTTAGCTGTGTAATTATTGTTGATTGCATTAGCTTCAGCATTTCCTTAGAAACTGTTACAGTTCAGAAGCATTGGGGCTGACTGGTAGGTGACAGCAGCTGCAGAAATTAATATCAAAGACTAGAGGAACTCCCTCCAGGGCCAGGATAGCCATGTGGACAATGCTATGGGATTTATTATTAGAAATAGTCGCAGGTGTTTTAAGTATTACTTGTAGTATTACATTCCCTTTGTCAAGTATTTTTTTTGTTAAAGCCACTTCATATATCTCTGCATGACTTTTTTACTAACTGGAAGAAACATCCTAGAAATTGAAATTGATAAGGGGTTTGTTTCCTGAAGCATTGATTTTTCTCTTATGCTAAAATGCAAGATATTGATTTGTAGAGTTTCTTTTCAATATTCAAATACATCTACATATTCTGATGGCATTGTTGGTCTATATTTTACATTGGTCTGTGAGCTTTCTCATGCATTCATGTTGATCATCTTGTAATTGTTTTCTTCTGGATATTTGTGACTACTGTAGTCACTATTAGAGGGAATCTTTCTTTACTGTATTTGTGATAAATGTTGTCTTGTTTTGCGTAAAGGAATTTTGCCCTAACCTTTTCTGAGCAGTGATTCTGCTTTCATTCTGTCTGAACACCTCCATTACATATTTGGATAAACAACTATACTGAGTGCAGAAGTGTGGTGCTCACTGTCTTGTGATTCTTTATTAGGAGAGATGCAAAAAATTTCTCTACTAGTTTTGTCTTTGCATAGAATTGTTAGAGTTGCAAAAGACCTCTAAGATCATTGAGTCCAACTGCTAAAGGAGCACCGTGTTCAGTACTAAACCATTAAACTACCACCTAAGTGCCGCAACTACACAGTTTTTTATGCTGCCAGGGATGGTGACTCCACCATTTCCTGGGCAGCCTGTTCCAATGTCTGACCACTCTTTCACCCAAGGACTTTTTTCTAATATTGAATCTAAACCTCCCTTGGTGCTCCTTGAAGCCATTTCCTCTTGTCCTATCGCTCATTACTTAGGAGAAGAGACTGACACCCATCTTGCTTCTGCCTCCTTTCACACAGTTGTAGAGAGTGATAAGGTCTCCTCTGAGCCTCCTTTTCTCCAGGCTAAATAACTGAAGCTGCCTCAGCAGCTCCTCATAAGCTTTATGCCTTAGAGCCTTTGCCAGCTCCATTGCCCTTCTCTGGACTCACTCCAGCACCTCAAAGTTTTTCTTGTAGTGAGGGGCCCAAAACCGAACACAGGACTAGAGATGCACTCACCAGTGCTGAGTACAGGGGGAAAGCATTCTTTTAATTGTAAAATATTAAGGATAAGACCAAGGCTTCTCCTGTTCCCTACTGCTGTTCTAGCACCAATATGATTGGCTGCATGCTCTATGGTATTTTAATATAGACACCTCATTTTCCTATTGTGAACAAAATGAATTTCTCAAACTGTTTAAATGTAGTGTAATATATATTATAGTCTCCATTTTGATTAAGTCTTCCAGAATTCACATATCAGTCAGTATCACATTGCACACTCTCTCAGCTCCCCTGTGAATCAATTCAGCTAATGCTTTGCAAAGAAATTGGTTAATTGTTGAGCCTAAAAAATAACTGTGAGCAAGAGAGCTTAATAACCCACAGACATTTACGAAGGCTTACATAAACACCAAATTTTAAAAACAGCTGAAATGCAAGCATTTCCTAATGGCAAAGAGTACCTGGCAGTTAGTGAAGTACAATTAGTCAACTAAACTATAGAAAATACTGATCTTTTCAGAGAAGAAATTTGAGGTTCAGCAAGATTTAGATTCTTCTTCTTAATGCTATTTGAAAATCCCCAGGAAGTGTTTAACTAATAATATATGGGGGTTTAATATTTGGTCTACTGCTTTAAAATGTTTTTATACACAAAAACCTTCAAAGCATTAAAGCGTTAAAATAGGACTGAAAACTGAATGTTAATGTCCCTGCTTTTAGACTGAGTTGAACTTTTTGAAGAATGATCCTTGCTTGACACCGACACACGAATTTTTTTTGTGTACCAGCTGGATTTCATTGCCATAGGAAAACTGTCTACCTCAAAGGCAAATTCAAGGATGAGTCATTCAGATCTTTAACAAGAAACACAGATGGAAAAATGCCACAGCTGCACAGAGCTGGAAGCAGAAAAGTGCATGACCTTAATGAATATGCTTTTACATTTTACAGATTCCATCAGAGAACTTGCAGTAGCTGCAGAATCCCATGAAACCATAAAAACATTTCTGCATTGTTTTATCCCACTGTTGCAAGGAAATATGTGTGATTAGAAATATAACATGGAAACTGCTTTTTACACTTATTGCCTAGATCAGATATGTTCCTGGAATAAAAATTCAATATAGAAGTGCAACAGCCATAAAAATGCATGTTTGTTTTTTTCATTTCCTTTTTATCCATATTTTTATTATCTTTCATGACTTTTGTATTCCAAAAGATTTTCTTTTATCTCTTCTTTGTTTTCTTTCCTCATCTCCAATTTTTGCAAATTTTTTCTCATCTTCCAAGGAATCTCCTCTCTCTCTTTGACACATCTGCTGAAGTTCAACAAGGAAAAATATGCATCTGAGATGTTAAGAACCCTGTGCAGCAATCCATGCCAGAGGGTTATTAGAGAAAAAGCAGTCTTTCAGAAAAGGATCTATTGTGTGCAGGATCCATGGCCAGGCCAAAATCTCTAGTCCTTCTGTATCCCACGGTGGGAACAACGTCTGAGAGTGCCTCATTCTCAGAGATGGCAACTCTTTCATCAACATTCTGGATGTGCATCTTAAGAGGCGGGCTGGCAATAAGCAGGGAAAAGCTGTTATTTCAGTAAAGGCCACGACAGATTCAGCTCAGATTCCTACTTATTAGTTGCATTCACAAATGTTCATAGCCTATTACTAAAGAAAGCATCTAATGCTCTAAATCACTCCTACTGTTAAACCAAAAAGAGCAACACTCCCTTCCCTCCATGTATAATGTATTACAATGAGCAGAATCAGAGAAGAATATTGGGTGCAGATGCTTTTTTTCTACCCACATAAAACAAAATATAGAATTTCCTGTGCATAGACAGTAGTGGAGAGCAAGTAAGTATTTGATTGGGCACTGCTTAAGAATGATCTAAAAATAAAAGAGGAAGGGCAAAAAAGATACTGTATATCCTCTGAGTAGTCTTAAGAGTTCAGGGATTGAAACCTTAAATGTGGCTACATAGACAAAACCCTAATCTTCAAGTGTAACCTTTTCTTCCTGACATCAGTTGTTCTGTACTCAATTAGACAATGACATTCTAAAGAATCATTTTCCTGTTCAGTAATACAGTTTTCTTATATACAGAAGAAATGTTAGCCACAAGTATCAATATATCTCTTTTATTCAGAGGCACACAGCCATATGTCACTTACTGGAATATCAGAGCTGATAAGACAAGCCAAATGCTGAAAGCTCTGATGTTTATTGAAGAGAGAAATAAGGTTGATATATACTGTGGGTCAGTTTTGGCAAAGGAAAGATCCTTTGATGTTCCATCCCCTCTATTTCCCTTATCAAAATACTTTTATTTTATTCTCATCGACTAGACATTATTTCAATTTTCAATTCCTGATTTGTTTCCCTGATTTTCTGCTGTTGAAACAGTCTTGATTTTGCATAGCTTCTCATGCTAAATCACTGTTTAGAGCTGTTTGATCCCTAACTCTGACCATACCCCACAAGGAACATCCAGAAGATATTTCTTCCACAATATAACTAACACAGTTTAGAGATCCTACTGGAGCTGTTACTTAAAGCAGCTATCCATTTATGACCTGATCTAAGTAAAGTTTCTCTAATGAAAATTGCTAAGGTAGGAGAATATTGTGGAAGAACATGGAAAAGATATAGAGCCATAGCATAAAAAATATTTACATAAGATCAAACACACCTGTAATGCAACAACACTGAAATCAGGAGTTTACATCACAGGATAAATCCAGTCCTGACATACCCTATGAATAAGGAAGGTTTCATGACAATATAAATACAAGATATAACCCTGTAGTCTTACTACAAGTTACTTCTATTCACTAGAAAGTCTAGTAGGGGTAGGTCTCTTGCAAGGGAAGATAAAATATGGATTTCTAGGTCACAGCCAAAATTCTAGGTATTTTTGAAAATCAAATAATAGCATAAGAGATTTTTCAGTCTTCAAACTCTATGGTTGATCCCAGTTTTTTGCCTGAAGTGCATGGATACTGACACAGTGAAAGTATTTCAGAGAACAGATCTGGATCTAGCTATTCCAGAGGGTCTCCAGCATGCTGCACAACCAGCAGCCCTCCCCTGAGGCTGACTTTGTCACTTCTGTGATGCAGAGTATCTAATATTTTCTGGTCTGAACCATGAGACTTAAAATCAACTCCTGACCCTGCTGCAGATCTCCATGGTTACAGTACAGTTAGTTGCTGCTTTGTACCCAGGAAAGATGTGATTTTTAAAAACTCAAGCTGCATTTGTAGAATGACAATCTCAGTTTTGACTTTTCTCCCAACACATGGAGAACATGCAAATCGTTTTCATAAGAGAGGGCAAATGTAAAGGTATCCCAACCCAGTATCCCCACCCAGAGAGACAAACTGCTCAGCTAAAAAAGTTCAGAGGGCAGGAGTTATGGTAGGAGAGACCAGCTTAAAGGTTTTGAGAATTAAGCCTTGTAAGGGCCAAGTAACAACCATTTGTGCAGACTGTTTTTCTTACCAAAGCCCTTTCTTTGCAGTCTAGACCTTTGTTTACTTAAATCCTGATAAAGTTCCTGATTCATATGAATTGTTCTCCATTAGCCTAAGGATATAAATTCAATATTAATGGTAATTAAGTGCAGCTCCTGCACTGTCAGTGCATAGATCACTGAAAAGAGTGAAGAGTAAAGGTATTTAGGAACATGTGTTCACCTCATTTTACATTAACTAAAGACACAGAAAATCACAAGTAGATTTCCCTATTATTATTCATCTTTGTAAAAATATCCCCAGCTTTTATCTCAACAGCTACAAGGGAGCAGGATGTCCGCTTTACGTTTTGAAACTCCATCATCAAAGTGCCCTCTAGCAAGACTGACTTAGCAGAGACAATGCCACCTACTGAAATATTAACATCCCTTGCTTCAGGACACTTTCCTTCATCACTAATTGTCAAAGCAGAATTGACAGTGTTACCTAGAGAGCTGCTAAGTTTAAACTGCATCACTACTGTTCTCAAAAGAGATGAGGGACCTCTTCTTCTCATCTCTCCTTATGATAATAGGAGGGGAAGAACACAAGCTATTGCCAGGCATATGTACAAAAAACCCCCAGTATAATGTAAGGCCTTGTCTTCTTTTCATTTTCTCTTGAGATTTTTTTTCTCCTTCACAACTGGAGCAAAAGATGTTTTTGTTTCTGTTCTGCAGCTTTTTTCCTACCTTAGAAAAGGCCAGATGAACATATAATCTGCAAAAGAACAAAATCATTGTTATTCACTATAGAATATGAATAACTAAGGTTTCCTCTCTAGCAGTAACATTGTAAAAGATAGTGGGAATCTTTTTTCTTATAGGAAAAAAGACCACTGAACTAACATATCCTGAACATACATAGCAGAAACTTCTTCCTAAGATTTGAATTTTTTTAAATGTATCTTGCTCTGTCAAAAGGGCTTGCTTTGAAAGCCTTAACTATTAAAATAGGATAAGAGCTGTCTTATATAACAGTATTTAAAAGACATTGACTGCATAAAAGCAGCTCAGGGAACTGAGTAAAGTTTTAGCTATGTCAGGATTTTTGCTCTATTTTAAATAAGTCATTCTACAAAACACAGCATAAATAGTCAGCAGTATAATCCTCCAATTCTTCATCACGGGAGGAGTTCCCAGAAAGTTTTCCTAACCTTTCATGTACTTTTCTCTCTAACTGATCAAAACTTTCCACCAGAACAGAAAATGAATGTTGTTTAGCCCGACAAAAACAGACATATACAAAAACTTAAAACAATGGTAGGCATTTCAAAACATTCATAAATTACAATAAAATTAGATTTTGCTCTTCTTTTCTTTTGTAAGCCAGTCTGTTGTCCTTTTGAAGCAAAATAAATAGCATATGAATGTTGCAGTCCTGTATGATCTGACAGTGTCCAGTTTGATATAACATGTTAGTTCATGTCCACCTTAGCAAGAATAACATACAGACAGGAGAGTTAATGTCAGGGTTAGGTTTAGGGTTATACAGAATAGTATTTCTTGTTGATGCTCCATCTTATAAATTATGCACAATAAAGATGCATGATAGGTGGTAATGGGTTCTCTTCCTGCCTGTGATTGATGTGGTCAGTACTTCAAAGGTACAAAGGAATCAAAAGTGAATCCTTTCTCTGCTGAGCAAGAACATGAAAGGCCACCCACAACAGTTATTCTGTGATTTGAAGTTAATTTCAGCCACACTTTTATTTTGCTTTTTAAATAGTTACATTAAATATTAAAGAAAAACACAAAAATTGTTCCCATTTTCCTTAATTTTGTGTGCTCTTTAGTTAAATGAATAAACTGAAATGCAAATGTTATACATAAAATTGCTCACATGCACAAACTTCTCAACACTATTTTCTGAATGAGTATTTTTCCTTCTCCTCATGCTTTTAAATGAGCTCTTTATTGCCAGCCATTGGGATTGGGTATGTGCAATTGCAGATGGCCACCATGATCTGACAGAAATTCTGAATATTTATTTTTTCTGCCTAAGCGGTTTATAGTGAAATAATTCATCCACATTGAAGTCACTCATTTGACACAAGCAGCCAGAAGGCATCTGAGAGCGCCATACCCAAATTTGTATCTAACAGGTAAGAGCGCCATACCCAAATTTGTATCTAACCAAGAGCGCCATACCCAAATTTGTATCTAACAGGTAAGAGCATGATATATGTGAGACATGCATACTTATAAATATATAATGTACAGATTCAGCTCAAAGATTGGAATTGTTTTTCAGAGCTTCATTTGTCTGCTTTATAATTTAAATTCCATTTTAAGAGTCGGGGTTATTTCTCTGTCCATTTACTTTTGCTTGCTTCTCTTATGCAGTGCTATATAAATGGAGCTTCTGTAAAATAAAGCAGTGTTTTGTTGCTGGTGGCATTGATAAATAAAGAACAAGATACTATAAATATTTTATGCAGTTCCTAAAGGCTATATTCACTTTCAGATCCTTCTGCATCAGAAGTAGATTCACTGGGAGCATGTTAGTTCATTCTAGACTTGGTCTGTTCACTTTGTTTCATTATATACACAAAAAATGGCAGTAGCTGATCTTTTTTTTCCATAGGGGTGTTACAAAAACCCTACACAACAACTGCAGTTATGATTATAGCAGAGCAAGATGATGCTGTGACACTCACAAACAGTAGCAAAGAATGTTCTCAGTGACAGCTGGTGTGTTTGTTCAAGGTCGGGTTGCTTATGTTGTGTTTGCTATGTTATAGCATGTTATGTTGCTGAATAAAGCATAGCCATGCCAACAGCAGGTGGTTGTGTGTACGGATTTCAATGCATAAAGCTGTTCCTGTGACAGAGTTCCCCAGCCAGCTGGATATGCCCCTGGCTTCTGCCTGCACACATTGGCCACAGCAAAATGAACTTTATGAGCTTTACCCAGTCTGACACTGTCTTTAGAGCTCAGCATTCATATGAGTCACATAGCCTGCCACAAAATGGTGATTTTATTTGCTATGTTGCTTTGCTACTCAGGTTGTTTTAAGTATCATTTTACTAAATTATGATTACCGTTGTTGAAATGAAAACCATTAGGAAGCTAATGAAGAACCCATCCAAACATCCACTGCTTGGCATTCCCATGGTTTTACCGAGATAGTTTGATGTGCCTCTGAGGAACACAGTACTTTTCAGATTTTGCATTCAGCAAGAAATATAACACAACTCACTCATTTATCCTTATCTACAAAGGAATGGTTGATCCAACTGTTACCAGATAAAAGTGCGTTCATGAAAGAGGACCAAGGTATTTTGGGTGTTTTTTTGTTGTTGGGGTTTTTTGTGTGCTTTTTAACTAAGTCAGCATTATTTGCTTTTAGACGGAATAGTGTCACCTCTGGCCAGACAGAACTTACTCTACTAAAATCACAAATTTTAGTAAAATTTGGTTTTATTAGTAGAATTCTTAGCCCTTCAGGTAGTTTTGAAGATTTTCAGCAAAGAACCTTGCAGAGAGTGCAGTCAGAAAACAGAATTATACTATTTTCAAACTTCAGTGATTTATCCTGTAATACAGTTTTGCTAAGGAGATTTCACTCCCTCTTTTAAAGCGTCTGTAAACTGGAACAGGTAACAGGTTTCCTTCATCTGTTAACCTCAAGGTTAACCATGGATTTTCTGGATTTGTCTCCAGTTTCTGAATAAAACTTTTGCTTTGGAAATGTTAATATATATTGATACTTTTCTCATACAGTCCTGCCAAACATAATGCAAAATTTCATGAGGGGCTTTCATTAAATGAACCAGCTAAATGCTTTCATACTTGAAGGTGTAATTAGACATAATATTCCTTTCCGACATTTAAAAAAAAGGCAGGAGAATTATAGCCTAGCTGACTGCTTACAGTCAGGTTTTCCAGCTCTACATTTTTAAAAGTAACAGGATTCAAAGTCCTAATGCTACATTTAATAAAAAAAAAAAAAAAAAGAAGTTATCTGTGAATGTCAGTCAGTCAGTTTGGGGAGTTTTTCTTCTAGGTTCTGAAGCTTTGTGAAAGGAGCAGGATAAAGGGCATGGATAGCAAAAGCAAGAATATGCAGTAAGGAGAGCAAAATAGGGGGTCCAGAGGCAGAGCCTGTGGTGTAATCCCAGGAGGGGTGGAAACACAATACAGCAGCTCACTGTGCACCCTACTATTGCACCATGTATCCCACTCCTTTGTAATTAGTCATAGCTCCTTCAGACATCCAACCAGTATCAGAGCAATCAAGGTTTGAATTTCTTTTCTGCATCACAAAGGAACAAAACATATAGCAACTTATCTCATTAATGCTGACAGGAAAAAAAATCTGCCTGCCTTCAAACAACACATCCAAGAACTGCTGTTGCACCAAGGGTAAACATGTCACTCACCCAAAACCCCCATCCCACTTACAAATGTTTTGAACCTATATCTGCTGCTGGGTAACTCTTCAGCCTACTGTGCTTGCATTGGTCCCAGTCCTGCATGCACCATATAGTAAAAAAAGTACTATAAAACATGTAAATTTAATCTGTTAATTTATTTAGAAAATAAAATCCCAGTTCTCCCTGCAACCTCTCTTGTAACCCTCCAAGTTACAAGAAGGTGTGGTACAATATGCTGCAGAGGCTGTAGTTGGAACGAGAATTAAAATCTATAAAGACTGAAAGGATAACAACATTGGTCATCAGCAATCAACTTCCACTAGCTCTAAATTGTCGGCGACTGAATCACGAACTCAGACTGGCAGGGAAAGTGAATCGTTTATTCAAAGGAGTGAGTTGGTTTTAGACACTTCTCCAAGGCACAGTATTTCCTTATGTGGCGTGACCTATCCCGTGTTGCCACATCAGCAGCACACTTTGTAGGGGTCTGCTGAGTGACACCTCCTCCCCCCAGGGCCCAGTGGACACAAGGCTCTCTGTGCTGCCATGTGCTCCCTTGTTCTGCCATGTGCCTCTGCAGGCAGGTTTTACAGCTCACAACCTAATTCCCTCTTATAATTCCCCATGCTAAATGATATGCAGTTTCACACATATTAAAAAAAAATAAAGATAAGAACACCTGTTGTCTGAAAAGCATCTTTGATAAAACTGCCAACAATATTTTAAGGGTTCATAGGCTTTTAGGTTTGGGGGTTTTTTACCTGTTTCACACAGCAGCTGAGGCGCACCATCTGGTGTGAGCTGAGATTTCAGAGAGCACCCAAACTGGTCAGAATCATGATGTTTTACCAACACACTAAGTATAAAATGCTTCAGGAATACTAAAAACAAATGTGGACATCATATATCACAACTGTGAAAAGAAAGCGAGGAGTTGAAAACAGAACAAGGGCCATTTAAAGGAATTAACACATACAAATGCTTGTTTCTATTGCTTGTTTCTATTGTTTCTATTATTTCTCAGAGAGAACTGCTGAGTAATCAAAACACTATTGATTATCTTCCAGATCAACTCCACATTTCCAAAGCAATACTTCCTTCTCTGTTGGGCCAGCCTAGAAAATGACTAAACATTTGTTGCATCAGTTTCAACAGTTGAAGCATAAGCCTCTCTAAGCATTTATCTATGCTAATTATCTTTTTTGCTCAAAAAGACATTTCAATCTAACCCTATCTCAAAACAGTTCTTTAGAAAGCCATCAAAAGCAAGGTTTAAAGAATCATCTGATGGTTCTTTCTTTAACAGTGATATCTCTTTCTGATCACAGAAATGTCCCAATTCACAGTCATCTGGAGTTCCTACTTGACTGATTTCCTGATACTCTCAAGAGTTCGATATCTCCTTGACTTCAGTGTTAAATCTCTGGCTTTTTTTCTGATTCCTGCTGAGATGTGAGTGATTACATATTCAATTAAATCTCAATGTCTCAAGACCTAACATTTTATTAAATGGAAAAGTATAGCTACATAAACTCTACATACACAGATATATAGGGGACAAATACGCCACACTCAGATTTTTTTCATAAGAAAATAAGCTAGAACATTTAACAGACAGGTATCTTTAGTCCCCCAAATGTACATTTTTGTCATGTTGTGATGTGCTTACATGTGCCAACATGCTTAAGCTATTATTACTGTACATTCTCTGCTTAGCTTACGCATTTTTTTTTTTAAAGTAAGTGTTCTTTTTAAGTTTGATTCTAATAAGCCTATTGCAAGCCCCACAGGAAAGGACAGGTTTACTCCAGAAAACTACTCAGATACAATGAAACATAAACAATTTGCTAGCTGCAAACATGACCTGTATGCTAACAATATGAACCATACTTTTGCACATGGGACTTTGAACTGCCCTCCAGATATGTAATGTTTTGATCCATCAAAGCTTCTGTTTTAAAATCTGAAGTGTACTCTTAGTGAAATATGTTGAAAATTGCACATCATTTAAACACTTCTGTCACTTATAGTAATTATCAGTATGATTCCTTGTGAATAGTTTGCACTTGCATGCATCATTGAGTTGCCTCACTACTAGAGCAGGTTTTATTTCAGAAAACCATAGATTGAAGAAAGTATTTACAAAGGTATACATTCAGACTCTACAACAGAGAAGACTACACCCCTACATTAGTACGGAAGGTATGCATGAGTCCTACAATGTACAAGACAAAAATTAATCTCCTTTGAAAATATAGCATATGTTAAATTAGATGTAACAGAGAAAATATTTTTGTTGTTCAGAATTATGAGCTCTGTCTTGGGATTGGTGCTCTTCAATATCTTCATCAATGACACAGACAGCGAGATCAGTGCACTATGAGCAAGTTGCAGATGACACAACAGGAAGATAGGAAGTTTTTCAGAGGGATGTAGACAAACTTGAGAAGAGGCCCACAAGAACCTCACAAAATTCAACAAGTACAAGTGAAACATCCTGCTCCTGGGTTGGGGCAATCCGACACGAGCCTAGACTGGCAGAAGACATCACTGAAAACAACCCTGATGAGATGGACTTTGGGGTCCTCATGGATGAAAATGTGGCCGTGACCCATCAGTGTGTGTTCACAGCCCAGAAGGCCAGTGGCAATCCTGGGCTGCATCAAAAGCAGCTCAAGGGAGGCGATTCTCCCACTCTGGTCTGCTCTGGTGGGACCCCACCCAGAGTGCTTCATCCAGCTCAGTACAAGAAAGATGCTGACCCATCAGAGCAGATGTAGAGGAGGCCACAAAGATGATGAGAGGGCTGGAGCACCTCTCCTACAAAGACAGGCTGAGAGAGCTGGGTTGCTCAGCCTGGAGAAGAGAGGGCTTTGAGGAGTCCTTCTTGCAGCCTTTCAGTACTTTAAGGGGATTTAGAAAAAAAGATCAGACAAACATGACTGTGGCCTTCCAGTACCATAACAGGGCTTGTAAAAACGAGGGAGAGGGACTTTTTATATGAGCAGATAGTGTCAGCACAAGGGGTAATAGCTTCAGACTGAAAGAGGGCAGGTTTAGCTTAGCTCTTAGGAAGAAATTCCTTACCTTGAGGGTGCTGAGGCACTGGAACAGGTTGCCCAGAGTTGTGGTTACCCCATCCCTGGAAGTGTTCAAGGTCAGGTTGGATGGGGCTTTGATCAACCTGGTCTAGTGAAAGGTGCTCCTGTCCAGGGCCAGGGTGGATCATCAGTTGGAACTAGATGATCTTTAAGGTCCATTTCAATCCTAAGCATTCTGTGGAATCCTTCTATGAATTAGGACAAAATTGTTTTGAGAAAAATACTCCTAGGAAAAGAGAAACATTTATTTATATAAGACATGATTTAGGTATGAAGAGATATATCTGGTATGTTCCTACAAGAAAAGAAGTATCACATCCTGTGACAGAGTCGTTATCCTCCAGGGAAGAAGAGTTTGTGATCCATCCAGCAGAAACCACCACCCAGTGGAGAGCAGTTTTGTCAGTGGGAAGGCCTATTTATGCCCACACACAGACACACCCCTCCTGCTGCCCTTTTAACCATAGTTTTGACACACTCTTAGGGGAAATATTTTATTTAGTACTAAATAAAATAAATATTTTATTTAGTACTCTACCAGGTTGATGTCTCTCTGAGAGCATAATAAACAAAGACAGATCACTCCATCAGTTCCATGGTGTCCAACATGACATTTTAATGATGCTGATACTAAATCTTTTTGGTTTATCGATGTTATTTCTCTAGTCTACTACATATTGTCATTGTCACTAACTCTTTTGGTCCAATCTACAGATTTCTTGAATTTTAGCAAGGACTGTGGAACTGATGTCTGAAGATGTATTTATGTTCACTATCATCAAAGTTGAAAAAAAACGGTTTCTTTTCCTTTTTAGTTTCTTTTTAAAATATTGACTGTATATCTGAATATTATTGCTCTTTGATTATACCTGGATAAAATAATGTAAATTGGTGTAACTGAATCTTTTTTATTCAATTTTTATGTTTATGGCAAAAATATACTCCAAGTTTATTTAGCCACTTTCTACATAGTTCCTATCTAATTGAAAGCATTTTATTATAGCTACTATTTAATTTCCAGCATTTTATGAGTTTTTTGAATACAAGAAACTCTATAATCAGGTCATCACATGGCTATAGGTGTGACATGGAAAACCCTGAACTACCATTCTGGAAGGAGGAGCAGCATGGAAAATTTAATGTTTGCTTCAAACTAAAAACTTTTCCAGTGACAAGCTAATAAAATGCTGCTTTAGGTCAGTATTTAGTCCTGTACTTACTCATTTGGTAGAATCAGTGATCTCCTAGGTCTTTGATAGCCACAGCAACCTGTAATGCTTGTCAGTATTAACAAAGTGAAAAAGAATTGTAGAGGAAAGAGCTTATATGACTCTGGGGGTATTAAATCCTCAAGTCCTGTTGACAGAAAAAGGTAGTGAGAAGTGTTTATCTTCCTTTCAAATCCATGACAGACCTTTATGACACACAAGCAGCAAGGTCTCACCCTGACAAGGCAGTCAGGTGAGGGGGTGCATAGGAGAGGACTGCAGTAACCTCTTCAATAACCCGAGTAGCAAAATGAGCACATACCACAGAGTCACTGCTGAATGAGGTCCCTGGCCTGAACCTGTGTTGTTCGTGCCTGCTCTACAACTGTACTAACTTCTGTATTCCCTATTATTTATCCCCTGCTCTGAGAATAATGTGTATGAAGCTGCTTTAATAGTATGGTCTTGTTTCCCTTTGCCTAAGCCAAGGAAAAAACATCTCTCCACTCCAGTTTTTCCCTCTGTTTTCTAGACAAAGTTTTGTCATGTGTGCAGGTACTAGTAAAGGGAAGTACACATATTACTGTGTTTCATGTGAGTTTTATTTAAAGAAAGGAATTTAACTTGTGATATACAGAAAGAAAATCAAATATCTGGGATACAGTCTAGCGCCTTGTTTTCACAGTTCTTTTCCCTAACTCATGAGCAATAAAAAGCATAAGAAGTGAAGTAAATGACTTTATCAGCCCAGTTCTCTGTTTTTCTGCTGTGTCATTATTACTAAGGTCTGTTGTTGTTTCAGTTTCCTCATGAAAGAATGAGTGCAGAAGATATGCTCCTGACCCAATGGCCCAATGGCCTCAGCACACCCTCTCAAATCCTAAGGTATAACACTTGGATCGCTCTGAAAGCTCAGGCCTTTTCCTCGTGATCCTGCCATAAAACACTGCCAAAAAGAAATCACTAGAAATCAACAGAGCTGGAGAAGACATAGCAAATACAGTGCCATGGTTGAAAGGCAGCAGAGCAGATCTGGAGAAAGTATTTTTATTGATAGCTAATATCTGGGGAGGGACACAGATAAGTCAGTGCTTCAAGCAAGATTCAATTACAGTGACTCCTGCTTGAGAAAAGATGGTGCAAATGTGAAACACTTTACAACTTTGTTTTGCCTCCAGAAATTATGTCAATATAGAATACATCTGTATTTGTAATATCGTTTGAAGATCGTTTCTGGTTTTAACTTCTGCATTTTGTGGTGTCTTACACTGGGAAACTACTTCCCAGTTGCAGATGCAGTCCTTAAAATTTAGATGGCACACAAGAAGGAAAGGATCAGTTCTAGCTATGCAAATGTACCTCTTGACATCTCCATAAAATTCATGTTTGTTTTAGGCATTGCCTGCTGAGCCTAAAGAAAAATTCTGTCTGTAAACTGTGATGTCTGCCTGGGTAGCAGCTAATAGAGCTTTTGTTCTATTCTGAGAACTGCAGAACTTCAGAAAGCTCTCTCTGAAGGAGTAACTTCCATTTCCTATTGCCTTCCCTTTGGATGCCATATCAGGTTCCTACCATTCATTCACAGGTCTGACAATTCACTGGCTCTTGGGCAATTGTTTCATTTGCAATAGATATTTGATGGCACTGGCAGAGAGACACGAGGTTTTGGATCAGTGGGGAAGCAACACAGCACAAAAGAGACCACAGTAAAAGGCTCATACAACCTTCAGTCAAAATAACCCCTAAAGAATTAAGCAGGTTAGAAACTATTTTGAATGAAGAGGTTGGAAATTACAATTAGTTCCATTTTAGATGCCATATGCTGTACAAAAACAGATGAGTTTAGTCCCAGGCTATACTAATATTAAAGCTAAAACTCTCCTCAGCAGGTTTAAAAGAACAGTTTCAGTTATTGTTTCTGACATTTTAATGGGCAACTGCCTTGATTGTGCTGTGGGAAGACACTGAAAGGCAAAAGCACAAGTCAGAAGTAAATAAACACCCCCTTTAGTTAGAGAGAGAAATTTTACTTACCCCTGTGCAGAATGAACTACCCCCGAGTAACACCATGTGGAATACCTGCATGTGTGACAGTTCCAACACATCCATTTCAGTTTGCATACTTTATGTATGTGTAGTAATGCATAATTATGTAGTAATAATGCATAATTATGGAATAATGAAGGCATTAAGTAACATACCGGTGTCACTAAGTCTCACACCCACGCCAGGTTATGAGTCTGCCTGTGTACCATAAAAATTGAATAGATTGTCAATGAGTTCACATGGAGGTTTGATTTCCAAATACCACCTTATTTTAAAGTGCTACGGCTCTTCAATTCTCTTAACTGAAAACAGCCATTTTGATGCAAAACTGAAACAGAGTCCCTGTTTGCAATTGATAATCACTGCCCTGGTGACAATATCTGCCTGAACCCCTGTGTATCCTGCTGTGGCCTTCCACAGCTCTGAATACCTATGATGCTTTCAAAGCCAAAAAGTGAGGAAGACAGGTTCCTTTCACATCCTTAGGCTTTCTAACAAATTCACAGGGGAACAGGGTTTCACAAGCTCCCTCTCTACACCCACATGAGACATAGCCTTCAACGTATGTTATCCTACTTCAAACTGCTCCCCAAGGTGCCCATTCAGTTTAGGACTCCCAAAAATGATCTTTTCACCTTAACAGAGGCAGGCACAACAAATTGCCAACAGGGAAAGTGCCTAAATGTTTCAGATATGAGGCTTTAGGGTACTGAGCAATTACAGAAAAAGGCATTCAGTTTTTGAGGTCCACAGGAAACAGGAGTATGAAGTTGCCCATGAAATAACATGTTTTTTGAAACAGCTTTAATCTATAGGAAAAGCCCAGTGCTGCTGGCTCATTACACTTGGCAGTTCCAGGTTCACTTTTTCTCTGCTCTGTTGATTATGAGAGATCTGTCATTCCGTCATTAAATTTTTTTTAATAAATATCTGAAGAGGTTAGGATAATTCTAAGGAAAAACAAAGAAACAAACAAAAAGAAATTAAATATTGGTTCTCTTTGTTTTACTGAAGAAATTAGCTGTGATTTTTCTTTCATATGTACCTCTTAATTCTAACTGAGTAGTAATGGTTTCTTAGGCAGTGGGTGAAAGATAAAAAGAGAAAGAATTCTCCCAGATATATTCTATATAAATAGCAAATAACTAGATTTCTGCTCAGTTTCTGAATTGTATGTGGATCTCTCCACAAAAGATATTTACAGATTAAGGACAACTTAGTTTGACTTGCAGATACTAATTCTAGTAAGCACGCACACTTTGATTAATTTTTAAATTCCTGAATAAGTTTTTCCAAATGTTTTTTATAAATTTTGTTTATATTTTTAGAAAGAAACTCCATAACAGTAAGTCTCACTGCCAATTATTTAATTATACTTAGCTAAATTATTGAATTAATGTTATATCTTGATTTAAGTAACTATTTTTTCAGGTTCTTTAAGATCTTAAGACCAAAAAACCAGATGTTCTAGGTCAGACCAAAGGTTTTTCATCTCATATGTGCTTCCAAGGCATGTGAAATACCATTTCCTTAGGGAATAAGACAAGAAGGACATGATGAAAGTTTCTGATAGTTTCCACCAGCAAGACATTAAGGGACTTCTCAAGATCATACAGTTGCATATATTTTTAATAGATTTTCTATGAACTTCAATAGTCGCTTTTAATTTCTACATCCTGCTGCAAGAAGCTCCACAACTTATTTATATGCTGTATCAAAAGTAACCTCCTTTTTGTTTGTCTTGATCTTTTTTCCTCCTAATTTAATTAAATGACACTTCAAATGAAAAACCCACCTGCATACTTTATTACATGTTTAATCAATGACCTTCTCTTCTAAAGGTCCCAGAATATCATTTTATTGACTCAAATGTGAGTGTGGTGCTGAAAACACTTCCTTTTTTCCTAAGATTACCCTGCCCTTCAGGATCCTGCTGATTAAGTTGGGAGGAGTTCAGACTTTCTCTTCCTCACAAAGCCCAGACTGGTTATGATGGTGTTGCTTATTTTGGGAAATTGAATCTTGTCAGCACAGAATTGAACTGAAGTCACTTCTTCAAATGGCCTTTAACAACTGAGCTGACAAGAGAGCAGTGTGGAACATGCTGTTGACAAATATCTTTCCAAAATATTATAGGATTGTTACAAATGCTTGCAGTTACTGTGCAGTTGATGTGAATGTGCAGACATATAAACAGGAAAAGGTACTGCTGGATGACAAGACACTGCTTTTAAAGATGGATTTCTACAGTCCAGTCAAAGCTGCACTATGGCAACGGCAGAAGAAAAACAGCAAACTAACTGCTGCTATATCTTGGTCTCAAAAAACATCAAAAAAATAGAAAAACGGAGATAAATTTTAAAGAATCTGCACGAAATAAATGAAAATCAATAACTCAGAGATTACATGAGTTTATGGAGTTACAGAGAAAAACAGGGTATGTTTTGGTAATAATTTCAGTAACAACACAATCTCGGGGTAACCTCTAGCAGCTGGCCCATAGAAAAAACAGGTAGGC
Organism: Corvus kubaryi; assembly: GCF_017639235.1. Taxonomy (NCBI): domain Eukaryota; kingdom Metazoa; phylum Chordata; class Aves; order Passeriformes; family Corvidae; genus Corvus; species Corvus kubaryi. The sequence goes on from NW_024582073.1 coordinate 7,057,497, forward strand.
CTAGTGCTACTTACCTTTTATTTTCAGAATAATGTTCTTCTTTGACTATTTGATTCAGAGAGTTATGAAGTCAGCCTCTTAGAACAACCCAGCTCTGCCTATTCCTACAATTCCCCCTTTATTTTCCAATAAAATCTTTTTTCCTTTGGCCATTTTATGAATAGGATGGTAGGAATGAACACAGCAGTCTCTGTCAGGAAGAATAATGGGTGGTAGCTAATTATGCAGCTAGTGATTTCAGCTGGAAGTATTCAATATTAGGCAAGGTATCCTGACTGTCTTGGAGTCTTATTTAAATCTCACACAGACTCTGGGAGGTTGTTCCCTTCTTGTACTGCATAGAGGGAGAGGGGAATCAAACATGGCAATGTATTTCCGTAGATTAATGAATGCATCTGTTAGAATTTCAACTCCAACACTGAGGTTAGTACTTTGCACTTTGTGCTGAGCAATATTTCATGATCCTGTCCCTGCATGAACTGAATTTACATTTGGCAGAGAAGGACCAAAAGCCTGTGTGATTTTTAATGGACTGATTAAGTAGGTTTATATACAAGTAACTGTGATTAGCTGTGGAACAGTGTGCTGTTTCTGTGGTCATCAGTTGAAGGAGATATACTGCAACTTATGTGGATGCTTCAAAGGAAAATTTACAAAACAATCAAAACCAGAAATTAAAGAGGGGGGTGAGGAAATCATTGCAACAACCCTTCTTGCAAATATTTAATGTTTTCATTACATTTTTTCATAGGGATTCCACATCCTTTCATCTATGATTATCAGCAAATATGCTGTTTAACAAAACTATATACATGCACAATTGCTACAGTAAAAGGTCTGGAATGCTCAGAAACAGAGTGAAGAAATCATTACATACAACACTGTAAACAAAAAGAGGTGACTAATATAGAATCAGCACCAGAAGGGAATCAAACTTACGACATTTTTATGCACTTCTAAAGGTATTTGAAAATATCTTCTGATCACTAGGTGTGTTAGAACAAAACAAGTTGAAGATCCAGCAGGAGACAAAAAAGATTATTAAGGAACTGGAGCATCTCTCTTATGAGGAAAGGCTGAGAGAGCTGGGCCTGTTCAGTCTGGAGAAGAGAAAACAGACGAGACCTAATAATCAATGTCTTTAAGTATCTACAGGAAGGGTGTCAGAGGATGAAGCCAGGCTCATCTCAGTGGTGCCAAGTAATAGGAAAGAAGTAATGGGCAGAAACCAATGCACAGGAAGCTCCACCTGAATACGAGGCTAAAGTTCATTACTGTGCTTTACTGTACTTGGGTCACCAAGCACTGGAACATGGACACAGTCCTGTGCCATGTGCTCTGGGATGACCCTGCTTGAGCAGGGAGGTTGAACCTGGTGACACACTGTGGTCCCTTCCAACCAGATCCATTCTGGGATTCTGTGAGCTTGAAGAAGTCAAAGTAGTTCACAGCATTCTGTTCTGGGCTCTATAAACTTACTGATCACAAATCTTGTTCCTCCATCACACTAAAAATAAACCCCAAATCCTTCATAAAAGTGGATATAATATGTTTAAAAATTAAAATTATTCAGGATAATTTTTATTATTATTTTAGTCAATTAGCACACCCTGAGATACTAGGGATTGTATTGTGCCCATCCTTTTGTGTTAACAAGTAACCTTGAAGCTGCCCCATGTCATATCCTGTGATCACAATTAGCAGCCAATTATATTGAAATTGGAGAGCTCAGATTTCCAGCACTTGCCTCAGTTTACCTGATCTTGTAAAGAATCCATTTGTGAGACAATTAAGTAGCAAAAGAAGGCCTGAAATATAATTACCAGTCCATTATAGAGCTGATGTACAAGAAGAAAAGACTCTGAGAGACAGAAATGTATGTAAGCTGAAGATGGCAGAGTGTCAGTAAACTGTGAAATAAGAACACTAGTGGGTGTAAAAGTAAAGCTATGGACTCCCTAGTATATAACCTGTTTTTTTCATTTTAAGAAATAGCATTAGGTAAATCAGTTGGCTTCAAATAGAATATATTTCAAAAAGTCATTATTTTCATGCAAACCAGCACTTATTTCTAATATTGCTGCAAAAGATTGAGGTTCAGCATTCTTTCACTTTTTTTCTTCATAAAGACTACTAATCCTTACTTCCATTCAAAATAGTCTAGCCTACTCCTTTTCACTCTTTTGACTGAAAAGAGACTAACAGCACAAAATTCAGTCAGTATTTTAAGAATCTAATGTGATTTTAGCTATCAGTGTAAAACTGACAACAAAAGGTCCATGTAGACAGCCAGACACTGTCAGTTGGTACAAAATAATCATTTACACTGTATTGCTTCTATTTTAACATCAATTGTCATTATTTTTCCTTCATTTTATAGATATTTTAACCCACCTTAATGCCACTATTAGAGATCATAGGTTATGATTTTGCAAAGATTTCTTCCTATATCTATCTACAGAGTAAATCTGAAACAGAACAAGCTTACTGTTAGGCCAAAATAACGAGTGCACTGTGAATCTATACAGAAATTGTGGGTTTATTTTTACTGAAATATATTTTAAGGCTGAAAAGAAAAGCTGCTTGCTATTAATTTTGTTTTCCTAAATTTTACATTTTGTTTGCTACTTTAAAGATAACATTGAAGTTGTTCTCTTAAAGGTGCACAGATCTTGTATGAGTCCAGAAGGTCTGACACTTAACAAATGCCTATCAATTAGACAGTGATTCATACAGAACATACACAGTAGTCCAGATAAACAAACCATTCATGGGCCAGAAACATATATATTCCCTAACCTAAGAAATTAGTCTTCCCAGCATTTGTGCAACTAACCTATTTACTCGATTTACTTAAACGATGAGTATCATTCTGCCATTAGTAACAAACACACTCTGTTCTACTGCAGTTTTGTCTCCTTATTGCAATTAGTAGATGATTAGGGAAAAAATATAATGACCAGAAAATTTCTAAGTAACTCAAGGACACTTTTAATTTTATGAATAATAACTTATGTAAATTGGTTAAATGAGAGACTATGCTGTCAAGGTTTTTCCACTTCTCTGTTTACACGGCAGATGGTTCAGATTTACTATTAGCATATTAGTGGGAAGCTAGAAAGAAAGAAAATTTAAATAGCGGTGAACCCGCAGAAGGAAGCAATAGCAGCTTTCAAGAGGGTGCAAAGATCGATGGTGTTTTCATCTACAGTGAGGATGATTTTTATCCAATTCCAAACACATCTGAGAGATCTTTAAATTACCAGGTAAAGTAACATTTCTGTAGGTGAAACCAGATTTATATTTCCACTTAATGAAAACCACCTATTCTTCATCTAACACAAGTATTTTTTTTAGTTCACTGATTAAATTGAAGAAAACCAGGAAAAGAAATTACTGGAAATAATTTACTTGAAAATACTTTAAAATACTTAAAAATCAACACTGATATCTACCTGTGCTTCACATCTATTTATTCAGTGAGCTTGTCTGTTTCTGGCAGTACAAAAGCACTGAAACACATGCACACCACTCAGAAACTGGCAACCAGTCTTTAGGCAAAACCTAATTGTTGGCATTTTGTTACATCAAAAGTGATTGTGATTTGAGTGTATGTGCATCTTTATATTCCCAAACTTCCTTTCTGTTCTGTTCAGTGTCAGCCTTTTCCTAGGGAATTTTCTATAGTTCATAAACTTGATCTCTTATCAGGCTATCGATTCGCAACTGTTGTCCTAGAAGAGCTCTTCACCTGTGACTAATTTTACGAGCACCAAAGTCCTTCGGGCATTTTAAAGCAAAATATAATGCTTTTCTAGAGAATAACCAGAATTTGCTAATAACTGCCTGAGTTCTAACTAAAATAAAACAATTTATGCTTTTTATTAAAGAATGTGCTACTGAAGGAAGTGGGCTAACATTCCAAACAGGGTGCGTAACTACTTTGTATGCTAAAAATCAGTCAGATCTTTTTTCCCCCATTGATTTTTTTTATCTGTGGAATTCAGTACTTTGTGGGGAAAGCATTATTCTGCCATGGTTAGTCTACTCTAAGAAATTTTGGCCAGGATATTAACATTACAGTATATTCATCTATACTATGACTGCCAGAAATGCTTATTTACTGTTCACATAACTCATTCCTTAAACATATAACCCAATTCCCTATGAGAAATATGTTGAGACGGTGAAAATTAGAATACAGAATATAAGGAATCGTGCTCAACTGTAATAAATAGAACATGAACAGGACCAGCTTTGTAGAGATACCACCAAATGTTGTTCTCTGAGGCTGCTAGGTACCAGGAGACTTGTAGAATATAAACTAAAGATTTTATCCTTACAGCTCAGGCAAGGAAATGCTAAGCGAGCAACACTGAGCAGTACCAGTATGCAAAAATAACAATGTAATACTGTCAGTTACTAATACAAAGGCAAGGTAAGATCCAGTAGTAACAGTATTTTCCTTTCAGCCTTTGAAACATTTCAAGAAATATGCTGTAGTTTCTAAAGCCTGTGTTTTGGCAGTTCTGCTGCTGTTGATGAGAATAATAGAGGCACTTAGATGCCTTACATGTAGCATCATGGGATTGGAGGTAGGGTCTTCTTGGACGTAAATCCGTAAGACTAGAATTCAATGACCCTACTAATCACTTGGCGTTTGATGTTGATACCTGAAGTTACTGGAAAAATATTATTTAAAAAAAAAATTAAAAATAACTTTGCAGTCCAAAAGAATAAGAAACTTTAGAAAGTTTAACAGTCCAACTGAAGAAAATATTTTCATGACAAGAATTTCATATGTGAAAATATTAATTTATGTAACACCTTCATTTTCAAAGTCATCTTTTAAAGTCATCTAACTTATCTTTAAACAGGTTTCAATCAGATTTCTAATGTGGTCTTGAAATGCCATAGATGCTTTCTTGTGCTTACATTAATATCCAGAAATATTAAATGACACAAACTAGTGAAGTTAGAACAGGAATTTCTGACCTGATTTTTTTTGTAACTTAAGACAAAAAAATATGTTGAGCAGTATTTTGAGATAGAGATGATGAGAATCTCTCATAACTAGCAGAATTTTTGCATACATCAGTGAAGGCATAATAATAAAAACTCCCTTTCTGTAAAAAAAAAGTAATATTTTTTAAAAAGTGTTTCCATGAATATAGTGTTAGTGGACTTATTATTGAGACAAAACAGCTTTTTTAAGCAATTAGTATAGAAAATTAAATTGTTAATTAAGATTACTCATTGTCTTTTTTAGGTCCTTGTTTCCCACTAATTTCATCTTAATATGTATTTATTATAAACAGCTATTTAGCATTCTCAACTGTATTTTAAAAATATTTTTAAAAAATTAGTAGATATATTGCTGCTCTTTCAAAAAAAAAAGGAAATGTGGAGGTCTGGGAAACATGCCTATTCATTAGAAATATATGTCATTGCCAAATGCCAACTGATTAATTTCAAAAATTAGAGTCAAAATCTTCCATGCAGACTTTCAACATGAAAAGATACAAGCAATGAGATAACACAGAATACCCCTTCGACCATTATAGATCCCAACAATGGAGAGGTTAATATATGCAGGAGTCATTCTTAGAGAAGCGTTATTCATATTTAGGAAATTTAATTGATTTTATCCCTGTCTTGCATGTGACTAGGTAAGAGCTTTTGACAGTAACTGCAGGATTCCATATTTTTATAATAGATATTATTAAACTAGTAAATGGGCACAGCAAAAGGAATTTCATCTTACCCTTGAGTATTAATAGCTCTTGCTAATTTCCAAAGTAATTTTTCACAGCTTATTTCTGGGCTAAAAAAAGAGGGGAGAGCTCTCTGAGTAAGGAGTGCTCCATTAGTAAACAACATCCTTTATACGCCTTAAAAGAGCATCAACAACTGTAATATTTCCTTGAGCATTTGGGAGTCACAGGGACTCTGTCTCAAGTGTTGTCTAGTTTACTAGAACTAGTAAACAAGTTCTCCTTTATGCTTCAGTTATCCTTGGGAAGAAAATGAAACTTACACAAAACAGGAAATATAATGAAGATCTTTATAAAATGTTGGGACGACTGAGCTGTGCTATCTTTTCTCAGGAGAGGGCTTAGTTTTAGGGCTAGGGTTCAGAAAGACACAGGACCTAGGGCTGCACTGGACAGGAGCTTCCAAAGGAAGTGCTGGGCTGGATAGAGTTTTCTTCCCTGACAACCTTGTCACCTGGACCAAAGCTGCGACTATTGACTAACACTTAGCCGAAGCCCTAGATTTAGGATTATGGATAAAGTTAGAATGGAGCCAAAGCCTCGAGATGGAGCAGAAATGGAATTGGACAGAAGTGGCCAAGGGAAGAAGTGGGCTGCAAAATATTGTCTGTCTTGAGAACTTTTTCATGTGGATGGGCAGCTCTCAGGTTATAGCTCTGCTGAAGGCTCAGGATTTGGGTGAGGGTCAGGGCTGAGAGAAGCAAAGCCTGGAATTTAAAATTCAGCAGAGTTTGATAGGCACTGCCAAAAGGAAGAATTGTTTGAAAAAAACATTTGTCCCCTGAGAAGAGTCTCCTGCTTGTTGGTGGGCCACATACAGTACTCACTTGACACTTACGGTTAGCTTCAGTGCTAGAGCTTAGAGACAGACAAAGCCTAGGAATGATGCTGGAAAGAAAATGAAAACCAGAAAAATAAACTGATGGAGTGGTGGACTGGAAGTTTTACTCTGAAAAACATTTTCTAGTAATACTAAATATTGAAAGGAAAAAAAATAATTTTAACTACTTTTTCTCATTGTGCTTCTTCTATATGCTTGGTCTAGGAAATGAGCTTTTTGTCAGGAATGCTTCCAGATCAATTGAACTGAAACATATTTGCATGCAAAACTTCATTCTTCTAGTTATGTTCATCTGGCTTAGCATACAATATACCACAAGTAAAACAGCATGCATTTGAAACACACACACAAAAAAGCATAAATAACAAAGACATATTGAACTAGGCATCATTTGTAGGAGTTACGGGCATATAGTTCCACAAAGCTTAGAAAAATTGCCAGCTTAGAAAAATTGACAAATGGGAAAATAGAAAAAAGACACCTCACCAAATACATGACACACTGAATTACTCTCACAGTTATTTCAGCAGCTGGTGCAAGTGGAAAAAAACCAAGAAAGCAGTGCTCGCAAAACAACGCAGAACTAAATCAAGAGCTAACCACAAATGCTGTATGGTGGCACCTGAGCAGCTACAAGCACTTATGCACATTCAACAACTTTGCAATACAAACTGCTGGTGAAGGAATTAATGTATTTATACTGAGCTGTCTTTTGATTAAAACACTCTCCTTGCTTTCAGAGGGAGACAACATTCTTTGAATGGGTGGTCTATCATAGGCAAGTTAGGCATTACAACCATTAGAGCAATGAAGTTGAAGGCAGCTTGCATGATATGAACCAGCTGCTACCCAGTCTGCCAGGTTCTGGCTCCTTATATATAGAGTGTTTGGAAAGATGTAGTTGTGATGTTTATGTTAGAACTTGGCAGTGGATGAATGGCAAATGTATGGACTGGCAGTTCTCTATATGTGCAAATGGTCATGCTCAGGAAGGCGGGCAATGGCCGCTCTGCACTGTCTTCAATAGATTTGCTAGGTAGTATTTTATGATTTTCAGAGAGTGTTCATCCTACACTCAGTGTTTGTGTCCAGGGATTTGGTCAAGACCTGAAGAGCATCAGCATATTATTAGAGGCGATCCAAGAGTCTTTCTGTGACATGAAGATTGAGGTCCTCTGCAGTGAGAAATAATCTTTCTAATATAAACCTAAAGAGTTTTTGAACAACAAAGCAAGTAAACCCTTGCTAATGAAAAAACCACTACAATATATATGCTATTTCTGCTTTTCCTTCACTTAGCTTTGCTGTCTTTATTCCATCAGACAAAATATCCTTTTGTATAAATTTCTCACTAGTAAAAGACTTCAACAGACCTACCATCTTACTCCTGATTTTCAGTAACAGTTGTTTCTGAAAAATGCCATTTAGTTTGTGACAAGGTTCTGAGTGTACTTCCTGGCATTTTTGCCTTTAAAAATTTACAAAAAATAACACATGCTTGCCTAAAAAGAAGAACTTAAATCAGGCTAGTTCTGATTTAATACAGTCATCCAAAAACCTAGAAACAAAAAAAGCTACAAGTCTTTGTGTTGGAGAGTTTGAGATTGCTGTTTCTGCTTTGTGAGCTGCAAACATTTCTGAGTCTTGCTGCAGATCAAGTGTATGAATAATTTAAGATTAAAACACAACAGGCTCCCTGAACTACACCCAGACATCAACAGTTATTCTAAGCCATGCTGACAGCACCCACAGCTTGATGCTCTATTTAGTCAGCATGACTACTAGGTCACCTACGTAGGTGGTGGCTGAGTGGTTCAGACAAGGCATCATCTAGGACTGCCAAAAGCTGACTGTTCATTGTTGATACCCAGACATGAACTCAGAACCAAGAGATTTCAAGGAGAGTTTCCGAGAAAACAGGCTTTATAGTAGCAGAATAAAAAGTACCTAACGTAAAACTATAAATGTGTGACACAAATAATGGAGAATAATGTATTACAAATAAAACATAAAAATTTATATATGAAACAAACACATCTTTTGTTTGTACCTGAACATAAGTGATCACAAGATAATTCTACATTAGAAATCACTAGCAGATGGACAGCTTGGTAGGGAAGAAGTCCAGCCTTGGTTACTTTTTTCAGAAGAAAATAGTCAAGATTTCAAAACATTTTCAGATAAGAATCTCCAAATTCAGACCAGTTCGGAAAAAGAAAAGGAGCCCATCTTAGAGTAGAACTACTTATTTAGTACCTTACTGGTTGTTATAAACCTGTAATTCTGAATGGGTTAAACAGATAGACTTATTGTGTTACTTGCAGTCAAACTTACTTTCGCAGACATGCCCCTTGGAAGTCTCAGTTGTGTCTCCCTTTTTGTGTTTCTCACTTTTGCATCACCTTGTTTTTCTGTTTTCAAGTTGTTTCTTTCTATTTCCTTAGCCTAAATGAATTAAAGATAAAACCCAGGGAGTCATGGTTTTCTTATATTCTGTAGTCTGAAGTCTGTATCACTTTCAGATCTTTCTACTGAGTTTTACAATATCTTGAACATGGATGTCAAAGCCAAGGTTACAAACCAATCCCTACTGCACAGCCAATGAAGGAGAACCTACTGCTGCTGTGGGTATTTAACCTTGTCACCTTAGGCAGACTCTCTTTTACACAGTGAACACTATTTTACTGCACAGTGAAGGAGCTTTGGGATTGATTCCTGTAATAAATCACAACTAATTATGCTAATACATAGGGCATGAAATTAGCTGCTCCTCTCATGCCTGTGACATCTATTAATCTGTATGTTGGCTTATTATTTGCATTTTGATGTTTATGAAGTCAAGACAGCTTTTCCCTTCAGTAGTACTGAACAGATGTTCCTTAATTCCCAAAGTCAAATCTTCCAAAATCCTTTATCAAAAGAGACTTTGGTGCCCCTTCGCAACTCCACTGGGATCAGCAGATATCCCAGCCCAGGCAAGAGGTTTAGTGGGTCAATGTTTAAATGGATCAAAATCACACAAGATAGGTACTGAATTGATTAAATAACTCTGCCTCAAACTTAGTGAACACCCCATTATCAGCTCAGAGCAATCAACTCACTTGTTGCACTCCAACAAACCTACACTTCTCAATGTTGCTCTTTCCATGAGTATATATTACACTTGTAGGATTCACTTCCATAAGTGACAAAAATTCCACAGTAGGCACCGTCATCAAAACCACTTGCAAAATGGTATCACCTCTCCCAGGTATCTTATGTACCACTTTTATCAGATTGCATTCTCAGAATGCATACTGTAAAAAAATTAGACACCAAATTAATAAGCAATTTTAGAGCTGGTAGTATGCCAGTTATTAATGCATCTAAATTTTGAAGTAGTTATTGACGCCTTGAATGTCAAAAATTCCCGTTTATAAAATGTCCTGGAAAATATTCATGCTCCCTGAAAGGACTGTAACAGTGATGGTTGTTAGTCAGCCATTCCTATGCTTCCTGAAGCTGTGCCTCTGATTCCTCACTGCTTCATGACAGCTGAAGTCTGAGAGAAGACAAGGGGCACGGGCAGAGGAGTCTTACTAGTCAGACACACTGCAGGATGAAGACACAGGGAGAAAGGGAAGAAAAAAAGCCTCCTGGGATGACTCACTGTTAAAAAACCATGAAAACCTTATCCACATGCAATGTATAATCTACAGCACAACAAACTTCAAACGTGTTTTGAGAGGGGGATATCATGATTAATCCCACATACTTTGAGTCAGCAAATGAATCAAGAATTTACTTCTGCAAAGCATTTCAGACTTTTTGTAGACTAAAAGCTACTGAGATTCTGGCTGCTCTGCTTGCACCTGCAGTGTCTGAGGCTTATTTCAGGACAGCAGCAGCAGAATATGGGCTGCAGGTGTGGCTGGGGAGAGGCCAGGGGCTGCCCTGTGCTGGACAAAGCTGGTTCCAGACAGTTCCAGCTGGCTCCAAAGGACCCGCTGCAGTACACAGCTGAGCCACTCAGCCAAGCTGGTGGCACCTCTGGGAGGAGCTCCATGGCACAGTGGATAATCTCTGCAGCCCATGGAGAGCCCACAATGGAGCAGAGGAAAAGCATGAGGAAGAAGTGGCAGAGAGGACCCTCTGTGTCCTCTCGGCAACCCTGACATTCCTTACCCATGTCAGTTGTTGCCTCACTGAAAGGAGTGTGACCTGTAGCAACAGCAATGGGCAAGGAGAGGAGTCTGGAGTGAAGGAATGGAGTTTCACATGAGTTCTCTTGCTCCTGATCTTTCTTCATTTCCTGTCCCACTCCCCAAGGAGGACAGGAGTAAGCAGAGGGGAGTAAGCTTGGCTGCCAGCTCAGGCCACCTCAGCACCTCTGCTCACAACTGACGCTGCTGTTTCCAAAGCAGCCTTATCTGACCTAAGGGCAAGGTGCCATCAGATTTACTCCTCCAGTTGCATTCCTGCCCCTTTCCTTGGGCTGGAAACACATAGCCATGTGTCACTGGGGGACAGAGAGGTGTTACTTTGGTCCAGCTGGCATCAGCCCTAGAGAAGATCCGATGAGACTTCTGGCAGATCTGCCTACGCAGGGGGGCAGGAAAGAAGCAGTGTGACCTGTTTATGCAAACCAAGGGGCGTGTTGAAGGGTCCCAGTCACTCCCCTCCTGATTCATCTCTTTTTTTCTAACCAAAATTTCAATTTACTTATTAAATATGTAATCAATATTTAAAACTAAAACTTCACCAAATTTTATAAATTTAATCAAGGAATTTGTCTATTTTTAAAAGCTTCAAACACATGGAAAATGTGTTTTCTAGTATATGTAGTAACATACAAAGGCTTAACTAAGAAGTGCGATTGAAATTGTAACATTTTTAAAGACTAAATGACGTTTAAAATCTGAGGAGATATTGTGTCCCACAAATCTTTTCCCTGAAATTCCTGTGAATAACAAAAACACATGTAAAATGAAGATGCAAATAAATATAGCTGAGAAAAACATTAGTGATAAATATGTAATACACATTAACTACAGTTGTCCTCCCACTACTTCAAATAAACGTTACAGCTCTCCTTCTGGTTTCCCCTATTATTCCCTGATCAAAGTAATAGAAATTCTGCTCATTTTGTAATTTCTTTGATGATTTTCTGTAGCCTTAAGCTTTTCACCAGAGAAGATCGCAACATGCAGGGCCAAGTCACTAGAGAATTTAAGAACATGTCTAATTTTATGAATTATCATATCACAACAGAAGAAGCTGCACACATGCTTAAATTTTCAAAAGCACTTTGCTTTTTAGTTTCACCCAAAATATATCCAGAGAGGGTCACTAAAATGAATGCAGCTTGCTCATTATCTGCAAATTTCAGAAGCTTCTTATTTCTTGAGTAATAAAAACAAAAAATAAAATTACAGTGTTTATTAACAATTGGTGCTCCTCAAGACATCTTGCTAGTGCCACTTGCTAGTAGGAAAAAAAACAGTGAGTAAGGTCCTATATCTTGTCATATGATTATTTTTCCTTTTGATATAAGCCACCAGAAAATAGTCTAATATATTGCAGTAAAATCAATTTAATTTAACTATGTAAAAGAAATTTTGCCCCTGATCCTGCGTACATTTTACATTTTCCCTAGCCTTTCAGTTCCAGTGAAGCATGAATGTTATTTTGCTGGTGTAATTGAGAAATCTTATTCTAAAACAAAGTTCATTGAATTGGTACCCAAGTGTAATGCAATTAGTAACACAACTATTAAAACAGCAAGAACATCTGTGCATAGTGCAAAATGTCTATTGACGGTATTTATTGCATTTTTGTCTGTATATAATGCAATATGTACATAACTGAAGATAAAGCACTTGGGAAGGTTTTTAGAACTCCTATTTTTAGCACTTGAAATTATGTAAACTAAAGGTATTTCATTGCTATTTCCAATCAACACTAGTTATAATACACGAAAAATACACAAAATTATGTCTGCAAGGTTATCTCCAAGTATTCTATTTTTTTTTCATTTGATAATTTATCAAGGAAGATTTTCTAATTTTAATTGTATTGTTTAAAATAAAGTAGCAGTTTATGATGAGTTTTTCATCTGTGAAGGTTTCCTCAGAAGGTACTCTTTGCCACGTTAAGGCACAACCCAGAAAGATATGGCTGAGAATTTATTTCACAGCTGTTTACCATGCAGGGCAGCAAACCATTAGATGACTTCTGCTGAAGAATACCTGCAACAGCCTCTTGTAAATAATTTGGATTAAAAGAGTAAAATATCTTTATGAGATGCTAATAGCACAAGTTTTAACGTTATACAATTCTTCATTTCCTAAAAATTGAATGTTTCATGATAAACACTGAGATTTCTTTATTTACATTATTACAAGATGAGAAAAGACACACCCCACCTCAATAACATTTTCCAAGGATAATTAAGTACAAAAACGTTCTGAAATCATTGTAAATCTTCATAATACTTCATAACATCCTATATACTTTCATAATAGGTTACAGCTTGTAACCTATTATGAAGTTATACAGTTAGTATTATGTATTTATTATATTACTCAATAAACTAAACCACAAAGAAACTACCTGATTTACTCATGCTCAAAAACCAGTCAGAGTCAGTGGTCATAACCTCCAATTTTCTGTTTTCAGTTCATGTTTAAAAGTTGCTCACAAATTCAAATCTGGTGCAAAAATACCTCCAAAACATGAAGAGGGGCAGAATTGTTTCAGCAATGCAATGCATTTGGCCAGTTTGTGTTAAATAAAACACACGCAGTACAGTCTTTGACCTTCAAATGAAGAATCTGAAAGTAATTTTACTGATAGTCTGAGGAGAACACCCAGCATGAAACATCTTTCTTGTTGTATATTCTGACACAGAAGAAGCCAGCTCATGTTGTATATGAGTTCAGAAGCAGTTTGATGTTTTTCATGAGAGGTCACCAAAATTATAAAGTGTTTGAAATTCCTGCACTGGTTCTAAAATAAAATTAATCCAAGTCTTGCAACAGAGGATGTTTTCTATGCATGCTAAAGACACTCACCTGGCTGCACTAGACACAGCATTCTTGTCCAAATACAGATGAAGTCAGTTATTATAATATTAGATGAGTGGAAAATATGGTACACATTTTTCTCTGTCACTTAAAAGTGATTCATAGCTAGAAAACAACTGGGCAGTCATGACATAGTGTATGATTTTTATAATAAAAAACTCATCTCTTTTTTTTAAATAACATTTTAACCTGAAGGTATCACTTCAATTTGACTACAGATTTTTGGACATTAATAAAAATTGTCACCAATTTTTATTACATTCAGAAAGTGATTAATTTTTTTTTGTCTGAAATGAGTTATTCTATTGAGCAATTCTAGAAAATATTTATCTGGCAAAAATAAGCCTTTTGTATTCTCGAGGACACAATACCTGATTCTTATTATTAGGAGGTGTAATGCCTGAGGCTGATAAATTTTATATTTAATTTACCTATATGAATCTGTTCATATCTACACCACACAAATTCTGGCTAAACTCATGTAATCTTTTACTGAAACCAAAATGTATAGGCAAAGGACATGATATCCCCCTTTTACCAAGTTCACCCGTTGTTTAATTCCTTCCTCTTGTGGATTTGCACGCAGATTTAATAGAAAGATACATAGAGATGATGGCCAGATTCTATGTTAAGGAATAAATCCCATCCTTTCTGGAAAAGAATCCTATTTTACAGTAACTTTTGCAGAATATTGAACAACAGAGCTTGTTTACAGAATGTGAGAAAGAACATTCTGTGATTAGAGCGAGGCGGACATCTATTCAGCTGCTCTAATTTAGATGATTCATACATAAGAGAACAATTTCAATATGAAATAAGCAACATTTTAGAGACAAGAAAAACCAAACTGAAACTAAAAATGTTAGTCAACATGGGTGTAACTTATTTTTTCCATGGTATAAGCTAAAATATCACTTATACCCTTATCCATAATTACATTCTTTACAAAGATGTTCTTTCTATCTCCCTTACTTCTTAATAATTATTGAGTTTAATGCCTCTAATAGTTCCTAGTCATAGTCTTTCTCTAAATCTTAATTCCTGAGAACTAGCAAAAGAAAAAAATACATATTAATTTAAAATAAATTCGTGTCTGTCCATGAGGTGCTTAATGAATAAATGGAAGATTTACAAGTCCATAATCATTAGAATTCTTCTTTAGTTATTCTCAGCATGCTCCTGATAAAAATGATATAACTGCTATACTTCACTGATCATAACAAAATAGATATATAGCCCTGCACTGAAATGCTATCTGTGATTCTGTCACTTGTGCAAGGGATCATAATTATATGCTGCAGAAAAAGAATTAATGGAATAAATGAAGTATGCAGATATCTGTCAGCCCTGACAAACAACTTTGCTGTTCAATTAGCATAACTCCATCCTTTATTAAAGAACTGAGATTACTCATCACAGTTAAATGTTTTATTTATTTAAGATGTTCATTTATAAAACAGGTCTAGAGAAGTATCAATTTATTTTCCTGAAGCCTCTTAGTGAGAGAAGATGGTGTGGTTATGTACAGAAGACAGTTTGTACATGTTTTTAATACTGTGGGCCACATCTCTAATCTATACTGTTTTGTGAGCTGCCTCTTCACCCATTTACATGATTTGACATTCCCATGGCAACTACTGTAACTGCCAACATGGAAAAATACTAGTGGCATATTTAATGCATTTTAACTTAGCAGCAAGCACATCATCCCTTTTGGGGGCGAAATGCAGACAAAGCAGCTGGAGTTTGCAGTGAGGAGTCATGGAACCGTGAATCTGCTCGGAAGGATACCGGAGTCTGCATGGAAGGAGCAGACAGAAGCACCTTGTGACTGCCCAAAGTCTCCAAACACACAAGCAGTTTTTCTGAGTATCTATGCTGCAAAGCTTTGTAAAATGCCACTAGCAGATGGTTCCTAGAAAGAAGGACTTGAGGATAATTATAAGCTTGGTGTCAGTATTCACACGGGTTTTGGCCAGGGAGTGCTGCTGTCTGAGAGTGTGCAGAGAGCAGCTCACAGGAGAGGGTTCCACACATAGAAATTCTCCCCCGCCTGGAAGCCTCCTGTCTCTGCTGCTCTCCAAGGAAGCTACTCCACACAAAATGGGTTTGAAGCACCAGTCCTCAAATAAAGGGCACACTGAATTGATATTTTACACTGAAGGCTTGAGTAAGGGGAAAAAACAAAAAAAGTGAAGGCAAGAGATGAGATAAACATGACCTTCTATAATTTAAGAATCAGAAGTTTTAAAGACTTCATGAAACCATGAAAATCTTGTCCCATTCCCAGTGTCCATTGGCATGTCTTCAGGTCTGTGTTTTGTGTCTCTCCCTGCCGGCAGGAAATACAGTGGGGGAGAAAAAAACCAAACCAAAACAAAATGGCATAAGGTGATTTAAAATAAGGACATAGATCTACATTGAGGTTTCAAGATAGATAGCAGGGGAAAAATTATTTCTACCCATATTAGAAAACAATTTGTTAGAATAAGTTTGAAATAACTTGTAATCATAAATCAAGAACATAAGACTATCATGAAAAAAAGAGAAAATTGAACTAACTCTTTAATATCAGAACAGTACTCTAAGACCGTCGCTTGTGAAATGTACTGGACCATTTCTACTATTTATTTTTATCCTCTGCCGCCATCTGGTGGCCCTTTAATTCAAAAGTCTCGTAATAAACACTAAAAATAAAAATAGCTGAATGACCTATAGAACCTGAAAAGTTGGGACCTTTAGGAAAAGGTTGACAAAGCAGTCAATCTTTGGGTGGAGCAGCATGCTTTCAGGGAAAGGATACTGACAATAAGTTAACACTCTGCAGTTTTTGTAAGTAAAGATCATTTAACCAAAAGTGGAGGATTCAGACCAGCAAGGGAAAGAGTCATTCCTTCAATGTGGAAATTAGGAGTTTACATGAAGACACTTGTAACATTTCCCCTCCAGAGGTAATGGAGAGGCAAAGGGCAATCTAAAGCAGCTCCAAAGGCATATTCTTCCTTCTTAAAATGAGATGTCTAAAAGAAATGGGATTAATCAGCATTTGGCTATGCCTCATTCTTTGTATTGCCTATAAAGCAATCTTCTGGGCACCTCACATTTGGATAATCCCACTTAGAGATCTCAGTCCCACCCAAGCCAAAACATCAGACCTTTATAGCACATCTGTGTGAGCACATATCTGGCATTCATTTAGTGAGCAAATATCAGGGAACACTACTTCTAATGCAAAATTTCAATATTATTTTGAGCCATTAAAATATGACTTTTTTAGCACCTGTCCAACATCAGATAGAAGCTCTTTTATCTCACTTTCAGAAGGAAGACAGTGAAAAATACATGTTCAGTTAAATCAAGGCATCAGGAGTAGTATCACCACAAGACATCATGGAAGACAGCGAAGGCTGCTTTACTCCAGCCTGCACTTGCAGAAATGGATTCTGCTGTACTCTGCTGTATTTATATTCATGGTCACTGCTGCAAGAGAACAAGGCTGGCCAATTGTCACAGTTGCCCATATTTTTGGTTTAATCTCACTCTTGCTGCTTTGACCTTTAGGACAATGAGAAGTGGAGGAGATCTTAAGAGTAACTGGTTTCTCCCTGCCAAAGGAGGATGCTGGCCACACAAATGCATAGTGGAAATACCTACGCATTTCCAGTTGCCAATCAAATTTTCTCCTCAATCAGATAGAGGATATTTGCTTGCTTTCTTTGCATGTGTGTGTAAATATATGTCTCAAAGACACTAATGGAGGTCAATGGAAGTACAGCTAGAAGTATTCTTCCTGAAAGACAGAAAAATACTTCCACACATGGATTGAAGAGCCTTAGTTTGGACAAAATTATTCTGATAGAGAAAAGCAGCTGGTGCTCCTGTAAATAATGAGTTGAAAGTTCATTCAAGGTCAGCTTCTACCATCACAGATCCAGCATGAAAAATCATTAACCAACAAAAGAGGAAAATGAGAGAAAATGCTAGAGAAACAGTTTTTATGGCTATAAGAGAAGGAGAAAAATGGATGATTCCTGAAGAGCGAAAGACAGAAGCAAAGAGACCTGTGACACCTCAGAGTCGGAAACCAGGCCGAGGCTCAATTGGCTTAATCACACCATTATCCACCATTTATGGTGGTGGTGGCAGAGGGCGAAAAATACAACGCACACAGTAATGAGTATATGTAGTTTCACACTATTCACATCTCCAACCATGCCTTAAAGGCATCTGAGTTGGTTTCATTGCAATTCACTGATGAGTGACAGGAAACAAAGCTGGTCTGGAGCAAGTCAAAATCACTACAAGCTTGGATGAGACACTAGGTTGATAGGAGACAATCTCCTAGCTGAGCATGGTTAATCTGAATTCAGATTAATAATTCAACAAAGCAGGAAAATTGCTTTCACGCTTTCCTGGCATTCTAACAGATGGATACACAAGAATCCTGCTCTGGTAGGAAATAGGAAATGTGCCCCAAACAGTCTTGGGTAGAATTTGGATTATTTTCTTTACCCTTTAATTTTGCTGCTAGCTGTATATAGGTCCTCCCTTTTCTTCTTCTGTGCTAAGTGCTAATCTGCTCTCTGGTTCCTACTTTTGCCAATTCTTTTCTTGCCAGTTATTTTTCATGTTCAATTTGGAATGGCACCATCTGTCTATCAAGGAACTTCCCTTCCCCTCTCGTGCTGTGTAAGAGCAACTATCCTAATATCTACCATTTAGGGAAACAAAGATTTAGCTTGGAGTTCTTCCAGTTTTCTCAGTAATGTTCTGAAAAAAAACCATTCAGTCTTGATAACCTTCTGTTCATCATGCTACTCCTAGTCACAGTTCTTTAGAGTGAATCTTAATAAAGAACAATCTGCTCGCATGACGGATACATATTTGGATTATGCTGAATTTCCATGATCAGACACATCATCTGAAAAACTGAAGTACTTGTAGAAGCTGTGAATTCTGATGTGGACAAAAATTGTCAGACTAAGCGGTAAGAAAACTTTTTCTTTGCACGTCACTACCTAAGGTTAATTTCTGCAACACATAAAAATATGTCAGTTCTTATGGATCACACAGGATAAAGAATACTTTTTTAATCTTGTTAGTGCAGAAACTCAAATGTTAAATCTAGAAGAAATATGTTTTCTTCTTCTGGTGAGTTACTTGTTATTTTAAATATTTCAGTTGTTAGAACTTGATTCTCTTTTTAACATTCTTACATTATAAAATAATTTACCATACCATTTTGTGAATCCTGATTTAGGATCCTGCTGGCTATGCCAATTTTTCACAAAGGCGTGTTTTAGACTGCTCAAAGAATCATTGTCAGAGGTAATAGCAAAAGTGGAGTTTTCTGGTGTCTTATGAGAATAAAATGCCTCAGCAGGTTAACTGAATTTATATAACATTGTCACAGATTATTTCTTCCTAGGAGCTTGTCACTTTTACACAAAGCAAGCACTCTTAAGACATGAAACGAGTATGTGAAGGATTTTTTAAAAGTAGTATAATTCTTCGTTAAAAGGCACATATATATATCAAAAGCAATCAGCAGCGTGGAAAAAAAAATCAAAGAAAAACTCCCTGTAAACATGGCCCAACCTCTCCCACTTAATTTGGTTTGAATTTGAATTGTTGCCTTCAAAAATTGTGTGCATTAAAAATGCATTGTTTAACATGCAGGTAATAGATGTATGCAGTAATTTTCTGCAATAAGTTATTTGGTTTTGTGACATCACACATTTTGTTAGCACAGCTCACTTTGCTGACAATCACCATAACATCAGAGCGTCTCCTAATCCTTACATTGTTTGGGTGCACAACTGAAAGGTAGGGAAATACTATTTTGCAGATTTTGCAGAAGGTGACAGAAGCAAAGAGTAGTTACCCTGTTATCGGTCTTTCTTTTTTCTCTCACTACTCATCCTGTTGAATGTGCTGATTTTTCTGCTAACAACACATTCCAAAAGGTATAATAATCAGGAAAACTACTTAGAATGAAAAATACAACTGAAGTAACAAAGAAATCATTCAAATATATACATACAAAAAATTACTCCCATTAGACAGTGAAGAGAGACAGGGAGATTGAGTTAAGGTTCAAATCACTGATGCATTAATATGCTAATATAATTTTTTTGCTCATATATATTCAGTGTAGGTGAAACTATGTTATTAAAGCTGCAGGGCACTGAGCAGTTACTAAACAGAGACTAAGTAGGCCAAAGGAGAATTTGTAAATATTTTTGAGCTAATACATAAAAGTTTTAATACAAATCTAGAAGAATAAAAGCATAGGGATCTATCTCAGTACAGATGTCACTGATACCAACACTTCATGAAAATATTGTTAAAAAGTCTAAATAATTCTGAAAAATATAAAAGGCAACAGCATAGAGTAAAAATCAGCTTTTTTAACTTCTACTGTTTGATCTACATCCTTTAAAAGGCAAGAAAAAATTAGATTCCAAGGACCAGACACAAAACGGAACTGCAGCTGGGAATTTGAAATTAGTTTTTCATGGACTTTGCAACCTTCCATGCTCAGCTGCTGTCTGGCCCTAAAGGACTTTTTCTTCTCTAAGCATTTCAGTCCGTTTATCTTCTAGCTTCCCAGAATTTTTCCAGTTGCACGTCAGTCTTCATAATGCTGAGCAGTTTCAGGATTGCCTACACCTAGACAAGATGTCCCTCTTTTATCAGCAGAAGGATGTCTTCTGACTGGCAATCTGAGCAAAACCTTGCCCTACAAATGTCTTCATGAAGGACAGCAGCCCAGAAGGCTGGCAACTCTTTTCATTGGTGAGGCACTGGAACAGGCTGCCTGAAAAAGTGGTGAACACTCATTCCTGGAAGTATCCAAAACCAGGTTGGATGGGGCTCTGAGCAATCTGGTCCACGGAAGGGTGTCCCTACCCATGGCAGTGGGGGGTTAGAACTAGGTGATCTTCAAGGTCCCTTCCAACCCTGACCATTATATAATTCCATGACCTTTTTTAACTGCACCTAGAGTATGACATCGGAAAAAGTTCTCTCCAGGTAATGGAGAGGAGAGCAAAAGAGGGAGTTTCCTGAGTAGTCATGTGGCAATTTGGGATTCCACTTTAAGGGACAAGGGTCTGCAACAAGACTCAACCCTGCTGGGAGTAAGTCTGCACTTGGAGACTAGATCTCAAACACTGCTTCATCAAATGATTTGAAGCTTCTCTTAATACAGACATTGGAAAGCACTTTCAAGCAAGATAAACCTTGCAAATGTTTGTCTCTTACATTGCATTTTACAAAGGCTATAGCAGCACTTGCAAAAAGGTTTCCAATTAGCATCCTTACTGGGAAGGAAGGAAGAGGCCTGACAGATGTGTCTGCTCCTATATCATCCTATTGGGCATAAACTATAATCTTTGTTATAAATCAGCTGCTGTTGTAGAGAAGTCCTTCTTTTATTTTATTTTAAGGAAGGAAAAGCACTCTTTTTCTCTCCACAATTAATGGCAAGAGACTAAAAATATCAGTGTCATATATTCTCTAGTAAATAATTCACTTCTTCAGGAACATCAGTCACTGGCTGAGCAATCTGCAATTTCTCTGGAACCTCAGACAAAAAGGGTCTGCTCAGCAGGAATGAGTGCACCAGGCAGCTGTCTCATATTGATCTCCATTGTCTCAATATCTAAGTAAGCACCTCACAGTGCTATTTTTTATTCCTTGTACTTTGGGGCTATTGCAGTAAAACCACTACTTAAACATACTGAGTGACAAAGATGCATTCAGATGGAAGACAGGAAACTTAAAGAGGTCTGTGGTCTCCCTTTTAAGATGAGTTTAGTAAATGGAAATGAAGTACATGAAGATTGTCTTGCTCTAACTGCATTAAATTCAGTCGCAGGACAGATACGGTGATACTGAGGACATTTCATCCTCCAAAATAGGATTGGAACGGGATATACAGGACTTGAATATGTAGATGCATGGCAAAATTATAGACATGCACTGAAAAAAATGCCATGAGAGGTAAGGAACTCTCAAAACATGGTGATAGTTCCACTACAGGTCTCCAGCCTAAATAGGATAGAAACCTTTTCCTGCAATAAAACTCCAATTCTTCTGCTTTTGAAATCCCCATATAAAATCTAAGTAGGCTGCACACAACACAGTTTGGCTTTAAATGAAGGTTTTAAAGTTTCTCCACTGTTTGTTAGCTCTCCTAGGAATGCTTGGTTAAACAGGAATGAGTAAAACAAAGAAGAAAATAACCATTTCATTTCAAAGGATATGCACTTTATCGGAATGTGATGTGACACACTGCTGTGTTCCTTCGGATGGACTGCCTGGAACATACTTTGCCTTGGGAGTTTCTAAAGTGAGCAGAGAACACAGATGTTTTCATCTGAAAAGAATTCATCCAGAATTTATCATGTGTAGTAATTCCTTCAGAAGAAAGGCTGACAGCTCTCCTGAGAGGCAAAAATCTGTAGAGGGGTGTCAGTCCCCACCCTGTTTTGTTGGGGCTTCTTTTAAACTAGGTAATATATGCTTTATTTTTCAGTTTATTTAAATGAGGGTGCTAAGTTCCTGCAAAGGTCCATGCAAGGACAGTCAATTAGCTACGTTAAATACAAATTATAGGTCTTACATGCTTCCAAACCTGATGGCTCTGGGACCATACAAACACTGTCGTCAGTTTTGGCCTGTGAATACATTCTCCCCTGTAACATACACAGCCTCTTTTCACAGCCCAGTCCTGTAGTTCAGTTGGTACTGGCAATCCCAAGCTGTTCTGAGAGTCTACCTTTCTGAGCACTTCATATTTATTTCTACAGCTTGGGGACGATGCGGCAGTAAACACAAGAAATGGAGGGTCTGCACAGAACATCCTGAAGGAATAAAATGCTGTCTTAACAGGCAAACCCAGAAGAAATTGAAAAGCTGCAGCAACAGAAGTTTGCATGTGGTTTCATCACAGTCCTGAGTGCATTGCTGGAGTTCTCTTGTGTATCTTTGTCTCCTTGCAGTCAATATGGCTAAACAGGCAATATGGCTCACATCATAGTGCTATTTTGTTTAATAAACAAGGATTTTCACTTCTTCTCACTTTTGCTCTTCCTCTAGGATATTTTTCATGTGCCAGTAGGTAAGCAGGAGACTAGAGAGCTAAATGTTCTGTTGACTAGGAACCCCAGCTCCCTTTCCACAGCACTGCTTTCCATTGTCTCCTTCCCCCGTCTGTACATACACCCACAGTTGCCCCACCCTTTTCCTGTGCTTTCAGGGTCCTCCTTCCTTCAAAATTGGGACAACAGTTGCCAGCTTCTGGTCAGCTGGGACCTGTCTGGATTCCTAAAACCGCTCAAAGCTTACAAGAGAGGTTTTGCGATCCCATCAGGCCCCACAGATTTGGAGGAATCCAGCTGGAGCAGCAGATCTCCCACAGTTTCAGGGTTGACTGGGAGTTGATTGTTCTAGTAGTCATGGCGCTCCAGCTCAGGGCACTGAGACCCCCTTGGTCTGTCATCTGTGTTGAAGACAGGTTAAGAATGTCTTAAACACCTCTGCCTTGTCCCTGTCTCTGTTTGTGAGGTGACTGTTTTCATCCTGTAACGGAACGATGTTACTTTTACACTGCTTTTTGGCACTGATAGATTTCAAAAGACTTTTTATTGTCCCACATATTTCTGATCAGCTTCAACTCTAGCTGAGTTTTGGCCACACGAATTTTCTCCCTACAGTGGCAAGCAGATTCTCGGTATTCTTACCACATCACCTGCCTTTGCTTCCACCAGGCATAGACCTTCCTTTTTAGCCTTATTTTTAAGAGAAGATCCCTGTTCATCGAAGCCAACCTTCTGCCTTGTCTTGATTTCCAACATTTAGGAATTGCCTGCTCCTGTGCCCTTAGGAGGGGATATTTATAAAGTGACCAGAACTGATGGACCCCAACACATGCAAAAATGTTTTCCCAGGGGACCTTACTCCCTAATTCTCTGAGCACCCTCCAGTCTGTTCTCCTTATTTCTAGAGTAGAAGTTTTGCTGGCACTTCTCCTCCTGTCAATAGAGATTTTAAATTCAATCACTTCTTAATCACTGTGGCCAAGACGTCCGCCAATCTTTGCTTCGCTCACAAGATCCTCTCTGTTGACAAGCAGCAGATCAAGGAGGGAATCTTTCCGAGTCGGCTCCCTTGAAGGGGAGTCGTCATCCAAGTTTTTACGAATCTTCTGGCCTGGGCTCTACCACTTGTATGATGGTCCCAGTTAATTTCTGGCAAGCTGAAGTCCCCCATAAGGACAAGAGCAGTTGACTTGGAAACCTCCCTTAGTTCCTCCAAGAATAATTCATCAGCATCATCATCCTGGCTAGGAGGTATACAGCAGACTGCCACGATGACACCCACATTGTCTGTCTCTTGATTCTTATCCAGAGGCTCTCAACTGTGCCATTGCCAACTGTAAGCTCCATACATCTTTTTCCTACTCTGTCAGCTCATCCTTTAAATCAACAAATGAAAAATGTCACTGGCTGATATTTTGAAAGTAAAAAGAAAGAGACACATGCAAAATCAAAATAAAACCCATGTTGTCAAAGCCCTTCTGCTTCAATGTCTTGCCCAGTTTCAAATGACGTGCAGTTACCAGAGAGCAACAGCAATGGTGGAGGTTGTGGGAACATAAATAGCAGAATAAATAGCTAAATACACATATCTGTACATACATAGATCAAAAAATACAGAGGTAAAAGAAGATAGCAAGAAATAAAAATAAATACTTTCTTTAAAAGAGTTATGCCAAACTTAATCAAAGAGGAAATTTAATTTTTGGATGCATTCATTATGATATGGTTTCTAGTTGTTTTGTTTGGGTTTTTTTGTTAAGGAATTATGCCCTAAAATACTAAAACTAAATTTATTTACATCAATTCTATGGATGTTGACAACTTCAGGGGAAATTTGCTTTTGCTCACTGTAACAAATACATTGCAAATCAACTGTATTGCAGAAACTGTTTTTCATTATCATAGACTCACTATTTTAATAAAGTGAAAATTCTGTTATTATTTTTTCTTTGCCTTAGACTAAGATCAAGCTCTTGAAACATTTTCATACTGCTGCTTAGGCAGTGACACTTGTCATCCCTGCCCACCACAAACACAAGGCAGGACTGCTTATAAGCAGGCTATCTATAATCTATCCATGCATATACCCATGCTTGTAGGTACAAAAATGCTGCTAGCGAGGATTTTCTTGTTATTTTTCTAAGTCCGTGAGAGACTTTTCTCTCTCACAGAAGAGGTAGCAGGGAATGTAAACAACCAAACACCTGCAACCTTGGAAAGTCTTGTTTATGGTATAGTAGAAAATATTTTGATAATGGATGTTTTAGGATTTTGGCCAATCACCCCCAAGGGGTGGCTGGTCCTTTGTCCAATTAGACTATGAAGAAAAAAAGTCTATAAAAGGTTTGTAAAATAATTAAATAAATCAATCTTGCTGCACAATTCCTGCCTGCTGGATCTTCTCCTCCTCCTCCTCCTTATGGCTGCGGGACACGGTGATATACCCTAGGAACCAGGCCTGCGGTAGTACATGCTAATTATATCATATATACCTCAAAGAATGGTGCATGCTTGGTTTGCTTCAGCTAAATGTCCCTTTCCAAGAAGATACAAAGTCTGCTTAAGTGACTTACCTAAAAACAAAGTAACATACATGTAAACCTGCTCAAATCTCCCTATTCTCAAGCACCAGTTTTATTTATTCTGTTAAATGATTAAAAAAAAAAAAATAAACTCTCTCTATTGGCACTTCAAGGAAAACATTCTTCAAAAGAAAAAGTCTTCAAGAAGGGTGTTGAATTTGTCCTGTTTTCCTATACAAATGTGGAATTTTTTTTTCATTAAGCCATGTCTCAAAATATTCATTATTTTTTACCTTATTTTAAGGATTTGTGTTGATAATTACGTGTTACATTGATCTCTGTAATGAACCAATAAGACTCAGACTGTTGGTTCTGCTGCTGCTGTGAGCTTGCCACTGTGACAAATAGTGAGACTGCCTCGCTGCTTTTTTAGCTCTGCTACCAAAGTTAAAGGAATGTTCCTTGAGGCAAGAGTTAGAAGTGCTCTTTTAACTCAGTCCTGTATTCACCTGAGAGTTATCCTTTCCGGATTTTCCTTGAGTTTGGGTTATTTATGGCTTTGTTTTTCTTTCTTCTGTGCCCCCTTTTGCTCTATTCATTCTTTTTTCCTGTTTCCCTTACAATTTTTAAGAAATGCTGTGATGATACATCAAGAACTTGCAGAGATTCCATTCTCTTCTCCCAAAATGCAACCCAACCTGTTGGTCAAATAATCAGGTAAATCAGATAATTCTCTTTTCTTCTGAGAACTCATAAAGGCTCATGTTAGGTAACTAATTAGAGATCAGACAGAGAATCATTTCTCTCCTTTCTAGTAGGTTCAGAACAGTTTTTGTACAAAGCAGGTTTTCTACCGAAACTTTAGATTTTTAGAGACTTTTATTAATTTTCAGTCCAGTGTCATTTTCTGAAAGGTGAGTAACTGAGCAGGGCTTTTTATTCTCTGCAGGTTCTGAAGTAATGTGCATTTTTGGACACAGACCGTTGTAGTCTGTGCAGATGGACCCATTGCTTCAGATGTTTGTGTTTATAAATAAAGCTGAAAAAAGAAACAATAATACCCTTTTGGAACAGGGCTTATTAGCATTTTGATGGCTCCTTTATCCTGGGAATAGCCTTTTGCTTTTGGCTTCTTCTTTCTCGTCTCCATTCTGAATCTGTCATCTTTCTCCAGTAATTAGAATTTATACTAAGCAATCAAGTTTAGGTTGTCAAGGCAAAAAAAGAGTAAAAATTAATTATACCATGTTCTCCCTGTGGATAAGAATAGCATATACATTTGCTTTATAAATCATGTTTTTAATATGTAAATTACCAGGAATATCAGATTGTGAAAAGTGCATTAAAAGCTCTGAAATGTCAGTTTTTCTAAAGCCATAAGGAATTTTCTATAGGAATAAAACTAAGAGGGGGAGGGGGACAAAATCCATTTGGCTTTGTGAAATAAAAACTAATAGCAACAATTTATGACAGCAGTTAGACTTGCAAATGAGTGAGGCAGCATTCACCAAGCCACAACCATGACATGACCAAATAAATAATAAATATTCTCAGATTCCTGATTACAAGTATGTGATATAAGCAATATAAAATCTATGGCATTAATGGAGTTGATGCAATAATAATTCTAATAATATTTCTGTTACTATGTAAATTAATCATGATAATGTGAAGTTATTCAGTCTTATTCAGTATCTTTAGTACTAGCGGCCAATGTAATGTATTTTTGCCTCTCATTATTCTATTTTATTCAGTACAGTAAAAAATATTTTAAGGGACAACTATAGACTTCCATGTGTTTCTTTAACAAAGGAAATATACTTCTTTTAACAGTTCAACATAGCTTAGCCGGTGTTAGAGGCAGAATAAGTAGGGCAAATTAAAGTATTTTCAAACAAAAGTCAGGAAATCCAAAATCACCTCACATTTAGAAAAGGCACAAACCCAGAAGGAAGTAAAACTCAAACTTTCACTGTTGTAGTTTTTAACGTTCCAAAGGCAGCTACTCTGACACAGTGGATGGAAAGCCTCTGAATTTTCCATTGTAGTATACTGCATCTGATTTCAAATAACAGATGGCACTTTGCTGAAAACTGAAATAGCTAAAGCAGTGAAAAAGCAGCATAATTCACATCACTTTGAAGCCCTACTCTCACACCTTGTTTCTGAATTTACTGGTTCCTCAGACCCTCAGGTCTGATGAACAGAGTAAAATAGATTACCACAAAATACTAAGAAAACAAATAAATATATTCTAGAAACTGAAACTCTGTTTTTTCTAATCTCAGTGCTACTATCTATCTCTGCTACCACTCTAGGCAAGCAGGTTTGTCTTACAGAGTTTTGCGGAGCAGGGGAAGCCAAGAAAGATGGTGAAATACTGATTTTTACTAGCGTACTTGTTCTTTCTAATGAAGATTTTGATTGACTTGGTTCAATGCTTCAAAGCTGTGCTGTATCACACAGCATGTTTTTCTCTTAACAGAAGACAGTGGTTATGCTCAAACTTTTATTTTTCTTCTGTTAATTAACACAGCATTATTTTTCTTTTCCGCATCTATCATAGCCACTATCACTTTGCTAAGTGATAAATATTTTGCTGAAACAGTTTAGCAGTTGGGTCCCTAAGATATACAGAAATATGACTGAAAAGAAATGAAAACCTTGAGAAACAGCCAGAGAGAATTAGTCATGGAGTGTTATCTAACATTTACAACCAATCTTGATGGCATATTTGGTTACCTGAGTTCAATATTTCCACACAAAAGAAATATATACTTTTTAAAGTGTACTATTTTATGCCAGGGTCTAAAAATATTTCTGTCTAGAAATTCTTATAACTCTAAGCTGATCCTTTTGACTTGGACAGTGTGCATAGGGTCTGGACAGACACACATCACGTGAAATATATATCTGCGTCTCTGTCTTCTGTCCAGTTCTCGGGCTCTCTGTCACTGTCTGCAGCAAACAGCCTGACACAGAGAACTTACACAGCTTTAAAATGCAGTCTTTATCTCCTGAGGAAAAACATAAGCAACAGACACTATGAGAAATGTATATGAACTATGGAAATTCATTCAAAATTTCCAAAAAACAACATTCGGGAAACAAGCTCCATGCATTGGAAAGGATGAGAGAAGACAGAAGATAGTGAGCAGCTGAAATGAGTAACTGCTGGAAGAGTGGGGATTCTGGCAGTCGGCGTGGGAGCCCCAACGGGGCAGAAAAAGCAGAGAGCCAGAAGACACAAAAGCTCTTCCTTGCTATGCAGAATCACATTAATCTGGTGTTAGTTTTCAAATGACTAGCCCGTGTTTGGAGAATGAAGGTATATGACTATCACGTGAATAATGC
The DNA here is from genome assembly GCF_017639235.1 of Corvus kubaryi. Lineage (NCBI taxonomy): Eukaryota > Metazoa > Chordata > Aves > Passeriformes > Corvidae > Corvus > Corvus kubaryi. The sequence continues at coordinate 7,086,159 of NW_024582073.1, forward strand.
TCTGTGATTAGTGCAGCATGCAATATATGCAACCACACAGAGATAAGCCATGGGCTCTCGTTCATGGGATACAGTCCCAATACACACCCAAACATTTTCAGATGCACAAAACATCTCTAAGGATCAGTAAAGCTGACATGTTGTACTATGCCTAAATTATTTATTAATGGCAAAATGAAAAGCCAAAGAAGCAACAGAAGTGCTGGATATATTCTAAAAATTTAATTAGGTAATATAAAGAATAGATACTAAGCCACCCAAGAAACTAATTCTTCTCCAGTTCCCACACTTTATTTTCATTAATTAAAGAGCTTAACTGTTTATACACATTCTCTGTTTGTTATTTCATTTCAATACATGCTTCTAACCAAGAAGTTTTGTGTGTATTGCAGTCTGACTACACACACAAAAAGGGTAAGATGCAAAATGAGTTCTACCCTCTATCTCTGTCATCTTCTGGACTGCATTTTACCCTTGCGTATTTAGTATGCTAGCCAATAATATGAAACATTCTGTTTGTGTGGGGTATTTTGTGCTTGGGTGGTTGGTTTTTTTGTTTTGCCCCAAAAGAGAAGCAGCACTGCTCTGCATTTATAGTTGTGTTTTAAAATGATGAATGGAATACTGTCATTTTGCCTTTAAAAGGTAGGATTGTGAAAAAACAGCTGCTTATATGGAGGCTGAATTGCAGACCAGGTACAAGGGTTGCTGTCTGCACAACTGTCCCCTGGGAAGTGCTGCAATGCCTATGGGTAGTTGAGCACAGAACTTGTTCCTATCCAGGCAGTTCACATCCAGGAACTCATGTTCCAGCCATGTCCTCTGGACAGAAAGCTTGAAAGTCCCATTGCCTCTATCTCTAAGCTCTGATTTATTACAACTGCTGGCATTAGATCCCAATTCTTCCACCCTTTGCCTGGCTCTGTGCTATTCTTTGATTCTAGGGACTGTCTCCTCTAGCATGTTCCTACAGTTCAGCATTTTCTGAATTGCTGAAAGGGGTCATTGTTGTCTTGTTCTGCCAAAAACCTTGATGGTGCTAAGAGGTGCAATTCACTTGCAAAATTATTTCCTAGTCAGTTGAATCCAGTCAAATGGAAAACTAATGAGACCGCTGCCCTGGTGGATCTCCTACACAAAGTTATCCCATTATCGCTGAGAGAAGAAAAAAGCATTGAAAGTCACCACTGAAATATCCCTCACCATGGTCTTTGTCCACAGGGCAGGACTTAGGAATGTAAATACTTTGCTGAATTTGGGACAGTTTTGGACATCAGAACTCTTAAAAGAACGGCAGTAAAATTAGGATTCATTATTTTTGAGACCAGGCGCTCTGGTTTTGTCCAACATCACCTAACAAAATCTGTGGAAAATTTATTTGTTCTTTTTGCAGGATGTACAACTGAGTTTCACATCCAAACAGAGCTGATTTAGGTGGTAAGTTGTGAAATTTATCATCCTGTTTTCACAAAAAACAATTTATGCATTTTCCACTTTTATCTCAGGGAATATTAAAGCTCTTGAAAGAGCCACGGCTTTATTCACAGTCTTTTGAAGATGTAGGAAAGCTTAGTGTAAAAGTGTCTCAAAGGAATACGTTTTAAGGTAGCAGGTGTTCTGAGTACTAAACTTATTATGTGATTTCTGCTTGAATTAGACTGCAACATGGTGAGGAGCAGTGCTACAGGTGTTTCCTGTTAAATTGAAGTGTGCTGAGAAATTTAAGGAGTTGAGCCTTGCTAAATTCAGACTGAAATCAGAATTAGACTGGATGCCTTTTTTATTTTTAAAGCTTTACTGTATGTTGGATGGTTACTTAAACAGATTTCCTTCTGCATTCTTCAATTGCCTAAGGTTCGTATCAGACATTTGAAGATATTACAGGCTATATTTCAGTAACTACTTGCACTGGAATCTTCCCACACTGAGAAATGTGTTTCATATTTTCCTATTTATTTCATCTCACCTCACAAAATTCTTGCTATTGCAACCAGGAAAGAAGAAATATGATTAATGCAGTTACCCAGAAAGAACCAGTAGATAGTAATGCAATACTTTTGCCAAATACTGGGGAAGGCAAAAAGACGTTGCTGCTCAGCTTCTAGGGTGCTAAGCCAGCCCCTTGTGAACTGATGATACAGACTATGGGGCAATTGTTGAACAATACAAATGATGTTTCATATAATTAATGCATTTTCATGCCTGTCAAATATTAAGTTTTGTGTTTCTTCAGTAAATAATTTTTTACTAGGATATTAGATCAGATTTTTAGAATTTTTTTTTAATGTGCAATTACAACTCAATGTGAAATGAAACAAAAAAAGCCAGATGATTAAATAGAACCAAGCTGTTACATTTGGTGCTTTGGAAATATGAGTATCATCTGTCACTGCATAAAAAAACTGTTATGAAAAGATGTGCTCTCCTCAGGCTGTATGTTCTGAATAAACACAAAAGATTTGAAGTCTGAGAAAAAATACCTAGCATGACTAAAAATTACCTGTTATTGGTAGGAAGTTCACAGTGAAGTAAAGTAGGAACACGTTAAATAATCTCTATCACTGAAGACAAGCAGAATTTGAATATGTGATTTTCACTGAAGGATGGATTTCTTTCAACACAGGCAGTGAAATCCCATCAATCTATTCCAGGAGATTACTACTTCTTGCAAACTAGTTATGCTTACAAATATACTTCATACTTTCTAAGCATTTTGCAATTGTGTTTTACCAGGGGTATGATTCCACAGTCTTTCTATGCATCAAGTTCTTACTCTAGACAGAAGGGTTTTAAACTTAATGTCTTACAGAATTGGACATACTTCGAATATTGATGGAAACTGGTAAATAGTTTCCTATTAATCTTGTTGTTTCTCTCATAAATGGCTACAAGATTTAGGTAGCTATTCTGGTTATGTTTAGATTATATAATAATGGTTATATACATATTAGAACATGTATTGGTAATTGACCTATTATTTATTTTGTTCAATTTTCTCAGTGCTTTCATTTTTTCCCCCCGGGTGTTATTTTCAGAATATCTGAGTAAAAAAACCCAAATGGATGCAAGAAGAAAAGACATGATGCAAAAGATGCAGAAATGGAGAAACCATGAACAGTGGGTGATGGAAGTGAGGGACTAAAGCACAATTTAAATCTTTGTAAAGGAGGCGAGTGAGGCTGGCATTGATGCAACTTATGGAGACAACAGGAAAGGCAAAAAAACTCTGGGACACTAATAAAATATTAAGTGGAACATAGTCCTTTTCATTAAGTTACTGACGTAGGAGAGAAAGGTACACCAATCACATGTTGGACTTGCTAGAAAAATAAGATCTTAATTGTAAAAAGATCTTGGCAAGTTTGGATGGAAAGGCTGAAATGGTGGATAATGATCAGCCTCTTCCTAAGGACTGCAGCATGCTGTTGCCATGTCATTAGCTGCATCCTCCTGGCTCTCTGAGGAGCCTGAAAGACAAATGCAGCCTTTTCATCTCCCGGTTTCACTGAGAAACTATCTTCTACAGTTTCCATGGGACAACAAATCAGTGGTTTTATTGCTATGGCCTTTATTCTCATAAAAGTTTTACTGATTTGAGTAAGATTTCCCTTGAGTTAGTACAAAACTGAGCTTTTATTAATGTGTTTTGTTAACCAAATTCAACTGCAATCTTTGTCATTTCAAGTAGATGTAGGAGTTTCACCAAAAATCACCACAAACACAGGGCTCACCAGAACACTAACCTACAAATCCTTTAGCCAAGTGACTGAGAATCTGTTGACAGTATGGGAAGCTCATGCTGAGATTTGTTCACTGCCTCAATTGGAGAGGACTGAGATGGAAGCATTATGAATGCATTACAGCAAGGAATCAATATTGGTCACCAGGCTGAAGGTGGAGCAAACACTTCTGGAAGCTGATTTGAGGCTCAGGACCCAAGAAGCTGCAGTTTTATTTCCAAAGGACAAGTGTGTTGAGCTTGGAGAGTTATTGTGAGCCTTTTGATCTGTCACAAAAAAAAGTGTGAAGTCTGAAACTTCACAAGTTGATCCTAGCTGGAATTGCCATCTTCTGGCCAGATCCAGCTGTTCAGCACTTCTTCCCTGATGGGCACAGATTCAGGATGGGAAACTGAATACTATAATCCCCAACTAATTCACTCTATCCTACAAAGCCCTATTTCTACCAACATCTCAGGAGAGACCTGCCTATATGCCAGTGGCATGGAATACATGAAAATGAAATGGTATACTCCAAACCTGAGCTAAGAAAATAATATCCAAGAGTGAAAGCAGTAGTTGTTCTGAATGCGAAAGCATCCTCAAACAACATAAAAAACATATTTAAATAATACTGCAGAGCCCAGTATCATATAATTGAATGATGTGTGGAAATTTTTTTTATATACAAGAATTTCAAGAAACATGAGAAGGAGCAGAGATACTAACAAGTACTCAGTGTTGGCTCAGTCTTATTCCCATAAAGATTGATGTAATTTTTTCAGTTATATTAAAACAATTTAAGTGCATCTTTGCATATCTATCCAAAGTGCCTGATGAGATGGAAGCAAGGAGGACTAGTATCTTCTTTTCAATGTATTTATATATTGAAGTGAATAACATTTTATTGATTTAGGCTTCTATATTCAACATATTTTATGATTTTTTCAGGAGAGTAAACTTCAGTGGTAGTATATATTTGCTTAGACTTTCATTGTTGCCTGAGAACATACTGCTGAACTGTCAACAGGAAAACATGAACAATTCCCATAAATCATTTCAAACCCAAAGAACAGATGGCATTGAGAAACAGCGACACAGCCTGCTGTTCCCTGAGGTTTGAGGAAGGTCCTCTAGCTCTCCATGGAAAGCAGTTTTATTTTGTTCACTTCATCCATTAGGCTTATGATTCCATATTTTAAAAAACCTGCCACGAGTTTGGTTAATTTCATTCAATCATGATTTTTTTTTTTTTCTCCATTGCATGAATACTGGTCTAAGCTGGAAAACAGAGGCAAAAATCGCTTTATGTAATAGATAGTATTATTAACATTTTTTCTGGCATTAAATTAATGTTTAATTATTCGTGTGTTCTCTGTATCCTATAGTAAGTCAAATCACGCTATTTAGGATACCATATTAACACCTACTGCTATAAGGAACAGCAACAATAAAAAATTCTGTACAACTGCCATTTTGAAACTGATTAACTATCACTGGAGAAACCTTATTCCAAATTCTTGGTTTGATTTACTAGGGAAAGTGTGAAATATAAGAAAAACTGAGAAGAGGGATCTTTTGATTATCTGAATTTTCCATCTCTTTCATAAGCAGTGTCATCTAGTTTACTAAAATGAAGTGCTTATTCTTGTCCTCAAAAAATATAAAACCTAGGGGAGTGGTTAACTTACACTTCAGAAGTCAGCGATGGAATGAGAATGCATTTTTCAGATTAATTTCCTTTAATTTCTCACAGATGGCATAGAGATTAGCACCACACATCTCTCTATAGATTAACTAACCCCTCATAATGTGCCTTTCTATATGTATATGAAGGGAAAGTGAAACTACCATCAACATCTTTATAAGAGTAATTGTACCTTTGGGCACAAGATCTGATACAAGAGCCTTGAAAGGTATTTCATTTATTTTTTATGAGTTTGGGAATTTTTAAGGTTTTGCTGGTGATATCAAAAACTTGAGAAAAATTCTTTCCTAATCCCTTGCTTTCAATGTGATTATTTAAGCAATATCCCCAGCATTTCAGTAATTAAGGAAGGAAGCATTTATAGTGGTTTGCAGTACAGCCCTTAGAGATGAGGGAGCAGGAAAGCTATCTCTTTCTGTCACTTCTGGGCTGAGTCTTTAGTTTCATTCAATTCTTCCCGTGAAATAGGTTTTAGAAATCAGCTGTAATTTCCCTGATGTACTATATCAGCTACCAGACAGAACTGCAAAGAATTGATCGGATGAAAGTAAAGGAAAATTAAGAGTACGAGAACCCAGCTGGGATGTATCTATTATTTCTCTTGCACAACTGAATCTGTTCCATGTTACTTTTTAATACATTTCTGGGACAGAATTTCTTTCTGTGATATAGAGCAAATGTGCAGACTTTCTCCAAGAACTTCAGAAAAGAAAGAAAAGCCTTTTACATTCATCTTTTATGGAACATGAACAGAATGTACAGATCACCATAGCCAAAAATAGCACATACTCTTGAAGGAATATGTAATTTTCATCCTACACATATGTCACTTTCAAACCAGAGAGAAAAATCTTCATGAAAGAAGACCAGATTGTTCCAACTGATGTCTTCTCAGAGAGCTGCACTTGAAGGGAAAACCTCAAACAACATTTACTTAACAACAACACCCTTGATAGCTAACAAATCTCGCCTGCACTAAGGAAGAGCAACAAGAAACAGTCTCATCATTATGGAATTACATGGATACAAAACAGTGGGAAAGTTATTTTAAAAGGAGCTTGTGCTTTTCATATATTGGCTCTTTAACTTTCCCTGGGAAAACAGATGGCCTATCTAACTGGTAGGAGGCAAAGGAAATGGAAGGCATATTGGAAAGGCTTGGACAACAGCCAAAGTAAAAATTGTAATCTTGATACCATAGAGTTGAAATGCAGCGCATATATCAATCACGTTATAATACCTAGCTGATGGCCTGCCTTAGCCTTAATTTCAAGACCTGGAACATTGTAAGCAATAGATCAAACCAGGCATATGCTTGTGATAGAAACAGGGGACATGCACTTTTCAGCTGACATTTTCTTCTTGACCTGTGTCCAACCCACTAACTTTCACACCAAGGTGAAACATCTTGGCTTAGTGCAGAAGCCACAACTTCTGGCATACAATATTCTTCTGAAGATGTTAAATATTGGTAGTAGTGCTGTACAGATGTTCTTCAAAAAAGAAACAATGTATAACCACCTGAGGTATTTACAATTTAAAGCAACCAATAAGATGACTCAGAATTCCAGCTCACTGTGGCTCATTTTTGTTTCTTTTGCTCTTCATATTCTGTTTTGTAGTCTAATGAGTTTCAAAGATATGCATTCCAAACAAAATATCCTTATCTAATAGGTACATGTTTCAATGATAGCCAGTTCACTGTATGTCTTCTATGAAGGCGTCCATCTCCCTTGATATTGCTCAAGTTCACTGCAGCTTTTCTTTTGACTGGGTAAAAAGGTCTGTAGGTATACATGGATGCATTGTACCATTCTGTCACTAGTACTTTACGATTTAAATAGGCTATAAAAAAGTCAGTAGGCTCTTAAAACATGTTCTACAGCATGTTTTTCAATACTTTATTAATATCCCTCTGCACTGTTAAGTCCAGTACCACTAAAAAACCAGGAGGGTTATTTCTTCTTTTCTATTAGTGAATATGTGGTTCTTCTCTAAATAATATTTTCTGGCCCTTAAAGAACAGTATTAGTTCAAATGCCCACTTGCCTTCTTCCTCTGGACCAGAAAGACTCTAGGGTGAGCGGTAGTCAGGCATTTATTCCAGAGGTGATAAGGACTCAAATCCAGTAAACTTGCTTCTTGCTGTTACCATCAGTCACATCTGTGAGGAAATAAATTAATGTCACAAATATACGAATGTCCCATAAAACAAAATGCAACCCATTGAACAATTTTTTTCCAGGTATCAAAAGATGAAATTCAGCGAAGACTTACAAAATACAGCCCTAATTCTAACCTATGCACAATATCTTTGTGCACGATAGTTTAACTGTGCCTGAGGAAGACAGATAAACAGTATTCTGGGTTGGATACAATTATTAATTCTTTCAGATATTTATCTGAGTTATCATAAAGCAGCACAAACTCTTCAGCTTAATGCAGTTTTCTACTGGGAGACATCACTATGTTTTGACACAAAGTACCTGGAATGAAGGAGCAGTGTGACACAGAAGGGGAATAATGCTGAAACATGGCAAAAATAAATGAGAAAGAAAATTGCAGGGGGAGGAAGATGTCGAAGCGATAAATATAAATCAAAGGTGAGAAAAAGAAAGGAGTTAATGTTTAATGGCATCAATTAGAAAGAAGGAAAATGCTTTCAGTTTGGAATTGTGATTTAATCTGACAGCTCAATTCTCAGATAAAATACAATCACCACTGTAAAGCACAATATTTGTTCAATGCACAAATTATTAAGGAGTGAAACACAGATGTTAAGTAGTTTCTTAAGATTTTTTTAATGAGCTTGAAGTTTTCAAGACGTCATCTGCTTTATTTGTTGCTGATGGTAACTGTGATTTTCATCTTGTGTTGAGTTTAATGTCTTTGAGGATATACTTTCAGAAGATTGCTAATACATAAAAGCAGATATAAGAGGCTGCACTTTAAGATGGATTTTCCTTCCATCATTTTGCCATCTGGTAGTGAATTTGCATACTCTGAAGCATTTGCTTGTTTCTTCCACATCTTTCCCATTATGAATGCAAGTTTCTGACTACTGGCAATATAACTGCAGGCTGGAGCACATACTACACAAAATCCAGACTGAGCACCTAGGTGCCCCCTGGGACACTATGTTTTAAGTAAAACAAAATATAGAAAATGTGCATTTCAGGAGCATGGCATATGGCAAAGGACTTTGGCGCCTTGCCAGCATCCAGATTTCAGTTTGGATGTGGCCACCATGTTCTGAGGTGAAAGGATTTTATGTCTCTATTTCTAAAATAAAGGGAGAAAGGATTGTATCCAAGGATGTTAGCTGACATGTGCTGAGGAGCCAGCATCCCCTGAAAGGGATTGCTTACCCCTCAGACCCGTATGCCTTTCCTCTACTCAAGCTGATATATCACAAGGCAGCAAGGTCACATCTCTGGTAGTTTTTTTAGAACTGCCAGACAAGCAAAGATACCTTTAACATATACTTATCTGAAATTAATTAGAAACAAAACAACCCAGAGTGCACATATGGTATCACTCTGTAATAAAGAGGCAAAGTCTATAACATTATTGCTTAGTTTGACATCAGTACTGGCAAAAACAACAGACCAAATGATAAGGAAATTAATCTGGAAACACAAGACAGTACAACTGCTAAACCAACAACAACAGCATGGGCCTGCATAGAGCAGGTTTTTCCTCATAAGCCTGAATGACTTTTTTGTTCACACCCTGGAAAGGGGGACCAAGCAGAGAGGTGATACAAACCAGTCAGCAGAGAAATGGAGTAAACTTCAGAAAGACCTAACAAAGACAGCCAATTAGATAATATACCAGCAGATTATCACTGTGTAAAATTTCACAGGGGTGAAATTTTACACAGTGATAATCTGCTGGTATATTATCTATTAGTGAATTTGTGAAAACACAAATGCCTTGCTGTGAGTGTCACTGTGAAGAACTCAGTAGACCCGAAGTTAACTTAAAAAAACCCCAGCCCCCAAACTAAGGATAGTTGCTACTCACAATAGCAATATCCAGCCTTTCTTCTTATTGTTCATATATCTACACCTAACCTCAGGACTTTCATTTTGGTAAAATAAAGAGATTTTTTACAGTTAGAACAACTATTCTCTAGAACAACCTCCCCAGGGATGTGGTGGAGTCTTCATCAACAGAGATTTTCAACTGGACAGGGTGCTAGATAATCTCATCTAGACTCCCTTGCCCATGAATGTTGGAATGGATGATTTTTTGAGGTCTCTTCCAACCTGAGTGTTTAATCATTCTAACTCACATGCCTTTAATTAAATTTTACTTTAACTGAATTGACTCTACCATAGGGAATGGTATTTTCTGCTTAAAATTGTAATTATTCTCCAACTGTTCTGACATTTCAAAGTGTATTAGAAGACCAAGTTTAGAATGTGACCCTGTCAAAACAGACATCAACTGACTATAATATATTTGACTTCAATACCTGCCTTGTTATTAATTTCTCTCTCAGTCTGAGAGAGCTTGGACAAAATAATCCAGATACTCCCTATTTAAATATCAATCACCTCATTGACAAGTCATTTCTGCAGAGTAATACTAATAATAACTTCTTCTGGCTGTGCACTCTGTCACCTGAGAACAGACTGGCCTCAAAAAAAGAGCAGGGCTTGCTTCTGGTAAGAGGGCAGTTGCTTTGGCCAGCAGATCAGAAAGCCCACCCTCCCCATTCATTCCCTCTCCCTTTTGCCACCATTTGTTGTTCACTCCAGAGCTGGTACAGAAGGCTGCCTTTCAGCAAGGACAGAAACAGTCTGCCACCACACTAAACACTGCAATCCCTTCCATGGCTTTGATGCTTGACCAGCTGCAGCAGTGCCCAGGGCTGGTGGGTGTTTAACAGCTTCACAACTCTGCCAAGGCCTGCTGCTGCCTGGGTCTGAGGTGAGGGCTTTTTCTCAGCCACAAAATGAGGAAAAGGGACCTATTTACTGTGTGCAAGCACATCTGTGGAGAAGATGACACATTTATTGGGAGTGAGGTCAGTGTTAGCCTTACATCTTATTTATCCAAGTACAAAAATTTCTAATAGTCACATGAGGTTTACTGAGCTTTGTTGAGTTACCTTTTCTCACTGTTTGCCTCTTAAAGTGTGCAGTGCTCTCCAATAAATTCACCTGCTAATATCTGTATCTAAAGTCACCTTCCAGTTACTGGGAAGGGGTTGGTATGTTTTAGGAGCAGGTCAGGCAGCTCTTATAGCTATCAGAACTCCCATGTCTGCAAAATAAATGTTTAGATAGCATAACATACGCTGCTCTGAGCCTTCCAGTTTCTAAGTGCAGATAAACAAGATGTCATAATAGTTGTCATGTGAAATATGACTTTTACCTTCTACGTGGGTGCACTACCAACATCCAGACCTGGAGAGCCTTGTAATTTACTGATTGGGTAAACAATGGAAGAAAATAAAACTTTTCCTTTACAGCTAGACTTTCTCTTGCAGCTTCCTTAGCTGCACAGGAACCACTGTGGCTGAGAAGGGTTGTGCTCAGCTGCGTTAACAACAACATCTGGGTGCATGAGGAATGCCTGGGTAACTCTGCACCGAGGACAGTAAAACATGTCACTACAAGCGTAGGAAAGGGATTTTTAATGCCATGAAGTTAGAAACATAAGAAAATATGGGTTTTATCTTAGATGAATTTGACTCTCTTTAGTCAAATCCTCCTTTTGAAGCCTTATGAAATCACAGTGCAAAAGGTCTTGTAATATTTCTCTTCATGGGTGTTTAATGGAGCAGTGAAAAATACAGTGACTATAATATTAAGGCAAGTGTGTAAAGGATAAACTTGACCTCTTCTTTATTGGTAAGGAATCAGTATGAGTGTTTAGGGCACAACTGCAGAATCAGAGCAAAATTTTTTGCCCAGTTTCTTACTAATGCCACCCTCAAAGGTATGCTACGTAACAGCCCCTTTTTTGAATTTGCTGACATCAGCTTCCCTGACAGAGGGCTGCCTGGGCATATGGAGAGAATATGATGGATAACCTATATTTCAAAAGGCAGTGATCAATCTAGCAACGAGCTCCATGCATCATCCAAGTTTTGCAGAAATGGCATAAATCCTTTTGTCCTCATTGTAAGCACATTGATCATGTGTCAGAGATCAATGAGGGGGTTCATCCAGGTAGTTTCACACTTCACAGTTTCCAGGACAATTCCGTTAGTTATTTGGAACTGAAGCCTTATGAAGGAGGAAAGAAGGACGTTGGCCTTTGAGGTAGTTGTCTGATGATATATTTCCATATGCTGCAATCTCTTGCCATACAGTGAGGAAGAGAGTATCTGTCTAGGTGATCTTCTCAGAAGCATCAGAATTTTCAGATGAGCATTTTCAGAAGTTTTGTTTCTTCTGCTTATTGCTGGCAACACTAAGACCAAAGGTGCTCTACAGACTGAAGATGGCATTCACTTCCAGAAAAAAACCCAGATTTTTATCAAGTGTCCATTTGGCTCCTCCAGAACATTTACCATTTCTGAGAACAAGTATGATTGTGCAGTTAATTCTCTAGTACTAAAAGAAATGTGTCAGCACTGTGAGCTGTCCTTGGTTGCAGAAAAGGTCTCAAGGAGTTGAGGTATGTTATAAATTCCTAAACAAGCAAGGTCATTCTCTCTTCCAGACACTGACCTGTCTCTTTCATAATCAGAACTGTGTCTTTGTGTACAGTTTTATGTGCTACCTTCTGAGCTGGTTAAGCCATGATTGGTTAGTGTTTCTCTAAACTTTGGTGTAGAAAAGAATTAGCAGTGTCATCATATGCAGTGGTATTTTGGGTTTTTTAACCTGTTTGCAAGAAGACAATTACAATGCAGAAAGCTGGTACTAACTAGTCTGTAGCAAGGTTCTGAAGGTCCAAATCACCTTTGGACACCAGACTGCAGGCTGGTTTTTCAAGGGCAGAGCTACATTATCCACATTACCCCCATTCACTCATATACTCAGGAGAGATAATAAGTTATCCTGTTGGATGTGGCTGTGAGAGAGACTTGTGAATGCTCTGCCCTTGACAGCACAATTGAGGGTACACCCATGTGCAGTAAAATCAGGTTAGGATGACCCTGAGCTCACACATTTTCAGTCCTACAGCAGTCATCCTTCAAGGCTGAGACATTCATACTCCCAAGCTCAGCTGCAATGCTAGTTGAAAAATATTTATGCACTACAAAACCAACCTTAATCACAAAGGATTTCTGTTTTCTGTTGGTTTTTCAGCATACAAGATATTATAATGCGACTGGAGAGGAAAATCTTCCCTCCACACCTTGAGAGTGCTGGTCAAGACTGGAATCCCAGCAGGGGTTACAGTCTGCCTTACCAGGTTCTCAGTGACACATACTGCTCATCCCCCCTTTTTCCAGACTGTTGGTTTTCCTATGCTGGCAGACTAGACAAAAAGCCCAGGACTGCCAGGCCCATACACAAGCCCAGTAACAGCTGAAATAAAGACAGATAAATACTGGTATGTGATCCCATGACAATTTCTATATGGGTCTTCTAACACTAATGATCCGGAGCAAACTGCCCCTTTACAATCCCAGAAAGCTTCAGCTTTTAATTTAACCCAAAGCATGTAATTATCCACATAGAAACAGGAGCTTCAGGGTCTGGGTTTTTTTGTTTGTTTTTTTAAAAATTAACATGGTCACTCAAGCAAATCTCAATTTATGTACTCTAATAGAACAGAGCAAAGAATGCTGGGCACAAAGCTGTCCATTATTTTCATCTGTGATTTAGGAAAAAGCAGTAGAACCTACATAATTTAAAATGTAATGCTTTCAAACACAGGAAGAGTGTGAAATCTTTTGGAATGGTTTGTCCTTTACAAAAAATCTTGAGAATTTAGCAATCTAAATACATCTTAATAGGATCAGATTTAGTTCAAGTAAATCTCCTTCCAGTGCTTCAACCATCCCTTTTTTTTTGTTGTGTGAAAAGGCTAAATTATTTGCTGTAGTGAGATTTTTTTAAACCTGCAGTAATTTGATAGCAGGGATAACCTCCAAGCCCTCTTGCTCTACAGAGACCAAGCTCTTACAATCCATTATCTGTCAAACAATTTCTAAATGCTGCCAAGCAACTAGTGTCTCATTTTGTCTAGCCAACAGTCAGAAACAGACACCATGTGCATCTGCTCCAAGCACTGCATATGAGACAGCATCAGCTTTGCCATTAGTAGGTGAATCATGTCATGTCACATCATTTATTCAAGCCATCACATAAAAAAAAATTAAAAAATCATAGTTCTGTCTCAATAAATCAAATCTGTTAAGTCGAAAACCCAGGAAGTTAATCAGTGGCATTGAAACGTAATGGTTCTCAAAGGAAAAGCTTAATTTTTCAAAGCCTCTAATGGGCATAGTAATTTCTTATTTCACAGGCTGTAGCAGATTTACCAGCTAAATTAAAAGCACATATCGCTCACTATGAATGACAATAAAAATATTGGCACTGAAAGACGAAGGAAAGTCATATTGTCTTCTTCTAGACAGAATCTAAACTCTTGCTCTAAACAACTGAATTGATATTCTGGATTGTTCATATACAACCAATCTATGCAGGAGTGTATATCTTGTATGAACTTAAGGAAAAAGAAACCAGTTTTGCCTTTAAAACAAAACATTATTAAAGGATATAAATTTCTAAACCATTTCTCTGTGGTGATCAATAGTAAGCTGATCATTCACATGCTTACCAGTGCTAGAGACAGCCCATGCAAGTCATCAGAGCGAGCAGTTACCAGATGTTCAGGGCTACCTACAGGTACACCTACAGATTGCTTAGTCAAGTTCATTCTAAAACTAAGCTGAAAGACCATTAACCTATGCTCCAAATCAATAGCATAAATCAATGCTTTACTCCAAGGAATTTTGGAAGTGACATAGTGCAAGGCAGCAGGGGCCCATTCCCTCCTGGAGCTTTCTCGTCTTGGTGGTGCAGGTTGGATTCCCATTGTTCAAATCAGCTCCGTTCTCAAAAGTGCTTCTTCATGCTCACTCATGAAGGGGTTAACCCATGTTTTATGATTTCTTAGATGACTCTTCCTTCACAGATCTGGCATGATTTTTTAAGTGATCTGATTTCTTTCCCTGCCAACTGTCATGACAACATGCCTGCTCAGTTTTAAAAGATGTATTACATTGATAAAATAAAACTAAAATCAGGATTAAAGTCATCTACAGAATCAGTACTTGTGTAAAAATATAAAGGTGATAAAATCAGAAACACATATGTTTTGCACACATATACATATATACAAATATTCTAAAACTATTCCATCCTAGCTTTATCAATACATATATTACCTTGAAAGTTTACATTGGTAATATCTCGATACTTAGAGTTACATTGCCTAATAAATTAGATGTTCCACTCTCCCTTTGTATGTCACTTTTTTTCAATCTTGAATTGCAAAGAACTAGAGGGATGTGAACTATCTCATTTTCCAAACTGCAGTTCAGATACAAGTGTGGCTCTGTCTTGAAGGTGTTTACTTTAACTCGAGCATCTCTTTTACAAGGAAAAGTTGAGGTAGCTGGGCCTGTTCAGTCTGGAAAAGACTGAGAGAGGACCTCATCAATATACAGAAGATTCTGCAGGAAGGGATGGATCCAGGGTCGTCTCAGTGGTGCCAAGCAATAGGAGAGAGGCAATGGGTAGAAACAGACGAACAGGAAGATCCACCTGAATATGGGGAAGAACTTCTTTACTGTGGAGGTGACCGAGCACTGGAACGGATTGTCCAGAGCACTGGAATGGATTGTCCAGAGAGGCTGTGGAGTCTCCCTCACTGGAGATATTCAAGAACCATCTGGACACAATCTGTGCAATGTGTTCTGGGATGACCCTGCTTGAGCATGGAGGATGGACCAGATGACCCACTGGGGTTCCTTCCAACCTGATCCATTCTGTGGTTTTGCAACTCTGCTGTTACAAGATTCACATAAGCCTGTAACGGGGACAGCACAAATTGGAATCTCCTGATTCTGCTGACATAAAAAAGTACATGTGACCCTACTGTGCACTGGTCAGGATTCAGCAGCTTACTATTTTCTAACAAACCATTTAAAAAAACCGTAGATTTTTGTTGCCGTACCTCATGTTTTTTAATGCTGATGCTATCAGAAGAAAAGTATGTGAACAAATTTAATGTTGGGTGGGAATTCTTCTCACTTCATCTGGAATTCTTGAGGAATTCTTGAGTAGTGACACTATTTCTAGAAGTCTAGAGAACTAAAAAAAATGCTAGCCTGCAATACTGTGAATAAGAAAAGCCTCAGGTGTCACATAATACTTGTGACAGAGAAAGCAGGGCCATACATGTGTGATACTCAAAATACTAGTGGGACAGTACCATTTTTAGGATTTCACTCAAGTAGCAGATGGGAGACTTTAAATTTCTATTTATATTGAATGTACTCAGCCAACATAGCCATTGAGGGAAACCCAGAGAAGTAACCTTGGGAATATGATTTGGGCCCCATTTATTACAGAGGTGGTGAATTGAGGTTTTCTGTTTCCAAAATGAGTGAGTGGGTACTGCAGAAGGTACAACAGCAGGCAGGAAAAATGGATCTCTACAATCACTGCCTGTCTGGCTACTGTTAAAACTAAAGAAGTATGTATCAGTTTAATTAGTCATTTTCTGATCATAATCCCTAAATGAGATGTTTGTGGGCATTTGTACCGCATAGCCCCACATGCAAATCTGACAACAGTTTCAGCAGGACCTAGGAGCTTAGCTACTCAGGACAGCCACAGCTTAATGCATTTTTAGGCCTAAAATGAAGAAGCCTAACAAATTTAGGATTATACAGTTCCTGTGGATCATTTGATTGATAGAAAATAAGAAAAAAAAATTCTCTTCTAGATGCCAAAGCACTTTTGCAGTTAGAGTTTCTAAAATGAGATTGCATCATTGCATAAAGTACCAGGCAATAACAATTTTGCTTGTCTTAGAATAAGGCAGAGATTTTTCTGTGCATGTTTATTAAACTGTGTGCCACACCTGTCTCCTTGTACAATTCCTAATTCAAAGGTAAGTGCTTCAAAATTAATGGTTTTGCCTCTCCATGTTACATAGTCATTATATTCTGATATGTGACCTTAAATAGAACTCCTAGGCAGATACTCTGAGAACAACTAAACTGATTTGTCAACTCTGAATTTGTGAACACTCCTCTACTCCACACATTCATAGTTCTCAATTTTTCCCTCTTATTTATGACCCTACTGCTTTAGAAGTTCTACTTCTTCTTTTAAGATTATCTGAGCCTGGCAGCTGAGGACACTGGCCCTGAGCTTCACCTTCTACGTGTACCTGCCCTCCATTTAAGCAGCTGCTGCCCCTCTCAGCTGTGGCCACTGCCAAGTTCCCTCTCCTGCCCCCATTGCAGGGGGTGGATGGGAGATGGCCAAGCAGATGCCGTCCAAACTGGCCCCAAGACAGCAGGCAGGGAGGCTCCACGTTAGCCCTGCTTTTTTCAGTGCTCAACAGAATAAAGAAAAAGACAGAGTCAGGATCACAGTGCTGCAACTGCTCTGAGCTCCCAGTCATGCCTGGACTCATGTCTATTACACTGGGATGTCACCACACCTACTGTGCCAGTCACGCACACCTGGAGAAAAGGACCTACACACATCTCCCCACTACTTTTGCAGCTGTGGCAGCAGCTTTACCAAAGGGTGATCCTTGCTTAGCAAAATAGCATGCACTCTTCTTTGCTCATAAGCACATGAAAAATCTTATCCACAGTATCTGTGATTTTCTTCCAAATCTGTGGTTCTGTTCTAAGCCCTGCCCACAAAGCGTAAGAAACTGATGTCAAATGACTTCCTAAAATTACTACTGCAAGTACATAGGCTGTAGTGCTCATTACATTTCTAGTGACCCACTTGGGATTATTTTTTTCAAGTATTGAAGGTCTGTTGTCTTTACTGATACAATGTGAATCTGCAGAGTACCAGGGCTGTTTTCTGAAACAAAGACCTAACAAACATATACCTAAAGTCTTGCCTTTTAAGGACAATTTCCACACAGAAACTCAAGCTCCATGTTATTATTTTCTTAGCACTAGACACAGGGTAAGACCTTTCATCCCCATCACTCATTCTTGACTTACACAGTAGATTTATCATTTTTATGGGATGGATTCTCTGGCAGTACTGTTAATGAAACCTGTTAAAAGAGCCAAATAAAACAGGTTGGGTGAGACAGGAAGGAGTAATGTGGTTTTTTTTAACTTTCTAAATTGATTATTTAGCAATCTGGATGCAATCAAAGAGTTGAATCAGCCCAACTGAGGGAACTGATATCATCTCAGAAGTGATGATGAAAAAGGCTTTGGAACCTCTTAAACTAGGTTGGTCACTGAAAGAGTTGTAACATGGATCTGCAGTTTCTTTAATGCTTCTGTAATACAGAATGAAATAGTGCCTCAGACAAAAATTATGGATAAAGCAGTAATTTATATTCATAGGGTTTTATTATGTCTTTGTAGATGTGTGTCAGTCACTCAGTGATCCCTATAAATTACATTTCAAAAAGTAGTTGGGCGTGCAAATAGGCTCTCTAAGGGGAACTAGTAGCACAGCTTACAGATGGCATTAAGTGAAGCAAGTAAGGAAGCTATTACTAAAGAAATCACTACTTTTTAACTGTAATATTATCCACCTCTACATGCAAAGATAATGTGTTAGATTTCTGTGACTGAGAGCTGCAAAAAAGCAAATTGAACACTATTTTGAGATTTAAATGTACATATTCTTGTAGCAGAATGACATCTTCTCCCAGAAGTCTGAAAATGTCTTCTGTTTATTCTGCTGTGTATACCATGGGATTAACCTGAAAAATCCCATAAAAACACTAAAATGCTCTTATTTCCTGCTAAAAGGCAGTGTTATCAGTATATATTGGTGTGGAATTGCCCCTCTGCAGACCCCAAGTGGCAAGGATACAGCTGCCTAACTTAGGCAGCTAGAGCTGGTTTGAACAGCCTTTCCCTCACGTTACGGCTGCCCTCTTAGGACACGTACCTGGAAGTGGAGATTCTTTCTGATCGTATTTCACAATCCTCTCCTTCACCCAGAGAACATGTATGTTGTGCCTAACATGTGATTAACAGTTCCCAGCCATCTTCATTTGTGACATTACTGTTTACAAGCCATTTTTTCAGGTGAGCCCAGATCACAACCTGGCTACCTAAGAGGTCAGAAAGCCCAGTTCTGGATGCAGCACAGCACTGCTCACCCTGTGCTGTAAAAGCATGAGCTTTACACAGCAATAACCCTAAAAGATGACATGACACGGCAAGCTGCTCTCTAAAGGTCTTTTGTAATACAAAATATTTCTACGCAGTTTTCTTCATCAGTGTGTGATGAAACAGTGTAGAAATGCCTGTGAGTTGAACTCAGGTGTCTGGCTTAGAAATACACTTCGTTCAAGTGCCAAAAAGTCCATGAAGTCTAGCAAGGAAGAAACCCAGCAACTGCATGAATCACTTTGTACTGAAATCCCAAGCTAAGTAATATGCAATGGGGTCTATGGCATGATCTCTCCAGCAGGGGAGAGTTAGTTATTAAGGCCTGAAGTTAAGATGTAACTTGAATAATTCTGGAGAGAGAGTGTGAGTGTGGACAGTGCTTCTCAATGCTAATAAACTATAATTTAGGACTGGCATAGCTGACAGACAGAATGGGAAAGTGTAACAGCAGATATACAATATTTTTCTTAGATTCTCAATTGTATGCAGTCCCTGTAAGTAAAAAAAGTCTTCCGTTTTATCTCCTTACTCGCTCATTTCATTCTCTTTCTCAAAAATGTTCTGAGGTCTTATCTTGCTACCCTTTCAATCCTTCTAAGATGCTGTTGCTATGTAGGTGCTGCACTGGGACTGGACCTTGAAAGTTGTTCCCTACATTCTTAGTCCCATTTGTTTCTTTGCTTTCTTTCCTGCTTTATACAAACCACCATCCACATTATGTATTATTCTGTTCTTCAGTTTGGCCCTCTCCCTGACGGGATATCTTCATCTCTAATGTTTCTAAAAATTAATGCTTCTGTAGTGCTTTGTAATATATTTTTCTCCATTCCTGGACCTTCATTAGCATAATGGTAGGATAGATGCATATTGAACTAGAAGTTGATTTAGTGCAGTGCTCTCAATTCCTATCGTAAGGTCACAACTGGATTTCATTAGAGGCTACGAGTAAAGCTGCTGGCATAGACTGTCATTGTTTGGTTCTTATTTAAACTTTCAAAAACAAAAATTAGCATTTAAAATACTGAAAAGTGTAAATTACTAAGCCCCTAGGCACCAGAAATATCCACAGAGTAGGACTCAAGGTAGGTCAGCCTTGCTGGCTTACCCTGGATTACCTTGGCATCTGCATTAGTGATGCACCATGCCGTGGGATTCTTCCCACACACAACTGTGTCGATGTTAGCAGCCAAATAATTATGCTTTTGCACAGCAATGTTACACTCAGATTGGATTTCCTCCAGCCAGATCCAGGGCTGGCACTGAATCACTACCACAGTGTGGCTGTTCCTGAGGAAATCTCTGTTTCACACATCAGTACGACCCCTGTATCTAGAGGTGATGACACACCAGTGCCGAATCTTCCACTGACCTCAGGAGCTTTCAATTTACTTTTTCTTTGTTTCTTTCAGAATACAGGGAATTCTCCTGTTAGAAATGTAGTATAAATAGTGCCTTAATAAATATTTCTGGCTTCAATTTCAGGCTTTAGTATTGTCCAGTTACTTGTTTAATGGCTTTGACTTATGACAAAGAGATCGGTAAAATGTCTCATCCTTTTTCATGACCAGGTAGTAGCTCATTGACCTTATAAAACAAAACTGAATCATAGAATGGCTTGGGATAGAAGAGACCTTAAAGGTCTCATTCCAGCCTCCCTGACACGGGCTGGCACACCTTCCACTAGACCAGGCTGCTCAGGGACCTATCCAACCTGGCCCTGAACACTTCCAGGGTTGAGGCATTCACAGCTTCTCTGGGCAACCTGTTCCAGTGCCTCACCACCCTCACAATAAAGAATTATCTAATCTAAACCTGCTCTCTTTCATTTTAAAACCATTACCTCTTGTTGTATCACTACAAACCCTTGCCAAAAGTCCCTGTCCATTGGCATTTCAATGATTGGCATCTCAATTATAGCTTCCTGCTGCTGATAGCTTGAGAAGTCTATGCTGCACCTTGCAGCATCATGATGAAGAGACACTGTCAAATTGTTGTCAACAGTCTGCCACTGTCCAAATATAGCCTCATTATCCAGCATGAAAGTGGACATGCAGGTGCTGCCATGAAGCAGACTGTCCTGATGACAACATGTATTGCCCTCAAATTCTGAATTCTGGAGCTGGTGCTCCCCACCTCCTGCCCTAAGCATCGTACAGACTGGAAGACTTGGCCCAGATTTTGCTGTTCACATGAGATTAAGCAAGCTGTATGGCCATATATTCAAACCATATGGAGTCCTTGATCCAAGACATAAGTTTGCATAAAGCCATAATATTATTCATGACACTTGATTAAAAACTCTTGCCAGTCTTCCTGTAAAAGAGTTCTGAGTCTTGAGGATTAGGATCAATTGGATCCTTGAACTCTCTAATCACAGCATTTTCCTGAGCACATGGGAGCAATTAAATATCTACATAGTAACATCAAAGTGAGGAAGACAGCAAAGGTGAGTTTTCCTAATGCTCAAGAGACTGAACAGACTGCAGAATACACCAGAAAGGAAAACAAGCTCTGGCTAGAGAGACATGAGTCAGAGGCTGACTGCCTCTGAGCAAGGCACACAGATGACTGCTTTGCATTGCTTGTTACGTGGAAACACATGGTGTGCACCCAGGGCAGCTGCTGGCACACACTTCACTGTTGAAAAATGTGCAAGGAGAACATAAAGTCCCCAGATCAAAACAATTCTCACATAACTGAACACAGGTCATTCCACTGCCTAATGCACCCTCATTGACACACTGCCAACTGTTTAGTACACTACTCTTACTTTAAATATTGGATTTTTGGGTTGTTTTTAAACAGAAAGGACTCCACTACAAGTTGAAGTACATACATCAGAAGGAACAGAAGTTTCATCCATTGCAGCTTGCACGCATTCATCATTTCTAGAGCACAGAAGAGTTAATTCTTCAACTTCTTTACTTAGATCTGCAAGCTGAGTCTAAAGGATTAGTAGATTTTTAGGAAAACCTGGCATATATTACTTTCTTTTTTTGCAATCGTCAGTGGTCTACCAATTTTTTATTTTAGAACAAATCCCTGACCACTTCTCCAATATGTACACGTAATTCACATTTTAAGTTTTCAAGGATGATTCATTTCTATCAATATACTAGAAATACCATCATTTGCTTATTTCTAAATAGATCTTAAACTCAGTTCAATGCAGTTTTGTTAGTAAAGGACTTAACTAAATGGCAAAGGCTTCCATCAGAAACCTCAGCTCTGCCCTTCAGAACAACACAGTTGATGAAAAGGCACTCTTTGATATATCTGTGTAGAAATAAAACATTTGTTCCATCTTTCAGTACTCAATCATGATCATTTTCACTGCTAGTGAAGTGGAAATACCTGGAAATGCTTTTCTGATGGTGCAAAAGAGTGATTTCATCTTATCTGAGTATCACCCATTACTTTCCCTAGCTTTGTAGCTATCCTGAATCATTTCCTCCTATTCTGTGCTTTCACCAAAATTAGAGAAATGGAAATACTTTGAAGGATCAAACTTAAACACCTTGCACTGATACTTGCTGTTACAAAGCTTAGAAAAAGAACTCTCCTATCTATTTGGCACTCACAGAAAATTCCTTGTGTCATGAAGTGGCACTAAATTTTCTTTTCCTTGCTTCTCCCCCTCTGGCTTTGTTGTCTTTCTGACATACACTTTTTAACTCTTCAACAGTTGGAGAGGAAGAAAAAACATTGTGGTTTTTCATCACAAGGTCAAAAGCACTATATTTCTCCTATTCTTTATAACAGATTTGCAATTAACTTGTTCTGACTGAACCTTTCTGTAGCTTAACCATAACTCTCTTGCAGAAATGTTGCCAAGAACCAGAATAGTTCCCACAGAAGACAGGAGAGGGATGGGTAAGAGAACCATTTTAGTGCTGAGGCTGTACTTACCTCCCTCTGAGATATCCCATGCACTTCTTTTCATTTCACACACAAATCCTTCTTAGATGTTAAACTAAACTCTACATCCAAAGCTTGTATGTCCTAGTTTCTTTTACTATGACTTTTGAGCAGTTTCTGCCTCTATCCTGCCTTTGTTAGGCGGGTTTCTGACCCACTCAGAAAATTATACCAAATGGTTATTGAACAGAAAAGGTGAAACATGATTAATATTCTGAACATGCAGTTAGCCAGAAAAACGGGAGAAGCAAGCTGTTTTCTTCTCTTACACAGAAGCAAGGAGAAAAAAAATCTATCAAGACTGAAAGACTGTAGATTGTTTTGTCTAGGGATGGGAGAACTGAGAGGAAACATCAGAGTGGTCTTCAAAGAGAAGAAAGGTTTCTACAATGACAAAAGGAATCCTTGATGCCACGACCTTTGCGTAAGAAGCAAATGTAATTGTATCAAATTATACAAGCTGGAAATTTAGGTTAGACATCAGAACAGACATTACAATAGCAAGGATAATTGAGCACTGGAGGAGACTATGAAATAACCACCAGAGAAGGTTTTAAAAAACAGTCTAGACAAGAAACTGCCTGGAAAGATATGGCTGCAACTGAAGCTGAGTAATGGACTAAACGCTCTCTTAAAAACCAGTGCTTTTTAATGACTTGGTGATTCCCTATAGACTTATGGCCTATTCATGCCCTGAATATTCCCTGGAAATAAAACTAAACACCCAGAAGTAATTAATCTGTATTTTAGAATAAAACAACAGATACTTAAATTTTTTCTCCTGACCAAAAACATAAGTGGGAAACCTTGATCCATGTTTTGCATCTGGCAGTACCAGCAAGTACCCATCCTCTTGCTGCTCACCTGTAACCCTGCAGTGTTTCACAGTCTGCTGTGTTCTTCTGGCACAAAGACCTACCACAATGTTTTCCAGAATGTCTCATTTAGCCCAGAGTGGTCCACATTTGTTCCTAGAATGGAAATAAGGTAATTGGCAGAGACAGCAGCAGAGCTGTCAACAATTTAGTCATTTTATTAATGACTATACAAGTGTTTCATCTCATATATCATGCAACTATACTTATGATTGCCTAACTTCAATGACACCAGAAGAGAAAGGACAGCCCAATACAATGGCAAAAGAAGAAAAACAAGCTCTTCCTTTAAACATGATCAAAAGATTTTGATTTCATGGCTGGGTTGCTGTTGTCTGTGAAGAGATCCTTATCATGCTGCATGTTACATAAGCCAGCACTGGCAGCAGAAAACAGTGGACTAAAAAAAACTCTGGAAGAAAAATGCACAGCTTTCATGCACTGAGATTGCACAAAAATTTGTAGGTAGAAAAAGCATTTTAGGAGAACAAAACCCTCTATATTCAGAAGAACTACATGCAAATCTCTGGAATTCTTGCCTTGGTTCTCAGGAACTGCCAAGCACAGCCTTCTAATGTCTTGATGTGCATTTTCTGGCTGGAGCCAGAAAGTCAGCATTCAGAAGCTGTATCTCCTAAGTGCCCAGTTTTCTCGGCACACATCTGTCTGCATTTTGCGTTACTGAGGGACTCTAGACCAGCATTAACACACAGAAAAGCCCACCTAGCTTTTGAGACACGACAAAGTGATTATCTGTGATAAAGGTGCTGTGATTTTACCCAGCTGTAGAAAGGAGCATAGGATATTTCTGAGAGATCATCCCAGACAACATGTGTAACTGGGAGCCAGAGAAATGTGGGCACAGCAGGTCAAGTCTTGGTGAAAATCCTGAACTGCCTTGCACAGATCACTTGACAGTTTGAGAAGAACTGCCCCCAGCAGCCTCTGTAATTTCCTTTGTAATATTTCCCAAGGGAAAAAAATTATCAATTAAAGATCTTATCCTAGAATTTCTGCTGCATCTCCAACACAGACAAAAACCACCAATATGAACTTGCCTGTACCTTCAAGGAGTGTGAGTAAGTTCCCATGTGAAATAACCCTCCAGCAACAGTGTCTGGAATGCTTTTGCCTTCCTACCTGCAAAGCAGCAGGAACAGTGGTGTGTGATTACGTGACTTTTCACTGGGCTGTGGCCTTCCCAGCTAGGAGCACAGGCAAACACAAAAAAAAAGGCCAAAGCTTGGGTCAATTACGCCATGTGTGATGGTCTCAAATGACTGTGACATATTGTGTATGATATGTACTGGGTCAAGAAGAAAGTGTTTTCCTCATTGTCCAATATTTGGCTTCCACAGAAGTTCTTAAGTTCTGGCCATTTTTCTCTAACAGCTGTGAAAAAACCAAACCAACCAAGCAAAAAAAATCCACTCTTTTTTTTTATTGCCACACTTTACTTCAGAAATATCCTCCTAGGATGATGCGTGCATTCCACTTTTAGCCAGCATCTCTGCCATAATAATATCACAGTGACATAGCATTTATTGAAAATGACAGTCTGACAGATGGTAGGGCAAACCCTTTAATCCTAGTTCTTGACAGTGTAGTACATTGCACATCTGATGCCAAAGAAAGTTCTGCTCATGTATGCAAAAACATGTGCTCCCTGAAGCCTTCAAACTCCTAAAGAAATGATGGAGGTGTTTCAGTTGCAAAAAAACACCATGCACTCTCAGATGATCAATAAAATGTCTTTGGTTTGATAGACATTACATGATATAGCACCTTACTAGCTGAAGAGTTAGACAGAAAAGAAGAGGGAAAGAAAAAGACATATTTTGAGAAGTTTTCAAAAAGTTCCTTCCATGCAGCTGTCAGGACACAGCAGCTGACTGCTGTAAGAGGCTACAGGAGATCACACAGCACATACAGGAGAACCGGGGGATCAGGTCCAGCTAGCATGAGTTCATGAAAGGCAGGTTCTGCTTGACTGACCTGATCTTCTGTGACAAGGTGACATGCCCAATGGATGAGGAAAAGGCTGTAGATGCTGTGTACCTGGACTTTAACAAACCCTCTGACATCATTTCCCACAGCATTTGCCTGCAGAAACTGCTCATGGCTTGGACAGGTGCGCTGCTCACCAGGTAAAAACTGTCTGGATGGCCGGGCCCAGAGATGGTGGTGAATGAAGTTACATCCAGCTGGCAGCCAATCATGAGTGGTGTTCCCCAGGGCTCAGTACTGGCACCAGTCTGGTTCAATATCTCTATTGATGATCTGGATGGGGGCCTCAAGGGCACCCTGAGTCAGTTTGCAGATGACACCAACTTGAGTGTGAGTGTTGATCTGCTGGAAGGTAGGAAAGGTCTATGGAGGGATCTGGACAGGCTGGATTGATGGGCTGAAGCCAGCTGTATGAGGTTTATCAAAGTGAAGTTCCCAGTCCTGCATTTGGGTCACAGCCCTCTGCAACACTACTGACTTGGGGAAGAGTGGCTGGAAAGCTGCTCAGCAGAAAAGGACCTGGAGACGCTGGTCAACAGCTGGCTTAAAATGAGCCAGTGTGTGCCCAGGTGGCCAAAAAGGCCAGTGGCATCCTGGCCTGTATCAGCAATAGTGTGGCCAGCAGGACAAGGGCAATAATCGCCCCTGACACTGGTGAGGGCACACCTAGAACCCTGTGTTTAGTCCTGGGCCCCTCACTACAAGAAGGACATTGAGGTGCTGGAGCATATCCAGAGAAGGGCAATGGACCTGATGAACGTTCTGGAACATAAGTCTTACAAGGAGCTGCTGAGGGAGCAGGGGTTGTTTAGCTTGCAGAAAAGGAGGCTCAGAGGGGACCTCATCACTTTCTACAACTGAAAGGAGGTTACTCCCAGGTAAAAAGCAGTAAGACAAGAGAATACAGGCTGAAATTGTGCCAGGGCAGGTTCAGATTAGGTATCAGGAAAATTTTCTTCATTGAAAGGGTTTCCAAGCACTTGTCAGGAAAGTGGTGAAATCACCATCCCTGAAAGTGTTCAGAAAACACATAGATGTGGTACTTAGAGACATGGTTTCATGGTGGACTTGACAATGTCAGGTTAATAGTTGGACTTGATGATCTTAGAGGTCTTTTCCAACCTTAATTATCCTATGAGTCTATGAGATAAAATGGTCTTTCATGGAACATATTTCAGGTCATCAAGTGCCAGAATTAAGAAATCAGAAAAATAAGACACACAAACAATTTCTCTCTTCACTACAGAGAAAAATGCAAATTTTTCCCACATAACAATAATTAGGCTGAAAGGAAAAAAAAAGGTAAAACCCAGCAACAATACCCTGTTTAGGGTTTTTTTTTTTCTGCTTATTTCCATATAAAACAATAAGGATACATTCAAAATGTAGGGTAGAAAATATAAATTACGAATGATTTGACAATCCTTTCTCTGAATCAGAATTTTACTTCACAATTACTGTCCAAATTAAACTTACATGCTTAAATAGCACAACATAACATATCTTTGGGATTCTATGCACTGGAGGATCATCAGAGGAATTTCCAAGCCAAGTAAAAGGCTTTGCAAATAAATTGCATGTGCATGACTGAAAACCTGTAAGGAGCCACCATGTAACTTAAACACTGATATAAAATTTTTTTGGACCCTTGTGCACAGAAATGACATCGAACTCATGTAGGATGGGTTCTCTGTTTGGAGGCAGTAGAACCATACTTTTTCTCTGTATCTCTCTAGTGGTTCTCTCCCACAAGCCCATCTTCAATTTTCTCCTAGGTTCTCTCAGATTTTCTTTGTATTTCCAGCTTATGATGGTTTTCCATGGCATTGACCAACAGTATGTTCTTCTCACCTGGCTTCTTCTGTGTCAGGAATGTTCCCCATCTGCAGATAAATTTGAAAGCAAGAAAATTTTAATTTTCTGATTAAATTTTAACTTTAATAATATTAATTCTATATAATAAAATATAATATTTATATAATGTTATTTTTAATTAGATTTTAATTTTATAGTTAAATATTTTATAAGAATAAAAGAACAGCTGTAATGGATCAAAGCAAAGGTTCATCTAGCCTAGTATGTTCTACAACGGGAAGAGGAATTTAGCATTGTGGGTGCTCCTTGTTTTTGAATTAGAAGCAGCTAAAAGGATGGAGGCAACTGTCCCATATTCTTAGTCAAAGAGCATGTGACATATCTCCAGAATGAACAGAGAAGGTCTTCTTTAAGCAAGCAGCCATCTGTATGCAAAAAACCATCCATGTGATTTGTCCTCAGTACACCCCTACCATACATCAGTGAATCAGTTACGAGCTGACTCCTTCCAACCGTTTGCGGCTTCTCGTTTGTGGATTCATGCCTTGCCTAAATTGAAATCAGCAGGAGCATCTACTCCTAGACATAATCTGGCTGTGTCAGTTGCCAACAGCAATTACAGGAGCTCATGGGGAACATTGGCTGCAGGTTACTGAAACAGATGTCAGTTGTAACAACACAGGCATGAGACTGAATTTCAGAGTGCAGCAGCCCAAGGTGCCATGTGCAAGCTCCAACAGGTCCAGCCACAAATCAGACCACTGCCTAAAAAATCACAATTTGCAACCATCATTCAGATTCAGAGCAAGCCCTACTTTCATCTGCCTCATGGAATCACAAACATATTGAAGTATTAAAATGCTTTTCTATTTCCTATTAAGGCTTTCTAACCTTAACAGAGGTATAAAAAGTAGATAGGTGGAGATGAGACAACAAGCAATTAGAAACACAGGCTCATTGCCATTGCAGGAGGACAGTCACTCTAGGAATAAGGCTAATAAAATTTAGAGATTAATTGTACTGGAAGCCTTTTTTAAAAATTTATCAAATTTTAAAGCAAATGCCAAGAAATGTTTCTGAAAGGTTTTGCTATTATCACTCACAAATGTGCACCCTTTATAATTCATGTCTCTGCTCTGCATAGGTGAAAAGAGGAAAACATTTTGAAAATGACAAATATGCTTATCCAAATAATCAGTACAGTCCTGTCTGCCTCATGTCCACGTCTTCCCTGAGCCTGCCTGCCCCACTTTGTTTTCTATTCAATCTTATGGCCACAAGCAGAGTCCTCTGTCCTTCCAAGGTAAAAACCACTAAGGGGAGAGCAGGATCAACATAGCAGAGTGAGTTTTACCACAGCTTACACTGTAGCACAAGTCAGGCCTGGGTCTACAAGTTCTTCAAACTCTTTACAAACACACTGGTCGTCCCAGCTCCCAAAGTATATTCTGTACTCTCTCAGAGTACCCTTTCTCCCCTAGGGAAAGCCACAGGAGGCGATATGTAGCCTGTTTTCTGCATTATCTAAATACCCTGGGGGAGTGCTAGGACAGCATGAAGAAAACAGCTCCCCACATACTGGCTGTTGTCCCACTACACACAGGCAGCAACCAACCTGAAACTTCTGAAAGGAGTTCAGCACAAAGTACGTTTTCCACTAACAGCCAAAACATTCATATCACTGATAACACACAAATTAACTGAAAACTGTCTTTAGCTTCTGTCTGCATTGTTCAAACCAAGTCTGGGAGAGGCCCTATCCTTCCTGCCAGAGAAGGACTTCAAGCACTGTAAAGCCTCGGCAGGGAAGGAGTATGAGAGGAAGGTGGAAAGAGTGTGATCTTTAAGGATGACAAACTGAGCATGGAGAGGCAAACTCATAAAGCCTTGTGTGCAAACCCTTAACCAAAGAGCAGTGGCACCCTAACTCCCTGCTCTGGTTAGGTGTATCGCCTGTGCCACACTGACATCCATGCCCACAGGGAGAGAGGTTACTCTTGTTGTTGAATTGTCTGCAGGTGCAACTCCAAGTGTCAGGAAAGCTCAGCAAACAGCAGCCATCCTAAATATTTGCCCGTGCTTTCCAGCTTTTTCTACTTTGTGACTATTTGATTTGTCCCCCTGTGCTCCTGGAAAATGCAGGAGATGCTGGAGTGGTGGATACTTTCTGCCTGCTCTGCCTACCTAAGTCAGATCCTGGCACAGTTTCAAGCTTGCCCAAGTGCCTGCTAAAAACATTTAAACCCAAAGGTAATGTCAACCACAAATGTATTTTCTTTCACAAACTGCACTAACTTTGAGGTGAATTAAGACATGTACATTTTTTCAAAATCTGTGCTAGTATTATCCCACCTGTAGAGTATGAATAGATTTTATAGGTTTTGAAGTAAATGGGTTGCATTTTGTATATTTTTAGATCTAAAAATATAAATACGTATTTGGAAAGCCTGAAACTACAAGGACTTTGTTAAAGAAATACAGGATACAGTGTTAGAGAGACAGGGACAAATCTCAGGTTTTTCACCTCCTCTGCTGCTGATCACCACCCTCTCTTGGCAACAGAGATCTGACAAGTCAAATAAAATAACAAACTATTTTACACACACACACATATACGTATATATATGACATACATGCCAAACCATTAGTTTGGTACAATAAAATATACTTTCTGGAGGCGTTATCATGTCCAAATAGTCTCTCATCCCACGTTTTATCATGACTGTCAAAAGCCAAAACAGTTTTAAGACAAATCAATTTCTAAAGGGAACATTTAACTTTGTTACAATTTATCTCTCTCAAAGTTCAAAATTACACTAACAAGTTTATGAGAATGATGAGTGCTTTCCAGTGACAAAGTATGAGGGAAGTTTTGATTGGTCCCAGGATAGGGGTAGAATGGGTGGGAACAGCAACACACCTGCATTCCCATAGGAGATTCCTAAGTCATCATATGAGCACAAAAATCTCACCAAAAAAGCAGTCAGTTATATACTAAGAGAGAAAAAGGGTTTGTAATGGGAGTCACCTGGAGATCAGCTGTTTTGTCTCTGAAACAGGTGCATACACAACCTCAAATTGTCAGTCAGCAGAGAACAGCCCACCCTCTGGTGACAGGCAGCTGCTCTTGTTTGTAGAGATTACAAAAAAAGGAATTCTCCTGGGAGAAGAATTTGTTTAAGCCTTCTCTATTTTCTCAGCTCTTTTGTAACGCCCCCAGGTTGGGCAAGAACCATTATCTTCCATTTCAGGAAACAGTGAACCAGGCAGAACCCACACTTCAGCAGCTGCACTGTGCAATAACCATTTTCTAAGCTCTGCTTGATAGTGGGCTGCTGCAGATAAGTGTGAGTAGACTGGAAAAGTCTCTAGTTAAAACGGTAACACAGAAAATACCAAGTGAGGCCAGATAAACACCCATCTGATCTGCTCAAGCCATGCCCCAGCCTATACAGAGAGCATGGCCCCCAAGGCAGAGGACACCAGCAGAATTTCAAAAAATAAATTTCTATGTATCGAAAGAAATTAGCTGTAAAAAACCAATATATGAATCCCACTTTACTGGAGTCTTTGATATAGCTATGGATACTAATTTATTTATGTTTCAAGGAGTCTGAAGGTGATTCTTTGTGTTCGATGCCAGCTGTTGGAACGCAGAGAGGCGGCGGTCGGGCCGAGGAACACGAAGAATTCCGGGGCTCTCCGGGCGCTGCGCGGGCCGCTGCTGGCACCTGGCGGCCGCACCGCGCCACCGCCCCGCCCGGCGCAGCCCCAGCACTCACCCTGCCCGAACAGAGGCACCTGGGGAGCAAAAAAGGCTAAAAAACCCCCCAGAGCTGCTGTTTGAAACGTTTACTCAATACACTGATAATAGGTCCAAATTACATTTCTTGAATATGTTTTATAATTCTGATCTCTCCAAGCTTTTCTAAAAAAAATAAAACAAAAAAAAAAAAAAAAAAACCAAAAAAAAACCAAAAAAAAAAAACCAAAAAACAAACCATAATGCAAAAGGCAAAGTCCATTGGACAAAAAAAGCAACAATCTTAAATGGGATGCAACATGATTTTCTTTTCAAGTATTAATAAAAAAACATTTACCATGACTTCTCTGGTTAGCTCCCATCATCTTCGAATACCTAGCATGAAACCTTAAATCCTAGTTTACTTTTGCACAAACACAGTCAAATGAGAGTATTTTCATGAGCACTAAGGACTCACAAAGTTTCTTGATACTCATAAATAACATACACCCAGAAACACACCTAAGCACTCAGCTGACTGGCATAGAATGGCCTGGCTGCAAAACCAGGGAACCTATTTTCCATCTGGGTGGCTGGAATAGCATGGAGTATTTAACACATCCTGTATATTTCTGTGCCCAGTCTAAACTATGTACTCTGAAAGGAGCAGGCTTTAACAGCAGCTGAGAGCACCATCAGCAATTTCTCTCAACACCCCTGCATACATCAAGAATGTTCCATACTGCAGGGGCACAGCCAACCTGTTCATGCACCCATACCTATGAGGCAGCTGACACATCAGTAAAAGGGAAAGATCTGATCTGGAGGGAGTGTAGCAGGCACCCCTGCCTGCTTTTTCTGGCAGAGAGACTTGTGGAGAAATATCCTGGCACTTCAGGAGCACAGGAAAATAATCAGCATCAGATCTCTCTACATGGCAAAATGAAGTAGGAGCAAGTAGCAAACTCCCACACTGAACCCCTACTCCGAAGAAGAGTTCACCAGCAAAAAGGTAACAGGCTGATGATAAATACTCTCCTCATCACCTTTATTGTTTACTCTGTAGTGACCAACTGTTATGTTCATAACCAGCTGGTACTGAGTGACTACTTTGGTACAGACTCCACCAGAATCCATGTAGGTAGCACCGACACTTTTCAAGAACAAAAATGGAAAACAAAAGCATAGGGTACTTACCTGTTACTACATAGAGCTTCACAAACTGACTCAAAGCCTTGCCTATGAAAATTAAGATGGTGCTAAATATTAGACAGATGCTTCACTTGTGTCTCTGGTGACACAGTCCTGGCATCACAGAATCTAATGTTTCCTATTTCACTGAAAAATGGTTCCACTGGGATTGTTGCAAACAATAAACCCAAAAGACATTACATGCCATGTACCCCCCAGCTCATAGAAACATGGTGAGATCTAACCAGGGAAGTTTTGAAGAAAGCTGTGACAAGTACAGGGATGCAATGCACATGTCAAACTACCTTCAGTCGTTGTGAGAAATAAGCAAAGCTGCCAAGTGGATTTGGTCCCCTCAGGCTTATGTCCAGAAGACAAATGAAGTTACCAGAAATTCAGTCTGCCTTAATGGCAGGAAAACAGCAGGCTATTGACCCTGTGGCATTAAATGAAGTACCAGGCTTAACAACCACTGTTTTCACATTCTTTCAGAGTTCTGAAAATTAGGAAAAAAAAAAAAAATCTTCACAGCAGTTTTTCCCGGTCTCCCCACAGTTATCACCCTCTAAAAGGCTTCAGCTGCTATGTTATTTTGTATCCTTATTCTTGACTGCACAGGTGTTACACAGCAGAACTGTGGTGGTCGACCCTGGCTGGACACCAGGTGCTGACCAAGCCATTCTATCACTCCCCTCCTCAGGAGGAGAGTGTGGGAAAAAAATAAGACGGACAAAAAAAACCTCATGGATCAAGATAAAGGCGGTTTGATAAAGAAAAGGCGGGACATGGAAGCGAATGAAAACACAAGATTTATTCTCTAGTTCCCATCAGCAGGCGATGTCCAGCTATTTCCCAGGAAGCAGGGCTTCAGTGTGTGTACCAGTTGCTTTGGAAGACAAACACCATGATAACAAATGCCTGGCTCTCTCCGCCCCACCCCCTTCCCTCTCCAACCTTCTCTTAGATGTTGTATCTGAGCAGGTATCTTACAGAATATCCTTTGGTCAGTGGGTCAGCTGTCCTGGCTGTGTCCCCTCCCAAGATCTTGCCCACTCCCAGCCTCCTGGCCAGGGGGAATGCTGGAGAGACAGCCTTGATGGTGTGGAGGGCTACTCAGCAGCAGCCAAAACACTGGAGTGTTTGTTATTGACACCTTTCTAGCCACCAATGCAAAGCATAGCACTGCGAGAGATGCTATGGGAAAATTACTCCACCTCAGCCAGACTCAATAAAAGTGTTCAATTCAGCAAGGTAATAAGCATGAGTCTTTTTCTTAAAGTCTTTTCATCAATTCCTTGTTTCTCAATCTCTACATTTAAAGCCTTGGCAAGTACTTTCATTGCAACCTTTTTGTTTTGTTCTCAGAGTCTTTCTTGCATGTCAACGCCCATTTGAGTAATTTTCCTTCATAGGAAAGGTCCCAGCTTTGTCCAGGATCCTTTGTTCTTCCAACTAAATCAGAGGGAATCTAAAGGAACAGCTACCTTGCTAAAAGTCTGGATTCACCTGAAATTGAGGTGGTCCTCCTCAGATAAAACTCTATGTAGTTTGGGTACTATTGAAGTACATCCAGTATAAATTCAGTCACTTAAACACAGGTTTAAAAAAAGCAGCACAAAAGCCATCTGATCATAGTAGATGTATACAAATCAGATCACCACGAGTAAATTAATTAATACTTAAAAGAAAGGGCCATTTAGACAACAAAAGAAAAAAAAATATTACAGAAAGACTGTTTCCAAAAGCAACAGATACTGATAATAAATATTATAACTGTGAGAGTTTGAAATCTTTATTTATGCTACTCAATGAAATGTAATAAGGAACTAACTTGTTTTTTTTTTTTTAGCAGCATCTTAATTAGCAATCGTTAGCAACAACATTCAGTGCACATAGAGCATTTTTCATCTGCTACTGATTAGAAAGGAAAATCTGAAGAATGACTTGGAAAATCACATCCTAGATATTAGCATACTAACAATGGGAATAAGAACTGAATGTGTTTACAAAAGACAGGGAATTTCTCTAATAGAAGCAGTTGATAACATTGTCAAGTTTGCTAAAAGGCAACAGACAAGCTGCTATTTCAAATTTAGAGGCAGTAGGAAAAAGGACAAGTTCCACTGGGTGTAGAACAGTACGTCACATATTCTCAGACCTCCAGGAGAACAGGCAACAAGGGGGAGCCTGTTACCTGAATTTTAAGAGTTTTTATGTAGTGACAAAAAAAAAAAGGATTTTCAAATCGTGGAAATCAACAGAGCCTTTGGGGGAGGGGTGTGATTTCAGGCCTGTAGGTACCCAGGTGTATAGTAATACCAAAGAAATGTGTTAACTAGTCTGCTGTATGCAGAAGTAGTTTACCACTGAGGTGTTACACATGATCCACAGAGGTAGGAAAAAACCAGAATTGAAATCTAGAGGTAAAACTTAGATTGTTACATAGAATCTGAAAATCACTTCCACTGCAAGTATACTCTGAAACAATGAGAGCAGCAGAGGCTCAGAGCATGACTCAAGAAATTGTGCAAAACACTATTCTTTAGGACCTGGTAAAATTTCTGAGATAAAGACTTTATCAGAAGAACATGCATGAATTAAAATTGTTTATATTAGAAAGTTAAATTCAAATGAAAGGTGGGTTTTGAAACAAAAGGTATTTTTATCAGTTGCCTGCTAAGCCCCAGAGAACTCAGAAGGACATATTTTTCCCCTCAAGCTTGCAAACACACCTTTCATGCCCTTGGCAAAGTATTTCTCAATCTTTCTAAAGCTTGCTAGACAGGCTTGCAGAATCACAGCGTATACTGAGTTGGAAGGGACCCACAAGGATGGATCTTAAGTGAATGAACTGTATGGGGATCAAATCCACATTAAAACACTGGCATTATTAGCATCATGCTCTAATAAACTGAGCGAATCTCAGTCTTGCCAAAAAAATGTATCATTATGCTCATGTAGGACCCCATATTTCTTCTCTTTTTTCTTTTTTTTTGAAATAGAGTCTACTTTATTAGCTTCCCTTCTTCTACCCTTCAATCATGTTTTTCTTCAGACAATTACACTTCTGCCCAGTAAACAGATTGATCCTGGTCTTCTATTACACATCTGTTTAATTATAGCTTAGCTAAGGCTATGGAATTACTTGACTGCTTTTAAAGCAAAAAGAGAATCACAGAGCCACAGAATTGTTAGGGTTGGAAGGGACCTCTGGAGATCATCTGGTCCAACCCCCCTGCCGAGGCAAGGGTCACCTTGAGCAGGTGACACAGAAATGTGTCCAGGTGGGTTTTTGGTCTCCAGAGAGGGGAAACTTCATGACCTCCCTGGGCAGCCTGTTCCAGTGCTCTGTCACCCTCAAGGTAAAGTTCTTTAGCTCAAGGTGGAATTTCTTGTTTTAGTTGATGGATGTTACTGTTTGTCCTTCTACTGGGCACCACCAAAAAGGATCTGGCACCATCCTCTGACACCTGCCTTTGAGATATTGATATGCATTGATGAGACCCACTCCCAGTCTTCTCTTCCAGAGACTGAACAGGCCCAGCTGCTGCAGTCTCTCTTCATAAGAGAGATGCTCCAGACCCCTCATCCTTTGTGGCCTCTGCTGGACCCTCTCCAGTAGCTCCTTGCCTTTCTTGCACTGAGGAGGCCAGAGCTGGACACAGCACCCCAGAAGCGGCCTCACCAGGGCTCAGCAGAGGGGTGGCATCACCTCCCTCGACCTGCTGGCCACACTGTTCCCCATGCATCCCCTGGCTTCCACTGGCCCTCCTGGCCGCCCGGGCACTGCCGGTTTATGGTCAGCTTGTGATTCACCAAGACGTTGATGCTTCACCTCATTAATTTTTTCCAGCAACTACGCACAGCTTCTTTCGTAGCTGCATCACGTAAATATTTAAGTTACAGGGGAACCTTTTCCCATTAAGATCTCAGAGTGCTCCGCAGCAGGGAGGCTCCAAGAAGAGGTTGTGCACAGCCGTGCTGCAGGCTGGAGCGCCCCGAGCCCCGGCAGCTCCCGGGCTCCTCGGCTGGAGTCGGACGAGCGCTCCCTCGCTCCCGCCCGCAGGCGCCCGGAAACGGAGGGGGAAGAGGAGCCCATTTCCCGTCCTCGCCTGCCGCTTCCGGGTCGCGCGCCGCGTTCCGCTGGAGGCGGCGGGGCGGGAGCTGCGGGGCGGGCGGCGGTCCCCGTCCTCCTCCTCTTCCTCTTCTTCTTCATCTTCCTCCTCCTCGTCCTGGTGCCGCTCGTGGCCGCCGCGGGCTGTGCCGGGTGAGCGGGGCCGGGCAGGTGCGGGTGCCCGCGGGCGGGGGCAGGGGAGGCCGCAGGGCCCGGGGCTGCTGTGCCGGCGGCGTTTCGGCTGCAGGTCTCATCCTCTACCAGTGTAGGTTTATCTTCCCCCCCCCCCCCCCAATCGCCAACCAAAACCAAAAAATAAGTGGCCTTAGCCAAAATCCGCGGTGGTTCTGGTGCTGTCCGCGGGTTCCTGCTCCCCGTGTTCCCACGTAAAATTGCTGGGATTTTGAGAGGCCGCCCTAAAGCCGCGGAGTCTATTCCTGCTGGCCTGCTTTTCCTCCTCGGGGATGTGCGTTAACTCCTTTGGGTGTCTGTGGAGTAGCGTTTCCTCGGCAAAGGTGAGTGTGACTTGTCACGGCACAGCTGTCCAGGGAGAGGAAGCGGCAGAGGCAGCACACGGTGATGATCACTTTCTTCCTTGTTTAGTGGGACAAAATGGTACCTTCTTAAAGTACTTTAATTCACATTTGTTTTAAAATCACTGGGTCAGCTGAGAGTAGCGTGGACATAGTTGGCCCTAGGCTTCTGGTAGCTGTTGTGTTCTGGCTAATGCCGAGCACACCCACACCTGGGAACAGAAGACTAACACATCACAAACTGGTGAAAGAGCCTCAGTCTTTCGGGTAATTACCTGACTTTGTTAAACAGAAACTCGTGGAAAAAAGAGTTTCACTTATATGCAGGAGATGCTTTTATACTTCTAGCAACCAAGCTTACTTTCTGGATATTAATCTTAAAAGTTGATACAATTGCACTCAAAATAAAGTCCTTTAAATTTCTATTTAAAGTTATGTGACAAAGAAAAAACGTGACCTCGTGAGTATTTTTTTCTGTGAATTGCAAACATTTCAAATATCTCTAACGATTTAACATTTCTTTTTGCAGATTAATAAAGTTACTGAAGCATTGTTAAGGAGCTAGAGTGGGAGTGAAAGGAGTCTTAATTATTTAGTCCCAGTTAGGTATTTTGACTATAGAAACATGGGATTACTCTGGGTCTTGTTTTGGAAGTTTTAGGCATTCAGCTGGTCATAAGAAACAGGAATTAATCTTGGTATTTGAGTATTTCCTCTTTTATAATGGTAACACTTGACCAAAATACTGAAGTTTAAAATGGCTTGTTCTCATCTTGTTTTAGCTTTTTCTTATAAATTGCTTTAAATTAGTTTGTGGATTTTAATAAATATTTTGACTGTAATCGATCATTTGGATTCTGTGGCTTTTCTTTTGATTGTCCAACTTGAACTAGAACTGCAAGAGTGTGGTATGCTAATGCAAGTCATCAGTATGAAAGATGATTTTTTATCTCCTCTCTAATCTAAGAGTTTTACAACTACTCTTGTGGTTCTTATTTTTAAAACTTCAACATTTTCTCCAGGTTTAAGTTTATTTTATCATACAAGTTCCTCACTGCCACAATGAGGCTAGTAATTCTTGAAGATTATGATCAGGCTAGTGAATGGGCAGCCAAATACATCTGTAATCGTATTATCCAGTTCAAGCCGAGTCAAGGAAGATATTTCACGCTTGGTCTACCAACAGGCAAGTTTTATTCAAAGTCTTTGTAAATAAATAAGCCTAGAACAATGTTTGTATCACTGCTAGCAGATACAGTAATTAAAAAACCATAAGTATTATTTTTGGTAATGTTCTAAATTTTTTATTTTTAAATATGGATTTGATTTCTGTGAAAAGTTGTGGTAGTTTGAGAAACTGATAAATACTAAATGAGAAACAACAGATTGTTTGTATGTTGAAAAGCATTGTAGCAAAATTTGACTGTGAATGCATTTAAATACACTAAAATGTTGTGCAGATACACAGAACAGTAGAAAAACTTTATTTAACAGGGAGTACACCTTTGGGATGCTACAAAAAGCTGATAGAATATCACAAAAATGGAGATCTCTCTTTCAAATATGTAAAGACTTTCAACATGGATGAGTATGTAGGTAAGATGTGCTATTATTTGAGAACACACTGTACTTTTTCTTTTTTTCTCCTTATAAAAACTGTTAAATACTTTGTCAAAGCACCAGTTTAGTCTAGTATGTTTGTACTTCTATATTAGACTGCTGTCCAAGCATTTTTCTCTATTTCTTTATCTACAAAAATGCAAAAATAAACACTGGTCTAAATTCAGTGTTTCACAATACTTCTGTAGACATTATATTGTCATGTAGTATTGTGACTGCATTTCTATTGAAGGCTTTACACTCTGTGTTAAGATGTATGTGAAGGGAATGTAAACCAATTACCTTGTACATGCCAACAGGAAACCTTCGTTCTCGACATAGTTTCAAATCTTGCTTTATTTGCTCAGGTTTGCCTTGCATGCCTTACACCAGTTACATACAGACTAGAATTAAGGCTGTTTGGTTAAATCTTGTCATGTGGTAATTTCACGCTAAATGATTTCAGGGCTTCCCAGAAATCATCCAGAGAGCTATCACTCCTATATGTGGAATAATTTCTTTAAGCATATTGACATAGATCCGAATAATGCCCATATCCTTGATGGGAACGCACCAGACTTGCAGGCGGAATGTGATGCATTTGAAAAGAAAATAGAAGAAGCAGGGGGGATTGATCTGTTTGTTGGAGGTATGAGGAAATGCTCTATGGTTAGTTACAATTCAAGCATGTAAACCAATTCTTTAATCACCATTTTCATAACTTGACTAAAACTCAAGATTTTTTCAATTATTGTGTAACAAAGTTCTGTAACTAACAAAGAATCAGTAAAAATACCAAAACAGAATGGTTGGTGTCCAAGTTTCTAATGATTTAAGTAAGTTTTTATTGAAAATGGGGAACCAAAAGGAAAGGATGAGTCCTTTTTTATTCATTTATAATGTTTGAGGATATGTGTTGATTCTCAGGCCTGGAATGATTTATTTTTTTTAACTTTGAAAAGGCATTGGTCCAGATGGCCACATTGCATTCAATGAACCCGGATCAAGTTTGTCTTCAAGAACAAGATTAAAGACTTTAGCAATGGACACCATTTTGGCAAATGCTAAATACTTTGATGGAGACTTATCTAAAGTACCAACTATGGCGCTAACAGTTGGTGTGGGTACAGTGATGGATGCTAGAGAAGTAAGAACTCATTTAGTTCTAGTTGCATGTGTGTTTTCAAGATTAGTTAGTATTGCTACTGGGATTGAAAGTAAAGAGACCTTTGTTTTGCAGGTGATGATTCTTATAACAGGTGCGCATAAGGCTTTTGCGCTGTACAAAGCAATTGAAGAAGGAGTCAATCATATGTGGACAGTTTCTGCTTTCCAGCAACACCCTTGCACTATCTTTGTGTGTGATGAAGATGCTACTTTAGAACTAAGAGTTAAAACTGTGAAGTACTTTAAAGGTGAGCACTGAATCAGAGGTTACATGTGTTTACGCAAAACCAACAGCTTTGAAATTACATTGATTTAAGTCTGAGCCTTCTGTAGTCACTAATGTATAATGTTATATAGCCAAAATATTAAATATTAACTTATTTCTTGTGTTTGGAAAATTGCCAGGAGGCATAATTTGTGCTACCTACATTCCAGACAAATCTACTTGGGAAGAGTATTTCCTTTGCTTCTAGTTTTAAACAATAGTTTGGTAATCTTTAATTTCAAACTGCAGCAATCTGGTGTTCCAGATTGCAGTTCTTAAGTATACTAGAAAGTTTCACTTAAAGAAAACTCAATACATTTATTAATCCTGATACATTTCCATGCTGCTTTTGCTATGTGATGTAGTGTGATGTCTAGTAAACTGTGATACAGACTTTGAAGCCACCTGAGGACATTTTTCAGGTGCAATTAGCATAACAATCTATACTGACTTTGAAAACATTTCACCCTTTTACTGTGTTTTTCGTATTTATAGTAGATATATTGGGGCAAACTTAAAGTAAGTCAGGATGTTTGATAGTAATTGAGACTTCCTACGCTGAATCTGTTTCACTGAGAGTGTAGAAGCTGAGAAAAGTAATTTCCTCCTTACTGTATTAGCACAGCACATGCAATTGTGTGACTCAGTCGTCTTTCTCACTAGCCTGGGTACCTGTAGTAGCTGAGGTATCAGAGATCAAGATTGTAATTTATTAAATTCTTTTTTAGAGCATTATATCACCAGTGCTCATACATGTATTAGATTACACTTTGGACATTTCTGTGGTTTTTACCCTGATACCTCTTGTGGCCAACTTGGTAATTTTGGATTTTTCAGTGTGCTGTTCTCTGCTATGTATTTGTGGGATAGGAGGGAGGGTTAATCTTTGCATGTATCACACTGCTCGAGAATACTTACTGTTGTTTTCAAAGATAAACTTCTCTGACTGCTTGGATAAGTTTTAAACATTATCCTGTATTTTATATAAGCAGAGGCTTTGCTTGGTAAATACAAACCTAATGTAGAATCACTAGGAATGAATGACACTGAACATTGCTTTAAAAACATCAAGGGCTACAATTTATGAATGTGTGCTATTGTGTCACTGTAATACACAGCAATAGAATTTTTTAAAAGATAATTTACTTTAAACTTGCTTAATTTTACCTACTCTCAAATCAGTGATATTTTTTCCCCTTGTAAGATGGAGAAGAAATCAGTGTGGGTCAAATTTGGAATTTTTTCTGAATCTTGATCTTCAGGTTAGACTTCTTAGGGAAGCTAGGTAGTTCTTAATACTGCTGTTTGTGGTAATGATTTACAGGGATTTTTCACCACTTAAAAATTTCAATGTGAAACTGCAATATTTTTGTTTTATAATCAAGTACCACACTGGCTGGTAAATAGATCAACCTATTCAATTTTTTTCTAACTTTCTGAAAACGTATTTATTATAGATTAAAATTATCAAGTGTACTTATGGTCTTACTGTAAAAGTGAAAATACCTTTCTTGAAGAATGAAACAGAAGATGAATTTTGAATTTACTAATTTGTCTGTGGATAAGTTAGTTCAGGATAGTTTTTTTCCATATGCATGCTCCTCTTAAAACTGTATGCAGAAATCTGTTTATTCACAGCATACTTGAATATACAGTGGGACTTTCCTTTGAAATAATTGTTTTGGCATCTATGAAGTCTGGTGCATTCCTTTAAAAAAATAATTTGTTTCTCACTGTTTTTCCTGTAACACTTTCACTAACACCATTTAAATATTCTTCATGAAGTATGGCAGAAGCAATACTTTGTAACCATTTTTCATGCATCTAAGAAGTGGGTAGTTATTTTCTTTTCATTTCCCCTTTTTAGAAGAGGAAAATACTGGTAGGAAGTTAAATGTTCTAAAGCTCAAAACATGTTTCTAGTCTGAGCAGTGTAAGCAGCTGTTACTCTTTCTGGACAAATGACTTTTATGTCAAATATATACTTAAGTTTTTGTCACTGTTACACTGAAAAGTATTAGACTTGATCTAACATCTGTATTTTATATTAAATAATCACATAGTGATTATTAATAGATGCTGCTAAGATGCCTTTTTTTGTGGTCACCTACAGCAATGACCTCAGATTGTATAGTTACTCAAATTTCACGTTGCTGCAGTGACACTAAGGTTGCCACCAGCTGCATCATGTAGCAAAGGTATTTGATTCTTGGCCACAGATAATCACTAAAATACGCAGTACTGCGAGATTTCTTTCTTGGTTTTTAAGAAAATTAATGTTACATATTTTAATTTTAGAAGTTGAATCTTTAGTTCAATGCTAAAGTGGACTTTTTACTTTGCAGATTGTGAACACTGATCATTACTGTTATTAGTCCTTAAGGTGAAATGAGGTTAAAAACCTGCCTGTGATCCAATGTCATACATACCTAGATGTAGGTAACATTTTTACTAAGTTATAGCAAACTTAAGAGGGAAGCATCTTTTTTATTCATTGCACTTCAGCATTTTCCAGAATTAAAGGAGTTGAAGAGGAAAAAAAAATAACCCCCTTAATCATAGCTATGGAGGACTTGTATATGACAAAAAAAATGTCCAGCTAGAACAGAAAACAGTTGAACTGCTGAAATTGGGTCTGCATTAAGAGTCTGGATAATTTAATTTGATTTTGCTGTCTAGGACCACAAGTACATGATTATTATAATGATAGTATTACCAGAATGCTAGAACATTGCAAAAGAACTCAAGCTGTGGAAGTCTCACTATGTGTGCATCTGATTCTTACGGCAAATTGTGGTGTGAGGGAATTACGTTGCTGTTACGCAGTTTTAAATACTCAAAAAAAAGATGTATTCAGTTCATTTGGAAGTATTCCAGATGTGCTTTATGGGTCTGTTATCAGAGAACTGTCTTGTCCCTCCTCAGCTGATACTGAGTATGTCATTAGTATGCAAGTGATACAGGAATATATCTGCTGTCTCTGATTTTGAACTACTTTAAATAGCCATTGTTGTTCTCTTCAGTGAACTATTTAAAATGTATACTTTGAAATAAACTCCAAATAAAATTATGGATAGAAGGACATGTTAACAAAGTATAACTAATGTAAAGCTGGCATTGTTGCTTTCCCCCCAAGGTTTAATGCATGTGCACAATAAGCTTGTGGACCCACTGTACAGTATGAAAGAAAACTGAAAGAAGATTGAAGAGGAACTCCATGTGGGTCAGCAGCAACAGTTTTAGGTAGCAGATGAGTTCACTGCTATGCAATATGCTGAAAACTGTTTAAAATGGGAAATCCTAGGTACTGTATTTTTAAAAAGGTCCAATATCTGTACATTCACATTCCATCTGTTTGCTGTGTTGTGCATTTTGCTTTAACATTTGGAGCTCTGCTGTTGGCTGGTACATCACTAAATGGAACAGAACAACTTGGGAGAGACTGCATGTTATGTAGAGAGGGGAAAAGCAGAGCACTTACTCTAGCACAGCAATGTAATGCATCTGCCTCGTGTTAGAGATGATGACACTTCATTTCCCAGAATTTTTAATTTTTGGCTTGGTTAGTGTAACTACATTTTGCATTTGTGTCTCTAGGCAGAATGGTTTTGGCCTTTGTTAATACTATGGACTTGTAATAGTTGTACAATTTCTACTGTGAAATGTTCTGTTTACATATATCTAATGTACACTGAGCTTTTGCACTGGGTTGCCTTAAATTTGTCTTAAGCAGTTTTTGGGCATCTCAAGTCCTGCTGTATAGTCCAGGCAAATGAAAACACAAGAACAGTGCCTAAAAATGCACCAAATTCTTGAAAGTTACAACTTGCTCCATGGATAAAAATACTAAACTTCTACCATAGCACTTTTTCCTCTCATGTATTTCAAATTACTTTAGGATTTTTATATT
Organism: Corvus kubaryi; assembly: GCF_017639235.1. Taxonomy (NCBI): domain Eukaryota; kingdom Metazoa; phylum Chordata; class Aves; order Passeriformes; family Corvidae; genus Corvus; species Corvus kubaryi. Next base: position 7,130,043 of record NW_024582073.1, read on the forward strand.
TTTGGTAATCAAGCTTTATACATATGGAAAAATGTCAATGTTCCTTCCTGGAGGTACCTATTCAATTATATAACTGATATTATAATTAAATGCCTGAAAAGAGGTTAATTTACAGGACTGTCATGTCTGCAAATGATCATTTAAAGCCAACTGTTAATCACTTTTTCATTGTATCATTATAAACATTGAGCTGTTACAAGGAATGTTATTTCCTACTTTGAGTATAAGTAAAACTTAAATATAAATATCTTAATTTCAAAATTGTTTCATTTCTAATAAAAATTGTCAAGAGTAAATACGTCAGAATTTCAGGGAGTGAGTAGGCACCGAAAGAGGAAGGTGAGAGTTTACTGATGAAGACTTTTTTTGGGAAAGCCCTTGTGTAAAATACTCACTGCAAGAAAGTACAGCCCAAGTGTAACTTCAACAATTTAGCTTTTCACCTAAATGACAGGCATGTAGTCTTTTTTTACAAATCACATTATCTCCTCAGAGTCGCATCTAGGCTCACCCTTCCCATAAATAGTCTTACAGGGTCCTTTCAAATCGGGACTGTTCTCTGCTTCTGTGAGAGTACAAAAGCATGGAAGAGTCTGTCTATAGCAGTGTAGGAAGCCAGGCCTGGTGTTTCAATTCTCAATAGTACAGTGAACATCCACACACTTAAAACAGGCTTTCAGCTTTAAGGCTGTTTATACATCTGTATTTTTGAAGCATAATGCAACATTGTAGGGGGAAAAAAGTTGAAAAGACTGCCTTGCAGGAGAATGCTGTTACAGGTAGTGTATGACTCAAAATGCAGTGTTAGGTTTGCCATTCTTACCCTTTACAGCTAAGCAAGTTTATAAACAATTATATTACAAAAAGCATGAAACTAAAAGTAGTCATGAATTTAGGTTACTAGTAAAGGAATTGAATCATGTTTTTATCTTAATGATCATCATCCTTCTTGTGGCAAAATGGAGAATTCTATTGAGGAAGCAATATTCTTTATTCCACTACACATTCCAGTCATGCCTTGCTTGGCAACCTTACCTACTAAAGCCCTTTGTGTTCTCAAGACATGCGAGTCCACAGAATTAGTGTCTTTTCTCCCTTTTAAACTACTGGACCTTCTGTGAAACACAGGCCACTTAAAATACTTGAGTATCCACCTTGAGTGCATCTGGGACTGTTTCTGCCTCTTTTCATGAACTGTTTTTGGCTGTTCTCCAGCTTGTTTCTCTTGTTAAACTATTTTTTTTTAATTATGAGTGCTATAGGATGTAATTTTTTTAAGTACTACCACACTGTTTCCATTATTCCACTCTTGAAGATACTTCCAACCATTTTATGAAATACCAGTTCTTCAGGAGAGTACCTTCCAAACTTTTAACTACTAAGAGCAAGTAAATCCTTTAAGTTGCATAAAGTTTAACCTGTTACTCTGCAGTAATGGCAAAGCAAGCATTTTCAAGTTCAGTAGGTCTTAAGAGTAAATTCTAAGTTAGCCTAGCACATCAACATTACTATTTTATTCTTTTTCTCAGTAAAATTTTAATGTATTTTCAAAGGAAAGGGGGAAAAGAAAAAGTGACTAGTGTTTGACACAAAGTACCTGATTCTAATATTTCATGTACTGTAAGAGTACTAACCAGTTCATTTAAAGTCCTTGTTCTCAAAACTGATGTATGTACAAGTCCTCTCAGAATTAAGACTAAAATTTGTACTTTTTTTCTGCCTCAGGTGACTATAGTAAGGCTAAAACAGATTCTCAAGGCAGCTTTATCCATCTATGTAACTCATACAAGTAGGTAACATACACTTGATGTGTCAGTCAGTAAGGATATTATTTACTGTTTGGATACCCTCTAGCTTACCTTTAGCTTCTGCCTTATTCCTCAGGACAGAACCAGTGCTTTCTTTTAGGTCTAGTTCAAAGGGTGGGGAGCTTGTTTTAGCTCCTTTGCTCCTTGCATGTATCCCTGCATCTGTAGTTCCTTAAATGCTAGCTTTTACAGGGAGGAATAATAAATATGTTAGAATGCCTTTATCCACAGCAGCCTTCCATTCTTCAGGGTCAGTAGCAGCAGCTTAGGTACCTTTATTAGAGGTACAGGTACCTTGTTCACATCCAGATCTTTGGCTTTTCAGTACACCTGAAACAGCTTCAAATAAAAAAAAAAAACAACCAGGCACAAACAGAGAAAAGCCCCAACAAACCATTGAAGTATCAGAATTCCCTCTTGCCTTTTTCTGTACTCTGAAACTAATACAGGTTGAAAGGGAACATGTCCTGAACGTGTCCTGTTCAATTCCATCCCTCCAAAGATTTTCCCAATTCATCTTTGTACGTAGGTCTAAATAAAACAACTAGCTTATGATTAAAGTGTAGTAACAAGCCTAAATTTAAGGGCAGACTTTCCTGGTGATTGAGTACTTTAGCAGGTATGACTAGCAATTTGTTCTCTAAAATATATTTAGTAACAAGAAATGAAGATTGTGAAGAGCTAAACTAGTCCCTGAAGATCAAAAAATAAATGCAGCTTAAAAGCTGAACTAATGGTAAACTTACACACTTCAACAAGTTTAAAATAAACAGTGTGGGACACTCAAAAAGTTTTGATTTTTTCATCTGACGTGGTTTCCTCTTCTTTTTACTTAGAGTTTGAATTGAGATGCAGGAGATTGAGTATTCTTGTTTGGACTTAGTTGTTTATTATATCTTATCAGTAACACAGATACACAGAGAGTGCCTCTTTGTTGGAAGGGTGGAAAATGGCCGTGAGTTTTACTTTTCCAAGCTTTTTAACCAATAATGAGATATGTTTTTACTTACAATCCAATTAATAACTTTTCATGTTCTGCATTGCGGAACTTTTGACCCAATGGCAGAACATTCAGGTTTGTGAAGAAGGAGGAGAAGGACGAAGACAAAAATCCACACCCAAAATCTTCCATGTTGTAACCTATTCTTACCTATATATTCTAAACCTAATTTTCTACATTTCTACATATTTCACCCAGTGACATAACTTTTAATACACAGCAACAACCTCAGTGTTACCACACAATTTAGGAAACTTTTCCCAGGGTTTTGGATTGAATACGGTGTTTCTGAGGATCACTGCCTCTCAGCACTGAAAGGCTCAAACTCAGAATCCAGGGTTCCAGCAGTTTCCCAGCATCACGATTTTCCGACAACAGCAACTTTAGAAATAGTAAAACAGGAAGCAGCTTGATGCTCTTGTGCCAACAGTTAAAACTTCAAAAGAAAAACACCAAACCATCACCAGCATTGTTTGTCTATTCATACCTTTCAGTTATTTTTATAACCTTTTTGTCATGTTTCATCTCATAGAGACCAATGCAAAAAACCCCCATAATTATATTAATTTTAAGTATTAAAAGCATGAAAACAGTGAAATGCAATGAAAAACAATACAATGCAAGCTTTTAGATGCAGTCAAGTAACTTTAATTTCATAATAATCTACAAGTATATGTACATTTTAAGTCCTTTCAATTCATCTTTCCCCACAAATTCATACTATTTGAAGTCAAGTATGTTCCCTCACAGTGATAAATCACGTATTAGCTCACTTTGCTACTGTGTGTAAAAAGCTGAGCAAATGATCAGATGTCACTGATCTCTATTTGTCAGTTTCTCTCTTTAGAACACGTATAAAGGCATCTCTTGGAACCTCCACATTGCCAATTTTTCTCATCAACCTCTTGCCTTCTGCTTGCCTCTTTAAAAGCTTCATTCTTCTTGTAATGTCTCCACCATACTGTGAAAAGAAAAAGTTTTACCAAGCTTAAACTACAGCTGCAACTATAGTACATTCCAGCAACACTAAACTCAAGGGCTTAAAAATAATCAGAAAGGCTGGTAATATTTGAGAAAAAGATGATTTTATACTCCAAATAGTTTGGCCTAAAGGCGACTAGTTAAAAAGAACAAGGAAGCAATAAGCAGATTAATTTGGACAACTGAGGGTTGAACTCTGTTACCTGAATATATACATTCCTGTAAGCCTGGCTGACACTAGACAACACATTAGATCCAAATCCCCTTGGAACAGCAGCAGGATGCCAGCTCAGATACACTGAGGCATCTTGATTAGCATTTGATGCCTACATCTACAAAAATGAACTTAAACCCGTGTACAGTGTTTAACAGACACCATCCCACAGCTGTGCCTAGCAGAAGAATTCTGTTGCAGTTGTAGGAAAAGGACACTTGTTTAATATTTTCCAATATGTTTACTTCAGAGAGTTAAATACAAGCTAAATAAGAGGCATCACAGTTTTCCAATAGCTTTGTTGTCCACAGTCAACTATTGCATATTTAAAGCTTTATTACAATGTATTACTGCAAACCTAAGTAGAAATCTAATCACAACCAAGTCTCTAAAGAAGCACATTTATACTTCCTTCTATCACCTGAAAACCAATTTAGGAAACATGAAGTTACCTATATGCCTGTGTACACACACACACATTTACTGTATGTCTACAACTATTAGAAAATGATGAGGCAACAGGAATGAACAGACACATTCAAAGTCTGTCACTGAAAAAGCCATTACTTTATCTAATCCACTCATCAAACTGCAGCAAGAGGTTGCAAGAGTTGGATTTTAAAATAAAAGCTTTAAAGTATCTATCTGTTACAATGCCACTGACACTTAAGAGCACAAGCAGAACATGTCTTTGCTAGGTTTCTAGGAAAAGATGGACCTACCATCTTAGCATGACTCTAAGGTTTGCAAATGCCAGAAACATGAAGAAAAGAGAAAAAAAACACCTACACATTTTGCCACAACATTTTTTCTGTAAGCTTTCAGCCTGCAAAATAAAATAATACATACACCTTAACATATTAGAACATCTGTATGTGAAGCTAAGTACTTGAGTTGTCAAAATGTTACTTGGTTTTCTACTAGTTTTGTAAGATGCTTTGGCATCACCACATTTCCAGGTTTTGTATACAAAAGATGAAGTTTTAAACAGAAGATGTAAATCACAGTTCTCAGTTCTAGAAATATCCCTTAGGGTGTATAATAAGTACATAAAGAAATCACAATCTTACCTTTTTATCTAGAGTTTCTGCTATGACTCACAGGAAGTGTTACATCCATGTGTATATACATATACAAACAAATTCTTACAGCACCTCTGCTTGAATTCTGACCCTTAATTATTTTACCACAATTTAAATTCTATTTAAACAGCAACAGAAAAATGTGATGAGAAACACAATATTGAGGAAATGGTTTGCTTTAAAGAAGTGTGTGCTAGGAAAAAGTTGTGTGTTCAGCTGCAACATACTTCCTTTTGAACAGCACAAATCAGTTATTTTTTTGCTGACTCACAGCAAACTGTTCCACAACTACCTAGTTTTTTTCAGTGGTAAGAAAGTTTTTCCACTGCCAAAGTGGAAGTGGACTCATGGGTGTTGCAAGTTATACTTTATCCACTAAGTGCAATGCTGACCACAAGTAATCTAAAATAAAAATACATTTTCTATGTATAAATTTAATTCAAAATGTTTATTCAATACTCACTGCTAAAATGTGGTTTTCTTTTTCAAGTAGCATATACAAGAAAAATACAAATTTATTGCAAAATCAAAGTCCTGTAGTGTATAAAACTAGATAAGACTCCACAAGTCTGTACTTTACACATCTTAAAATATGGTCAGAAAAAAAAGGGGAATAGAAGGGCTTCACTTACGTTTCTCTTGCAATGATTTTCTTGCCAATGGCAGCCTGGATGGCTATTTCAAACAACTGTCTAGGAATAGTCTCTTTTAAACGTTCACACAGGAGTTTACCAGCAGCACGTGCCTTATCACTTAAAAACAAAGTCAGTAACATTAAAAATATATTCACAGACCAAACTGTTTGATTGAAGGATTTTAGTAGAGGTTTTCCTCTTCTTAACTCAGAAGATGAGCTGATCACATAATTTTTACATCTAATAAGTAGTCTCTGTATGTCACCCATTTCATACTAACAGGTGATAAGACTGTATTAACTTCAGTATATAACATCATATAAAGTGTTTATAAAAAATACCCTGATTATCCATCACACTGAAGACATTCTGAATATTGTCACAGCTCAGCTTCAAATGAAATTTTAAACTAGGTCAAGAAGAATTTTCATTAATTGTAGGCCCAAGAAGTCAAAATATACATATTACAGAATGCTTTAAAAGTCTGGTTTTATATCACAAGAAAAAAATTAATTAACATACTCTTGTCATCTGCTAATAAAAATTACCCAACTATATTTAGCATCTGCTAAAATATGCTTCAGGTTTTGGAAAGAGAAAACAACAGAAGATCTAAAGAAGCTACTAACAGATACTTTCATAAGGCATTAGAAAGAAATGGGTCTATTCTCTTCAAAAATATCCATATTTAGCAGACATTTTTTACCAACATACATGTTTTCAGGTAGCAACAATGTGACTCCTTGCTACTTGTATAGAGCAAACTGTTTAAACATGAAGTAATCAAGTGACATTCATTGAGAATTCCAATTTTAAGAGGTACATACAGTAAGAATAAATAAGTATCTTAATAGTGAGCTTACAGTAATCTCTGTAATACTTTTTCTATAAATATAATTCAGCATAATTCTTACAGATGCAGATTTTACAGTGGGAAGACTGAGAATACTGCAGCAAGAGCAGAATGAATGCAACTGCAAGTTTTAAAAAAACAACAATTTAAAGCTAAAAGGTTATCAATTTTAGTGAGTTAAACAGTTCAGGGTACAAGCTAAAGTGACCAAGAAAGACATGTTAAAGCAGTAACTAACTTTTGCAAGGTGGCCCACTCCATTTTGCACCATTTCAGAGTAAGACATGCAGGTAGATTGCTAAACACTGCATGCTTATGAGAAACATAGCAATTGTATGCAAGAGAGTTCCTCCCCTTCAGCCCCATGATCCTTCTGAACAAGGCAAGGGGTTTATTTTCCTATGTCAGCCTTCTGGAATTACAGAATTCCAAGGACTTCAATATTGCAGTTATGTAAAAAAATATGAAAATATACAAATATTTAGCAACTACAAATTAGTATTTTAAGAAGGAAAACCAAACAACCCACAAAAGTTTATCTAGGGATGACTGAAAAGGGATGCTGGAGTTACAGAAGGGAGCCTTGTAAAAACTTTGAGAAGAAAGGGGAGAGGCTGGAAACAGGAAAGACATTATTCTCATCTCTAATGCCTCAGAGACTCATAGAAACTGAATCATTTTAGCAAAAAAATTCTGAGGTAATTGCATCCAGTAAATATTTACATTCTCCTAGTACTAGTCCGGAAACAAGTTAACAACAAACTTCTATGGAACAGGAATGACTGGGAGAACAAAATCATTTTTTGTCAGTATTAAGTACCATAAATGAATCATTGGCATCTCCTAGATTGGTCTGTACTTAATTTTTCCAGGCCTTCAGAAGATTGGCATTTTGCATTTCTTTCTCTCTGCCCTACATTTTCCACAAAAATATGATATCCAGTACTTAAGCTGAGGAGGGGAAGTAAAAAATTGCTATTAATTATGGTATATATTTCCTAATTTTTATATTACAAAATGCTTCTCTTTTTCAGTGGCGATGAAGGTGGTCATATGGCAAAATCTTCAATGCTCATACACATTTGACATATTAGGAGTAATACATACACCTAGAGTCATTTAGAATCATATAACCATTTAGGTCAGAAAAGACCTTAAGATCATCAAGTCCTACTAATAGACAATGTTTTCACTGACTAATAATTGGAAGTCTTACTTCTTTCGAATAAGGAATCCAGTCAACCTACTTGTGTATGATAGTTGCCAGTTCTTCAACTGGATTTCCATTTAGGAGAATATCCATTTTGATTAGGTCTGCTGATTGGTAACCTGCATCTTCATAATCAAAACTAAAAAAAAGAAAGAAAAAATTAGTGACGATATTGTATAAATTATAGTCTGCATTCTTTGTTCCATAAATTTTAGAGAAAAGTTCTTAAAAAAACACTTGAACTTTTTCTAATAAGAAGGGAGGACAGTTTTTAAGTCTCTCAGTACATCTTCAGGCTAGAAATGTACTGCACATAATGCCCCCTCCAATGCAGAAAGATGTCATCTTGACTTTGAGGATCTCTTTCCAATCTACAGAGCTATTAGGAATCTACATGCTTAATGCAATCTTAAAGAACCCTTCAATACAGCTTTTGAACAGTCAATGTCCTGAATGTCACAGGAATCAAGCACTAACCCAGGACCATCTTCTTTGCATCCTCTCATTTGACAAACTTTTTATGTGACCCCTATTATCACTGTCTCTGACAACTAAGTTTTTCACACAGTTTCCAAACCAGATTTCTTCTTTGGTAGGTGTGGGCCTTCCTGTCTGTGTGTTAATTTGCAAAAATTGTTAAAATGCAAGAGATGCAGAGGTGATGTATGTGATCGATCGATCACTTACTTATATGTAAGTATAAATGTGGAGGATCATCAATATCACTGTAATTGGGTCAAACCTAAAATATCAGAACAGAGGGGAAAAAATCCTTTGAGATTATTTCAAAGTACTTCTATCTTAGTTGGCTTAATAAACCATAGACGTGTAAATAGATCCACATACCAGAAACATGATTACTGAGAGCACTACATACACAAATTGTATTAAGGAGTCAGTTAGGAAATAAAAACAAATAAATAAATAATGCAACATCATTGGCAATCACCCCTAAATCAAAGGAAACCCAGCATAATTCTGCTAATAAGATAGGTTATTCATAAACAGGTTAGGTTTTATGTAGTGAGGAAGCTAGATCCAGAGAGAAAATTCAAAATTGCCATCCCTCTGTTTCTTCTACCTTGCCTCTCCACTTCTGCTTATGCTTTTACTGCATATATATATATATATATATATACACACACAGGCAAAATATGTCTTACTTACATTTATAAGACATAATTAAAGAAAACACAAAGCAAATTCAGTCTTTCAATAAAATTAATTTTTATGTTAATAAAATAAATAATGTAATTAGGTATACCAGTTCCTGTTCTATAATGTATCTCACTAACAAGATCTCCAAATACCAGGTTTGTTATTGAGCCTCCTGGGGAACAAGCTCATCTGCCATGCAACATTTTCCATTCCATTAAACTCACAAAGGCTCTTCACAAACATCTGAGCACAGTACTAGACTCTGAATTCATAGTAGCTGCCCACAACAGAAAATTTTGTCTCAAAATACAGATGATTTTGTTTTCACAGAATAAAGCATGTATGCAAAGTAAGTACTGTTTGTTTTAAATACCATGTTGTTTTTACTAGCTTTAAATAATCAATGTGGTTATTTTCCTCTTTCCACCAAGAGACAGTTAATACAGTAAGTAGTACAGTTTCAGTGATTCCTTTTGACAAAAACTGCCTAGTGTCAATTCAGACAAGGACAGACCATCTAGGTCTGTCTTACAGAGATGAGCCAGTGCCACTCCAGAGGGTGCCCTTGAAAAATACACGCATTGCCAAAGACAATGATTCTTAGGTAGTGATGCACTTTTTATGTTTTTCAGACTTATTTCCATCCATTTTCACGTGAATCTAATCCATTCAAGCTGAAGAGATTTGCAGCACCATCATAAAGATTCATTTGTGCCCTTCCACAGCTGTTCCTCAGGCCTTTTTTCACCATGCCCACTCCTTCAGGGTCCAGGGTGGGGAGAGAAGAAGGGGGAACAGGGTGGGTGGGTAATTACCTTGCATAGCCAGAAGAGAGAGACTTAAGAGCATCATAAAAATCCACCACAATTTCATTCAGTGGAAAGAGGTATTTTAGCATAACTCTGTTTTCATCAATGTACAACATATCCTTCTGGACTGCCCTACGATCCTAGACAAATAAAAATTGTTTCAGTTTCCCTTGACATTTTCTACAAAAAAATACAAAGCAAATTAAAATGAACAGCAATCAAGTGACACAAGAGAATTCCTGTACTTAAGCCCCGAAGTAAGTTTCTTATTGGTAGTTTGAAGTCCCAGGATAAATTGCAGCACTGTAACAAATGAAGTGGTTATAACTTAACTAGACATACAATTCAAGCCTTTCCTCTCTAAATGTTGCATTTCTGAAATGCTTAGCAGCTTCTGCTTATTGCTGCCACAGTAGGACTTGCAGGGTCATCCTCTTTTCTCCCAGTAGGGTGTTCTTAAAGTTATTTTAGGAATTCTTTTTAACAGATTTTATTCTTCACTGTATTGACATACAAGTACTGTACTGCTTTGTATGCATTTTGAAATGTTAAAAGCTAAGAAAAATATTGTGAAGAAATAATATAAACACAATATGCATGGCAGTTAAAGCATTTTCAATTACAAGTATTTCAAATACAGGTAGGCAAATGTGTTTGGCCATCACTATCCTAAATTTACTTTCAGTGAAGTACTGAAAAAAATACATGAACACAGTCAAGTGCTGCCAGAAGCTGTATTTCCATGAATATACTTCTAAAAAAACAAATACATCTTATTCCCCTGCTACAGACTCCATTCTTTCAGGAGAACAGAACTACCTATGAATTAGTGTGGTACAGACCAAGTGCTTTTTTGTCAGAGCTTCATTACTAACTTTCAATGGATTCTGTAGTTCATAATTTTACAAATAAAAAGTTAATTATTTTTTCTTTCAAAAGTATTCAATAATTACTTCAAAGGTATTTAAGTACTAATTAGTACCTATTATACTATCTAGTGTCTTCACTTTAAGTATGAAGTAAAGAGCTTAAAAATGCAAAAGACAAAATTAAAACTATAGACCAACCTGACACAAGGTAATTATTTTCCCAATATATTCATGAGGTGTTACAATAGTACCAAGAACAGTTGGCTCCAAATATTCTGATACTGAAAGTTTATCAGGAAACTGAGCAGGGTTGATAATAGTAATCTGGTCTTTTCCATACTCCTGAAAACAAACAAACAAACCAACCAGATATTGTAATTTTAGAAGTAAGTAAAATGAACAGCAAAGGAGACAAATATACCATTGAAAAAACGCTAAAAATGTTTCAATTGCCTGAAAACACTGGTGCATTATGCAACCCAAGTTTAAAATAAGGATGATTTTAGAGGAGATTTCTATAGAAATCACATATAGAAGTCCCTTATCAGCATATCTTAAATATCATTATACAGAAATAGTACAGGATTAAGTTTTCACTTGGGATATGACAGAAATACAAAAAGCTTTTCTATCCATCTTTCCAGGTCTCTCTTTCCCCTGTAAATTTAGGATCTTCCTTCTTTCTTCATCCTGATCCTCTAAGTTACTAAGACACAGCTTCAACAGAAGACCTGCTCTGAATACTTTAGAGTTCAGTGGTAGGACTTTCTTCTCTAAGTAGAACTTTGGGGTCAGGCTCCCTCACATGCTAAAGTGGATTTAGAAATGAAGTTTCTGTGTAAGTGCTTTTATTACCTACTTTTTCCAGTCCACCATCCCAATAAGGGCTGGAGTTACCCTTCAAAGGTAGAAAGGAGGTATTGCTGCTTACTGTGTAAATGCAACTTCCCTCTCCTCCACACACCAAAGCAAGTGATTACATCATTTCCACTGACAGGGACCCAGCTTCCAGCATTGCTTGAAAAGAATCCCACATCAGCAGTCCAGAATCACTTACACACCAAAGGTGTCAACTACTTCATTCATAGCTGCTATACTGCCTAAGAAACCAAAACAACCGGAGAGATAAAAGGTCTATGCCTCACACCTTGCAAGTACAGCAACCTTTCTTACACAAGTTTTTAGTAATTTACAGAATAATCAGCCAGTCAACTTGCAGCCTCCCCTGTCAGCAGGTGCTCTGAGTCGACCTCTTTTCTCTATAAAACTCAAACACAGTAATTCTATTTGCACCCAGTTTAAGGAAGTTAGCAGGTGCCTGTTTAACTATGATCAAAAAATCTCACTTTCTTTCACCAGCCCCTGCCAATCTACAGTAGCATTACAAGCTATTCCAAGAAACATTCATGTTTTCTGATGGATAAAGCCTGGAAGATTATTTCACCTGCTTTTAACACAGTCCAGTCAGGAAGAACTTAAAAGAATACAGCAAGATATGTGTCCTATACTCCCATTTTCAAGGAAAAGTATAAGACATAAAAATAGAGTGCATAAAGTGAAAGGGGAAAGAACATCCTTAAAAAAAAAATACAAACTATTTAAGTAATATACTGGTGTTTCTGATGCTTACCATAAAATACAGTACTAGCCTACATTTAAAAAGAGACTCTAGATGTTTATTATAGGAGGCTTTTAAACTGCTATTTACGTAATTTTCTAATGAATTTTACATACCTTTATCAACTTTGCTGAGGAAAGAACAGCTTTATATGGAACTGTAGGTGCAGTCAAAATAACAGACATGTTATACTCTTGCTCCAAACGTTGATTAAAGACTTCCATATGTAGAAGACCAAGGAAACCCAATCTGGAAAACAAATACCCTGTTAGTAAAAGTATTTGTGTATCCCCTGGAATTTCACAGTGGTCTTTTTCACCCTCCAGCATTTTTACAGTGCTAGTATGGCAGTATCAGGCAGAGCAAAATTTGGTCCAAGGGACCAAATAATCCTACAGTTGAGTAATATGAGTCTTGAAGAACAAAAACTATTAATCACAAAAAATTTCATTCTCTGTGCAAACAAAGTAAGAAAATCAAATGCTTTTGATCTTTATCTATGATTAATGTGAATTACAGCTCCTAATTTTGAATTAATTTTAATTCTACCTTCAGTTTACTTAAACATGCATTCTCAATTTATGAACAGTTTCAAAAGTGAAAGCAGCACAAAAAACCTCACCTCCATCCAGCTCCTAAGGCAAGGCTACTGTCACGATGAACAGTTACACTGGAGTCATTCAATGTCAGCCTTTCCAAAGCACTTTTCAGAGTATTGTATTCTGTTTGATCTATAGGATACATTCCTGTCAAAATATATTACATAGAAGTGATGTGACAGAGAGCTTTAGCTGCTGTGTACTTAGCCTTCAGATATGCCGCTTACAAAGTAATAAAATCAGGAATAGTTTACTTGTTGCTCCATCTGCTTTTAAATGTAAAAAACAACATGAGGATTCTTTTTTCCTCAAAAAAAATTAGCCGAAACGTAAAAAAGTTTTAGATTACCTCAGAATTAACATCTAAACCATAATGGTAGGATCACTGTACTCATCTAATCCTTCACTTTTGTGGAAGATTCACAGTTGAGTTTAACCACTGTTTTGCAGTGTAAATGTATATAGCTTAGGCATGCATGAATAAGCAGACAGACTTCACTGAGATCTTCCCTCCAAGCTAAGAGTGAGTGAAAAATAAAAAGTATAATTTCAAAGTTGCAAATATTTCTCTATGTTTTTGAAATTAACAAAAACAGCTGTTTTTATAACTACTGCCTGAAATAGATGCTACTGTATCACTTCTCCCATCCTTTTATGTTCAGAAAATGTAGATTACATCAAGAAGCAACACACATGCACACAAAAACATTATTTACAAAATTACACTTTTTGACACTCACTGAGAGACTGCCTAATCTCCATGAGACAGTTCAAGTGAGTTTTTACACACTGCTCCACAACAAATCTAGAAAATTATTTACAGAATTTCCTTCTAAAGCTACCTTCTGTAGCATTTGTAGTAGTTACTGAAGCTAGTGGCAACAGCTCAACAGAACTATTCAACCTCAAAAAGTCAAATATTTTACAGGATCATTCTGAGTATTAGCTCTGGAAGTTTACCATGTTTAACGAAAATGAAACAGCTGCGAAGTTTTAAAAGAAGAAAAACCAACACAGCAATAACAGAAACCTGATTAGCAAGACGAAGAATTCCCTCAATTTTTTTTTTTTAAATTTCAACCCTTCTTTTCCAGATATTAAGAGTTACTGGCATTAGAAAAAATAATCACGGGCAAAAATACATTTGTCTTGTATTCATATAAAACCAGTCAGCAATTAATACTAATCCTGTTAAGTCACAGGGAAAGCACACAAAGCTACATAAATGATGCACCTCGGCTAAAATTCTAATCCTCCCGACTCTTAATATACACGTCTTCTTTTAAAAGCTCTAACAGCTCTTACTCTTGTTATTGGAAAAAAGTAACTCCACTTTATATTGATTTACTCCTCACCTGCAAAAACCATTGGCTTCGCTGACTTAAAGCCAGGCAAAGGCTCCACTGGCTGTTTATACAAAAACAGTGTGTCTCCTATTTGGGCTTCCGCTACTTCTTTCATTCCAGCAATCAGGTACCCCACCTGTCCTGCATAGCTAAATAAAATTGTTATTATATGGACATGATTCTTGGCATTAGCAGTATTTCTACTATTTTCCTACTTGATTTAGCCCAGCCAGTAATTCAAATCAATCATCCCCCTAAAAGCCTGTATCCAAAGTCCAGAAGTGAGATTTAAGTTGTGACACCTCCGAGTTGTGAACTGTCTCAACTAGTTCTATTTCTCTTACAGCTGAACAATATATTTATGATCTTGGATTTTGAATACTACGTTACTCCCAGTTTAAAAGCTGGAGCTAGACCCTTGAGAAGCTCCTTCTAAGACAAAGAAGCCAGAACAGTTCCCAGCTGCCAGCACAGCAAGTTTCATATACCAATAGGATTAAACTAGACAAGCACTTTCTATCAGCACGTTATGCTAATAGGAGGAGAACACATGGTAAATATTGAGTAAAACATAGTGTACTGGTTTTGTCTGGGATGGAGTAACTTTCTTCAAAACAGCCCTGTATGAAGCTGTGTTTTGGACTTGTGACTAAAACAAGTGTTGATAACATACCAATGTTTAGGTATTGCTGAACAGGCCCTCTCAGTTTCTCATTCTGTGCCCCTGCAAGCAAACAGACTGGGGGGTGGGCAAGAGACTGGGAGGTGACACAGCCAGGACAGCAGACCCAAACTGGCCAAAAGGGCATTCCATACCACAGAACATCATGTTTAGCAATAAAACAGAAGTGTCATCTTTCCAAGGTAGCTGTTACTTGTAGACTAGCAGGACATCAGTCTGCTTGTGGGAGGTGGTGAATAATGGACTGTCTTTCCATCACTTGCTTTTATCTTTTTTTTTTCTCCTCCATTTATTAAACTGTCTTTATCTCAATCCACAAATACCTCCTCAATTCTGATCCTCATCCTGCTAGGGTTGGGGAGTGAGCAAGGGGCTGGTGGGGTTGCTGGCTGGGTTCAACCCACCAGACACAGTAATGTAATCTGAGAACCCCCCCAATAAAGTCATTAACACATACTTGGATGCAAACTGGTAAAACTCTGCACTAATTCTAAGTACCTGATTTTCTTCCCACTGCTGTCATGAGAAGCCAGTTTCTGGAAGCTGTTGTATTCATGGATTTTAAGTTTTCCACCCTCAAAATATGCTGCAGCAATAACTAAGATGAAGCCCCATTCCCTTCCACTCTCAAACAAGGCAGTTCCTAGAAATAAATTGGACAGCTGAGTAAGAATATTGAACACTAGCCTTTAAACACCTAGCTGTCCATATGTTCCATGTACTATAGAAGAGATTCCTCCCACAGCAGTGCCCAAAAAGCACTCCCCAAAACCTTCTGCCTCAGTGTGCCCAAAAAAAAAACTGACACAGAGCATTAAATTGCAAATAATAAGTATAAAAAACCCCGCCACCAAAGAACAAGAACAAAAACCTAGACCTCTCCCTAGACATTTTTACCTCTCAAAGCAAAAACCAAAAAGAAATGCAGGATTTTGTAGCTTACCCCAATATATGATTTGGTCCACTGTAAGAAGTTTTTACTTACAGCTTATGTGTTGGCTGTTCATCTGGAGTCAGAATTCCAACCTCATGAACTTCGTATCTTTTCTTTGTATGTGCTGACACAATTTTATGCCCTTTTGCAATCTCCCCACCAAAGAGGGCAATGTTAGCTACAACACCTCGGTAGTGGTCAAAGGTAGAGTCAAATACTAAGGCTTTCAATGGATCAGCAGTATTACATTGGGGTCTGTCACCAAAAAAAAGAAAATTAATATATTATGCAGTGTGTTTCCATTCAATATTGAATGAGCAAGTATACCCACCCCAAACACTCTCATAGAATCATACCAGGTTGGAAGGGATTTCAAGGATCACCTGATCTAACTTTTCTTGGCAAAAACACAGTCTTAACAAGACGGCCCAGCACCCTGCCCAAACAAATCAGAGAGTGTCCAACACTGGGGAATCCACCACTTTCCTGGAGAGATTATTCCAATGGCTCTTTGTAGCTACTGTTTAAATACCAGACCATGGCAAAAGGTCTCCCTTAAACCTTCTTCTCTCAAGGCTGAACAAGCCCACTTTTCACAGCCTTTCCTCACAGGGCAAGCTACCCAGTCTTTTGATCACCTCTGTGGCCCTTCTGTGGCCCCTCTTTAGCCCGTCCACATTTTCTGCATAGTATATACTGAACACAGTATTCCAGGTGTGGACTAACCACACAGGATAACAATTTCTTCATCTCTGCTAGTGATGTCCTTGTTGAGGCAACCCAGCATGCTGTTGTCTTTCTTTGCTGCAGCAGCACACTGTTCCCTCATACTGACTTTGTTGCCCATAAGGACCCCCGGTCCATTTCCACAGAGCTGCTCCCCAGCTAGGCAGATTCTAGCATGGGCTGCACTCCTGATTTATGTATTCCCAGGTGCATGACCTTTGCCTCCCTCTGTTGGTTGCAATTTCATATGGTTCTTGCTAGCCTACTCTTCCAGCCTATATCTAGGTCTTCCTGCAAAGTGGCTCTCCCTTTTTGAAGTGTCTACTTCCCCTCTCAGTTTGGTATCACTGGCAAACTTCACTAGGGTACACATCCCAACTTCCAGATCACTTAGGATGATATGAAGCAGCATTGAGCGCAATACTGATCTCCAGCAGACCCTATCTGTGGCCAGTCTGAAAAGGAGATATTTACCACCACCCTCTGGGTGCAGCCTGTCAGACCACTCCCTACCCACCACACAGACCACTCTAGACTGTAACACAGTGGTTTCTCCAGGAGTCTCTGAGAAACCTAATCAAAAGCCTTAAAGATCCAGGTAGAAAGAAATCCAGGTAGACAGTGTCCAACACTTGCACCAATAGCAGGTTCCTTTGCTGTAGAAGGTGATAACGTTTGTCAAGCACAATTTGCCCTTGGCGCATCCCTCCTTGCTTTTCCCAATCACGTACTTCATCTGACTTGTGATACCCCCAGGAGGATTTGTTCCATACCATTGCCAGGAACTGCAGTAAGACTACGGGCCTATAAATTCCTGGATCCTCCTTTAAGCTCCTCTTGTAGATGAGACATTAGCATTCTTCCAGTCTTCTGGGATGTCCCCTGATCTCCATGACTTCTCAAAGATTATGAAGAGCAGCTTTGCAATGACACAGCCAGCTCTCCTGCAATCCTCAGGTGGATACTGTCAGGGCTCGTTGATGTGTAGGGGCCAGGCTCCTGTAACAGTTCACATACCAACTCTTTCTTTGCTGACAGTGGGTCTGTGCATAAACCTGCATTTTTGCTCCCCAGGCCTAAAGCCCAACAGTGCTGGTAACGACAGAGGTGAAGAAAATGTACCTCTGCTTTTCAGCCTCACTGGTAACTAATTCACATCTCCTCTTTAAGCACAAGTCACTATTTTCCTTCTCCTACATCTCTCTATAAAGTATTTTCTTTAGATCTGATGCATATTAAGTGTAAAACTACTGCCAATACCGTATAAATGCAACTCGTGATTACCTTAAAAGGTTAATTAGATACACAGTTAAATACAGACTTACGGTGGGATCTTCTCAATGACCTTTTGAAGAACTTTTTCAACATTTGTTCCTTGTTTAGCAGAAATCTAAAACAAATCCAACAACGATTTTATAAGACACATCTTACACTTATTAATTAAATATGATCATGTTTACTTAGACAGTTTTGGTGTCCACAGATAGTACTACCCACAAAAGCACTCCAAAGGACACTCTAGAATGCTATTACTAAGAAATGTTTATTTGATTGCAAATTATAATGTTTTTTTCTTTTGTCAATGGCAATTATGATAGAAACAAAAACTATTTATGGACTGACAGAGAAATAATTTAAAATCTCTGATGCCATTCCTCAAAAAATACTAGAATTTTTAGCTGAAAGGTATTTTCTCCACTCTCACAGGAGACAAACTTTAAAGAAATTCGTATGTCAGACAAAAACAGGCAGACAGATAGCACCCTCTTAATTTACTACATGCACATGTCATTCATTAGTTACAAAGCAGAGATATTATCAGCCATGTTATAAAACTTAGAGCTCTTACCCTTATACATTCATCTGTAGGGATATCAAACAGCTTCTCAATTTGTTTTTCAACTCTTTCAGGGTCTGCATTTTTCAAGTCAATCTGAAAAACAACAAACTGCTAAATATACAATTGATCATGTCTCCCACATCATCCAGTAGTGTAGTTTTCAAAAGTACAACAAAGAGCCTTTTTGTATTTATGAGGAAATATTGTCTGTCTTTAGGAAAAGATCAGTATTCATCTCATGAAGTCTTCCTTCCTTGATTTCAGGAAGGATCCCATCCGTAACTAGTCTAGTTTTGGCTTGTTTCATTAGGGAAAACACCTTTGTCCAAAGTTGGTAAAAATCTTTAGTTAACAAAGTAATTTGAAATCATTAAGTGCTACCTACACTGTTTATATGTTCAAATATTAAATACAATATAAATCTACAAAAAGCAATTAACATAAAATGAGCAGTAACTAATCTTGTGATACCGGTAACACAGCCCTCAAAACTGCACAGAAAATAACACTTGAATTTCATTGAAAACCAAGACTAGGCTTTTTAAATATTGAGCTCCTACTCTTGTCATTTCCTCAGTATCTATGAACTTTTAACACCACCAATTCCAACTGTAAACCCAGCACTGCAAAGTCTGCCACTAAGCCATGTCCTTAAGTGCTATGTTTTCTAAATACCTACATGTATTTCATGAAATTAACAATTTCATAGCAGTTACTGTAAAATTTCACAGAGACAGCAAATACAGAAAACTCCTTTTACATTCTAGCAATGTTATATATAAATCCAATAAATATTATAATAAATAATATTTTTTGTTATATACTTCTATTTGAGGTTACATTTCTGATCAGTCTTATACACATTTAAACAACTCAACTATTTAATAGAAAACACTAGAAACTTTATTACCTTATTTATGACAGGAATTATTGAAAGCTGTGCTTCAAAGGCAAGATAGAAGTTTGCCACTGTCTGAGCCTGAATACCCTAGAAAATAACATTATAAGATTTAACACAGAAACCTCCTCAGTTTTGGTGTGGTTTTGGGGAGTACTTTTAGGCATACCATACAGTTTAAAATTCTTTTGCTATTCTATCAACTCTTTCACTTAGGAGATGGATAACTAAAAGGTGTTTGATAATATGCAACTGCTGAGAAAGAAAACAACTTTCCTAATTATAATTTCTCGTAATCTGAATATAAAGAAACAAACCAGTAATATTGTATCTCTGACCACTTCCATGGAATTATTTATAGGCAACACAGTATTATGCATACATTATGTGCCAAGTACAGATTTTTCTGCATGCTAGGATGTTGGCTACTCAGAAGTAAGTAACAGGTACCTCAAAGAATAGACTTTTTAGTTCTCAACAAACTATTTACAAATGGACTCTGACAAAGAAAAAGAGATGTTTATGATGGTGATAAGACTATAGTTACTCCACAGAGCAGGAACGTACCTTCAGCTGACCATGCTAATGAATGAGACTATAAAGCAATAATATCACGGCTGGATCAGAGAGCACAGAAGCAGACATGGGGAGCAAGAGAAGTGGGAAAACAGAAGCTACTTGTTGTCTTTTCTTTGCTCAGAACAGATCAAGTGGAAGATTACTTATAGGGGGTTATCCACTATAAGGGATATCAGCCTGACATTTTAGGCAATATAAAGAAACAACAAAGAATACTTATTAAAAAAATTATAATGAAAAAGTTGAGTTTGTATTCTGAACGAAAGACAAATACAGAATACCAAGTAATCACATAATATTTAGAAGTGACATAAAAAACCAATTAAATATAAAAACATCAGTTAGGGAACATATTTATTACTGAAGCTTACATAAGAAGGCCACTTGGCCATCAAGCTAAGAAGGAGCATGTGTTCATAATCACTGAAAGTGAGCTGGGTTTGGGGTTTTTAGATATAACAAGGGAAACAGTAGCATTCATTTGACCCTTGTACAATACAATCATAAATATACGATAGAAGAAATTCTCACAAAGTATTTTGATGATAATGTGCCCATATTTAACATCATGATTTCATAATTCTCATATTCTAGTCTGTTAACTGAAGGTATTCAAATGGGTGTTAGTACAATAGCTAGAAGTTCTCTAGACTGCCATTTGCAAAATTCATACTCTCTGAAAAATAGGATCTGATTCTTCACTAATTGATTCTGTGCTATTTTTGCTACGTCATGGAACTGTGGTATCTGTCAATACAAGTCTCTAGGTAATTTTTAAACTCCCATTACTCCTTTTCTGCAACCTAATACTTTCGTGGAGACAGTCTAGGGGCAAAAACACTAGCAGAAAAACTAAAAAAACCCACCACCTAGTTTACCTCTACTTTAAGGAAATACTGAAATACTAAACAGAAAACAAGAATTAAGAACTACACCTCATTTGCATCCACTACAAGTATGACACCTTGACAGGCAGATAGTGACCGTGATACTTCATAGCTGAAATCTACGTGCCCCTGTGGAGAAGACAAAAATTCACAATTTTAGGTACTTCTAGAGTCTTTTGCAAAGATTTCTGTACTATGTTGTTTTCATTTGTATATATGTTCACATTCTTATAAAAGAAGAATTGAATAAACACAAGAAGCCAGAAATCTCCTGCTTTTAAATATAAAGACATTTAGATTTGTGTGATTTCAACACTGCTTATATTTAACTTACTGGCGTGTCAATAAGATTTAAGAGGTACTTTATGCCTTCATGATTGTAAAAGAGAGATGCAGATTGGGCTTTAACCGTAATTCCTCTTTCACGTTCCACTTGCAGTTTATCCAGCACTTGCTTATTACGGTCAGTTTTAGAAATTGTTCCTACAAATAAGAAAAGAAAAACCTTTATTACCTAATTTACTACATAAATCTTGAAAATGCTATTAACCAAGAGTTAACCAAAGCAAATGAAGCTTTCCCATATGATTAAGCTAAACTAAGATTTCCAATCCAAAACAAAACTGTACATCAACTCTTTACATTTGTCAAATAAAGTTTACGCATAAAGTTATATACAATAATATCCTGAATAAGCAGAATAAAAAACATCTAAGAAATTAAGAAAAAGCAAAAATTTATTTGAATTGTAAATGATTTTGATATTTAGGGAAACTTCACCTCCTGTCACCGGAGAGGAGTGGCCCACAGGTCCAAGACCAACCTCAAGTGCAAGATGATCATTAGCCTACAGTGACAGACCTGAATTCAAAATCCCATTCTACCACAGGCATCAAACAAAAATGCTCACAGTGATACATGGGAGGTAATCATAAAAAATAGCTTTGATCAAAAGCTTCTCTTCCTGGTTTTGTTTCGTTCACCCTTAAATGAGAGTCCAGAATTCCCAGGTCTTGACAATCCCACCCCTTCTGTCCACCCCAACCACTGGCAGTAAACATCATAAACTTGCCATGTACTGATCTAATGGACGACTGGTTGGAATGACAGAAGTAACATCTTGAACAAGGAAGTAAACTTCTTTTCAGTCTCTTTCCAAAATATGTATTTCTTTTCCTTATGCCTACATGTAGGCAGATCTCAACCACAAAGTCCATATATCTGAAACACTACACAACTGAGAGCCTAAAAGCACAAAAGCAACACTAGAAGAGCAAAAATATTAGAAATTTTAGTAATAACCAAAGGTACAGAAACTTAGGATGCCACTTTCCATGTCAAAAAAGGTAGTATAAAATGAGAATATTTACCTGTAATTTCCAGCAATCTGTCTGCTAGTGTACTTTTGCCATGATCTACATGAGCTATAATACTGAAGTTTCTAATGCTTTCAACAGGATACATCGACATATCTAATTTTTCCTGAAAAACAGAAATTTCTTTTCATAAATCAAGGTTAGTCTCTATATACAATATGACCTGGCCTTTAAAAAACTCAATTAGTTCTTTGTTCTCTAGAAGAAGCACAGGTTGAGCAGAGATACAAAAACTTAAACTGTCACCATTGTTTAAAATGCTGGCATTTCACTTTAGTCATATAGATATATACTTTTTTAATCACTAAATAATCATGAAGTATGCTGGAAAGTGTGTGAAAGGTACTATGTGCTTACATACATAGGGAGCTGGAAAACTTTGGTTTACAGTTTTAAGTTTGTGAAACTACTAAACTTAAGGATTAAGAAAACTGGATTCAGGGGGCCATTAAGGACATCATTCCTCACAAGCATGATATCAATACAGAGCCATTACCTAGAGACTCAGGGAGTGGTGACCTTATCATAAGGAGCAAGCAGACTGCAGAAAAGGATGCCATGGTTAACACTTATCTCGGCTAAATTTTAAAAAATGCAGAAAACCAGACTGACATAGAAAGGTCCAACACTAACTTTTATTTGTGTTATTCATGCTCATTCCTAGTAATAACACATTTTGAAGAAAAGTAGCTTCCTTGATTTTCAAAGCTTTGAGATTCAGAAACCAGGAGACCCCTGAGAGCAATCAGCAAAACTTCACTGAAAAACTCTGGCTGCCAATTTTAGCGACACACAGAGCTCATCTCTCTAATTCAGGCTCTGCACACAGCTCTGGGCCAGCAGGGAATTAGTGAGTGTGGTGTCATTTGCTAGCATCAGTACACAGCATTCAGCAGCGTTTTCTGCCATGTCCCTCACAGGTGTCTTGGCTTGAAAAGGCAAGGTCTGCTATTGCCACAGGGACGCAAGGCCCCTGCAGCAGGAAATTCCTACTGCTGTTCCAACACAGATTCTTTCACACAGTGTGCAAGGGGCCAATCCACACACAAAGTCAAAGTATTTGATTTATTTAGACTTCTGTGCAGAAAGGGACACTGGGTGGAAAATCCACAAAGCCACCAAACAACTATCAGAACTTTATACTATTTATACATTTCATCAAACAAAGGCATTAATGTTCACTGCCTAAAAGTTGCATCGCTGTCTTATTAATCAGTATTCTATCGGTTACATGAGTCCCTCACTTTTAATGCTAGTCAGCCGGCATGGTCTCTTTGAGTCAGTGGGTTCCTTGGGCCAGTGGTCATGATCTCCCCCTGCCGGAATTACCTTTTTACTCAGGCAGAGCCGATTTCAGCACAGGTGCTGAGTTGGCTTTGTTATCCTGGGAGTTCTGGCCAGTGTTCTCCTGGCCCGTGAATTCTGCATTCCTAGTGTCCGCTACCAGCAGTACACCCCTCTCCCCAAGCTTTGTTAACCTGCCCCTAGAACTGAGATCACTAAAACAGGTCAAGCACTAAACCTTAGCAAGGCAATTCTACCAACAAGTAACGCGTCCTTCTTCCACCTGGACGCCAACGTGGCCTGCCTGGAAAGGCCGCCTGCCCCACGCGGGCCGGCAGCCGGTCAGCCTCGGGCAGGTGCACCGGCGGCGCTGACACTCACCTCGCCGCGGGAGCTGTACCGCCGCCCGCCCCACGCGGGCAGCCAGGCCGCACGGCACAGCGGGGCGGCGGCGGCGCCGCCGGGGCTCGGCAGCCGCGCCCCCCAGCGCAGCGCCGCCCTGCTGGCGAGGGCCATGGCGCTGGGCAGCCGCTCCGCTCCGCTCCGCTCCGCTCCGCTCAGCTCAGCCCGCCATGCGCCACTGCCCTCAGGCCGCGCCCGGCGCGCCGCAGAGCGAGCACGGCGCTCCGGGAAGGAGGCGGCGGCGGCCGCGCTGTGACGCGGCGGAAGTGCAGCCGGGGCGGCGGTGGGAGCGTGGGGCAGTGCTGCCGCGAAATACTGCAGTACTGGCATTGCAGACGCACCGCTGCCTGGCGTGCCTGCCGCTCTGCTGCCATGTGGCTGTTGTGGCCCTCAGGGCTGTGCTTTGTTGTCTTGGGGTGACTGGCCAAACCGGAACATTTGTTAAATTCTGGAAGCGGAAAATTGTTGCCGTATTCTCAAATCCGGTTTCCGCGTGTAACTCTTCATCACGGTGTTTACGGGTTTTCCAGATGTTTTTCTAGCTTATGTCTTTCCTAGTTCAGCGTTTTTTAGTGACTGTGTGTTCCTCTGTTTTTTCTTGAAATTTTTTGCGTAAGGATTTCATAGACGTGGGAAAACGTGCAGGCGAGGGTCCCTGCTCTGTTTACATGTATTGGCTTCTCCTTTCTCGTCCTCAATTTAATTAAGATTTCAGCTGTAGCTATGTGAAATATTTCAGAAATGCCAGCAGACCACTTAGCTAAGAAAGCTGCAAATATTTAGTCAGATTCACAATCTAGAGATGTGCCAAACAAAGCAAGACACTATATTTTGAGGGTAAAATCATTTACAGGAGGTTTAATTTCAGGATGTCAGTATAAAGTTCATATTCCTTTTTAAGTTACAAGGATTTGGTATCAAAAGGCTGCATAAAAGTGATAGGTAGTGCAGCCAGCACAAGTTCCATGTAAAATGACTTGGGATTGTACAGTAGTGAATTTGCTAATGTAATTCACTGCTGGTCTGATTCCATGGAATTTAGGTAGTAACGTACAAAGAGAATCCTTTGGCAAAATCATGAAAATGTATAGGGAGGGAGAAGTATGTGCTTAAATGGTGAATGAATGCAACAGGAACCAGGAATCGAAAGTCATGATTCAGAGCAGGTGTATGAGTATAGCAGCCGTATTTGGAGGCAAACATTGTCCCTGCTACACACAGATTAAGTTTGATGCACTTATAGGTATTGGCGTACCTGTGTGCAATAGCAGAGAACACAAATACATAGCAATTGTGTCATTCCTAAGGGGATAATAGTCTTCATTGTCCTAAGGTACATCAATAGCAAAAAATCTAAGAAAGTGCTCCATTAGCAGGAATTAAGCTGATAAGCTTTTCATACTGTATTAAAAAGAGTGCACTCTTGCACTGAGTGAGCAATTTCTATAGATAGCAGATTTCAGCCATTCCAGAAGAACAGCTAAACCACACGTTCACACTACCAGGACATGCGTAGGGACGTGCAAAATCACGTCTCAAAAATACCTGAAAAAGCATAATTCAAACCAAATAGGTTGCACTTGGCACTCCATATCTGCACCTTAGAGAACAAAGACTTGTGTTTGCACCACATGCACACTAAGCTGGCTGGATTCAAGCAGCTGTGCTGGAGTAACTGAATGAGCTCATGTGCTGCATCTTCATCCTGGAACTTGTTCTTGTCCTATTGTCATTGAGTGAACACCTATGGAGTGAGTGCTGGTCCACACAGAGAGACAGCAGTCAGTCCTTAATGTAAAGGTCTTGCAGGTCCATGTATTTCAGAGTTCTGAGATAAATGAAGAAAAGCAGGAATGGAACTGCATTTCAAGCATGACTCCTAATCCTATGAACAAAATATATTAAATAGAAGTTCCGATTGGAGGTCCATCATAAGCCAGGATAGAGCACAGTAAAAATTACAGTCCTCTGTCTTTATTTTCACTTTTCAGCTAAGATAACTATATGAAGCAAATATTAAGATTTTTGGTCGATTTGAGCTCTATATGCAATGGAACACATTCACTGGAACTATTATAGAAAGATGTACAGTTCAGCAGAATAATAAATATTAAAGTATTTATGTGACAGCAAGCCAGAAGCAAGAAACATTAATTTTCAAGTGATCATTTACATGTCAAAATATGATGGATGGATGCACACATTTCCTGAATTTCAAAAGCCATTTGTCATAATGAGGGTAAATTAAAGGTACCTGTCACTAGCTGCATTTACTAATACTGAAGCCAGCCATATAAATTGTAAATTTAAATATTTACAGATTATGACTGAAAAGGTGAAAACAAAATATAAGCATGAATTTCTTGTCTGGTTCCCAAATACCTTGTTTCAGCTACACTTGAATGCAGTGTTGAATGTCCTATCAGTAATCATTTAAGTTGAAGACATAATGTGATTGTCAGAAATGCAAATCAGTCAATGTTATGTGTTATTTCCTGGCAGTTGTGTTCAATAGGAACAAATATGCTCCTTAATTGACATGATGTCATAGACTGAGTTTTAACAGGAATTGTGTTTTCCCATAAAGTAAAAAGATTGTGAAATTAAGCACCCAGTCAGGGATCTGAGTCATTTGCTAAATTTCTGTTAAATGTGACAGTCACACAGGGTGAAATAGCACACCCTAATACAGTGAATAATATAAAAGGTAAAGAAGCGTTTCCCTGATAGTGAAATATGAGCTGATAAAATACAACTAGGGTTTTGTAGCGTAAGATACGTATGCATGCAGAAGGCCAAACAGCTCCGTAATCAGTGGTATCTGTGAAACACAGCAGAGAGTGCACCACTTGCTACTCAATCATCAGTGCACGTCATCTGAAAAAAATCTTTGGTAGCGTTGTGAGATTGTGGAAATGCAGAAATAAGAACAAAGCAATATTCAATAGCTGTAGGAAAAAAAAAAAAAAAGGATTATTTCTTTATTTCATTGGTGAGGATTTCCGTCACAGAACAGATTTCTATTCTCTGTACGTAGTTACTGTGCAAATGAAATAGCTGTGACAAAAGCCTTGGTTGTCACTGGGAAGCTCTGCTGCCAGCAGATGCTAAAAGGGAATTACTACCTAAAAGATAAGGTTGGCAGAAATTTTTCCATCTGTAAAATACATTCTCCAAGCCAAATTCAAAGACTATATTACACAGTAATGACCTGAATTAAAAGAACACAGTTTACCCTGAAAAAACCTAAAATCCTAAACTAAACACATTACTAGACAGGTCACTAACAGTCATCTTCTAAATAAATGTCTATATGGCAGTGTGAGCTGCCTGAACAGACACCTGCATTAACTAACCTGGTCTGCCTGTTTTCGAACTGGAGTAGTCACCCAGTTTTCCTCAGGCTATTTGAGTTTGACACGCCCTTGTTGTTCTTGGGAGGACAAAAACTAGCAAATCCTTTTCCTTCTTTCCTTCTTTCCTTCTTTCCTTCTTTCCTTCTTTCCTTCCTTCCTTCCTCCCTTCCTTTTTTTTTGTCATCAAAGTGTTTTGTGCAGTGTCCACGCTTGCCATTGTATCTGCTCTACACCTTTCTTAACCAAAGTTATGATGGACAAAGGGGCAGCAGTGACTGGAGTTAATATTTTGCCTCTTAGGACAAATTTCCATTTTGGAGCATTTCCTTGACACTGACTTGTCAGGATGCTGCAATATATTAAGTTCTAATACAATTGTGCTTGAAAATACATTTTAATCTTTTATTTCTTGGCACTTCATGATGCTGATGGCCAGATATTTCTGTTGTAGCCAAGCTGACAAAAGTAGCAGACACATATACACTTCTTGCCTTAATAATAAAGCAGAAACAGTAATTAGCATCTTCCTGTCTAATCTTCAAAAGTCACAGCAGAAACTGAGATAGCAGTGTTTTAGTCTGTGAAAGAAGGCGTCTGAGATTATTGATGTATGTGCAATAAAAAGAAAATTTGAATTTTTCCTCATTTCTATAAATAATGACAAACTGCATGTTTCTAGGCCATAGCCTACAGAGGAAGAAGAGTATATAATGAAATACATAACAGAATAATTGTTATTTTTTTATATTGGAAACTTTTTTAATTTAAGACATGTATCTTCTATATTCTACTTACCAGAAAGACAATATTTTAGAATTATATTCTGTTTACTTCCTTGGGCTCATAATTTGAACATATTTTTAATAAGCAGTGATTAAGAAAGTTTCTTCCCCTTCTTATCCCCTATATTCTTAGTATACAGAGCTTTGCATGTGTTTACCAGTCTAATGGAAAATTGCCTATTTTAAGATTTTCTTGGAAGGCTTAATGAATATTGGATGGGTTCCTATTAGCTTGATTTGTGTTTACAAAATAGTTTGAACATATTTAATAGGTTCATCCGTGTTGATACAAGATTAGGGATGAACAGTTTGAGAGCAGCCCTGCTGAGAAGGACTTGGGGTTGCTGGTGGGTGAGAGGCTGGACATGACCCAGCCATGTGTGCTCACAGCCCAGAAAGCCAAACGTGTCCTGGGCTGCATCCAGAGCACCGTGGGCAGCAGGGCCAGGGAGGGGATTCTGCCCCTCTGCTCTGCTCTGGTGAGACCCCACCTGGAACCCTGCATCCAGCTCTGGGGTCCCCAGCACAGGAAGGACATGGACCTGTTGGAACTGGTCCAGAGAAAGGCCATGAAGATGATCAGACGGCTGGAGCATCTTTCCTGTGAGGAAAGGCTGAAAGAGCTGGGGTTCAGCTTGGAGAAGAGAAGGCTCTGGGGAGACCTCAGTGTGGCCTTTCAGTACTTGAATGGGGTCTTAAACGAAGATGGGGAAAAACTTTTTATCAGGGTAATGATGTTAAATTCAAAGAGGGCCAGCACAGATCAGAAGTTTTTGACAGTGAAGGTGGTGAAATACTGGAACAGCTCAACCAGAGAGATGGTAGATGCCCCATCCTTGGAAACATTCAAGGTCAAGTTCAACAAGGCTCTGAGCAACCAGATCTAGTAGAAGATGTCACTGCTCATTGTAGGAAGGTTTGAGTAGATGACCTCTAAAGGTCCCTTCCAACCCAAACTGTTCTATGATTTCATTACTTTTACAAACTACACGTTGAGAAAAATGTTTCTTTATTTCTAATGAAATAGCTTTTTCATAGAAATGCAGCATTTTAAAATGTGTTTTCACCCTTCTATTATCCAGTTAGTTTTATTGAGAATGTTCTAAATCTTAGAAGATACTTCGTAAGGAATATACTATAGCATTCTGAATAGAAAAAGCATAAAGTTAATGAAGTAAATTGAACTCATCCAAAGTTGATTCTAGGCATTTCAAAATATTCAAGAAGCATCATGTGTATCTGGACAGAAGGGAAAAAAAGTCCTTCATGTTTCACCTGCACATAGTAAGAGTTTCTAGTACTTTCTGGTTTTAATTCTTCTTAGCACTATAATACAAATATTAGTAAAAAATAAAGAGTCTTGATTTAGAAGGCTCTTAGTGATACAGAATACTTTACATTGGATGATTACTCTAACAGCTGCCTAGTTTTAAATCTTTATAAAAGTGGAATTGTATCTATTCTGAATTACTCAACTGCCTGTTGCCAGGACTGAAAATCATCAGGAAAGATTCTCTCTTGTTTAAGTTCTTGCCTGATTAGTAGCCTCCCCTTCAGGTCTTCTTTGTAAGTCAGTCTAAGTTCCCTAAGGTTTTGATTGAAGGAATTACATTTCTTTTATTGTTTTCCTTTATTTCCCAGTTAATCGATTTTCCTATCACAGTTACATTGTCCTCTACTAATGGTTTTTTAATGAGAAAAGGCTAGTAGCATAGCTTTCCCTTTCTCATTATTGAACTATTTATGTGTTCAAGGGTAATTGTGTTGCCAGAAAATTTCTGAAGCTGATGCTGCTGCCATAGAAGTGGAAACCACTTTCTTTGTACCTAGCTGGGTAACTACATTTAGCCCCATCACAAATGCCAGGTTTGCTAATGCCCACCCTACAGTGCAATTCAGATTGCTTTGTATCAGTGACTTGTACTTCTCATTATCTAAATAATCCTCAATCTTTGTGTTATTTTTAATTGTATTAGGAATTACTTTCTTAGAGATAATAAACAGAATTGTTAAAATGTTTATAAGCAAGGAAAAGCTCTCCTAGACTTCCACTAGACACACAAGTACATGATGATCATTTCCTCTCACCAAACCTTTGAGACCTAGCAAGTACACCAATCCATTTGATGTTCAGTTTAAAGTTTTATTGCAATTTTATAATAAAAAGTAGCATGTTATTAAAGTCACATACCAAATAGAAATCTACATATTTTGTATTGAGTGTGTTATTTACCACCACTGTCAACTTAACTTGTAACCTTATTTTAAATAAGAAATCAAATTATTTTGATGCAGTATATTTTTCACAAATCCAAGTTGACTGGCATTAATTATGTTATCCTTCTTTAATTTTTAATTATAGTCCCATAGCATCCATTCCATTATTTTGCATATGATTGGCATCTAGCTGACAGGTCTATAATTGCCCTCTTTAAAAACTGAAACACATTTCCTCTCTGTCACTGTTCTTGAACTGACAGTGTTTCAAGAATTGCTGGAAAGCCATGTTAGTGGTTCACAGAGCTTGTCAGGGAGCAGTATTAAAAGTTTTCTATGCAAATTACCTGGATACAGCTATCTTAAAATCGAACCTCACAATATTTTCTGGTACTGCTATTAGAATGTAACAAATTTAACTCTCCTTATTGTGTGACATACATATATAAAGGTTGCTGGATAGGATTTTGACAGAAAGGAAGTGTTCTCTGTAACAAATATTATTTTTAATCTAAAAAGTGCATCAACTAATGCATAAATACGATTGAAGGATTTTTCTCCTCAGGAATCGATTTTGTTCCCTGAAAATATTTGAGTCAGCAATGAATCATCTTCAAATTTCCTAAAGAACTCTCTTACCAAGAATCTGTAGTTCTCATCTCCTTATTTACGGTAATTATTACCACCTTTCACCTTCTTTCATTTCTTGATTATTTTTTTCTAATACCTCTTCTTCCCTTCTAAGATTAATGGTTTGTTGAACCAGTGTGGCCTCTGTCTTTGCTGACTGCCCTGTGGCTCTTTGGGCAGTAGCTATTGCCAGTGTTCTGGACTCCAGTCGGAGCTCTGTATCCTAGGCCCATACTTTGTTCTTTTCTTTTTAACAGGTGTTAAAGGCATAGTACCCTATAAGTTGCCTTGTTTTAAAATGTTAACAGTTGTCTTATTCTCTCAAAAACAAATCAAATTTATGAAATTGCTGTGTCAAGGCAGTCCAGCCTTAGCCATTCTTCAAGGAATCCCAGTTGTAGGATGCTACTCTGCATTTTTTTTGTTCATTTCCCCATCCTTTCCAAAAAGATATAAAAATACTTTTTGTTTCCCCAAAAGCCTTACTGTTTTTCCTCCAGCAAAACATAAGTGGTATTGACAGAGACAGAATTAATGAACCCAGATTCACCATGTGGACCACTAGTAATTGAGTCATGCTGAAGAATATATAGTTTGATCTAGTTTGAAGGAGATCTATTTTGATTAACTTTGTAGTTCTGTCTTCTGTGAGTGTAAGTAGATGAAGGTCAGCAAAGTACTTTTCATGAACATCTTAAAATGCCTCATGAAAACAGTGTCTCTACACCTTGTTTTGTTTTTAAAAAGCCATTAATAGCTGTAAGGCCATGAGTTACATAAACTGCAGGTATGGTGAAAGAAAACTAGTTACAAATCCTAGCAGGCACATGAGTGATTGTGACACTGTTATGGTTTAGGAGGTCTTGACTGGGTAAATGACAAAACGATTAATTGAATATTATTTACCTTGTATTTTCTTCTGTGTGATACTGACCAAAGTTTTGTAGCTTATTTAGTATAGGACCATTTCTGATCTTTCCCTTTCTAAAATCTGTTCTGCTTCAGTTAATGATGTGCTCTTTCTATAGTTCAGCCATTATTTATCTGAATTCATGTTTAATAGGAATACTGCAAGAGACATTCTGTAAGTAGGCATGAGTAAACAGAGTTAGGAAAGGCAACAGATTGGCTTGTTACTATAAAAGATTGACTTTCTGTGCATGGATACCTGGTTTGTAGAACATAAAATGTGCCTTGGTCTATCACAAGTGGTTTTTTAACCATTTAATAAATATGCTGCTTGAACTTTTAAAAAAAATAAAAACCTTTTTAAGAATGGGGCTCATAAACATTAAAAAATGCTCTCTTTTTCATAGTTCACATATTTTACTTACCGTCCACCAAGGTGGAGAAAGTGTATAACTTTTTTAGACTGCTTGCAATTGACCTGACTTTTCCCAAATTAGTGGCTCTGATTCTGCTTTTTCATGGGGACTTTCAAAAAACTTAAGCCAGTGTGAGCTAACTTGAACAAAATTCGGTTCTTTGTATGAAACCTATTTTACATCTATATCATCACAATAGACTTCCTGAATTGAAAGTGATTCAATGATTAATAGAAAGCAGCAGAAAAAAAATTATTTAAGCAAACAATCAAAACAATGCTGTACGTATGAAAAGACAAAGAATTCTGTTAAAAAATACAGCTTCAGTCAGACAGAGAGGATAAGTCACTGAAGCAGCAATATCTTTCAGCAACCACTAGTACATGAGAATAAGTACCTACTAGTTATATATGTTTTGAGCAGTACAGCACCTGCAGCATCAAAGTGAACATTATTTCCACATTCTTTTCTTATTTCATTCTAAATCTGGAGAGAGGAGGGGCGTGGGGTATGTGTGTCCCAAGTTTGCCTTTGATATAAAATTGCAAGTGCCTCTGTAGATGTGATGATTCTAATTACCTCTGCTTCAGTGAGAATAAAGATTGCTGCTGAACTGTATTATGCTGTATGGCATGTCTACTATATGCAGGGCCTGGAGATGCATTTTCAGGATGCCAGAGGTCTGTTCAGTGATGTGTTGATCAATCCATTTTACCTATTCTTAAAGCTCCTTTTCCATGGCACTAAGAGAATAAAGTTATGAAGGGTGGGAGTCTATGGAGAAGATTACTCATTTGCAGTAGTATTTGTCCTTGAGATGTCATAGGAGACAGGCAGTTCTCCTTAGAGAAGGACAGGCATAACAGCAAGAAGAGGAAGACCTAGTAATCACTCACTTTGATAGTCAGAAAAATACTAGTGCTATTAATTTAGAATGTCCATTAAAAAAAAAAAAAAGAAAAAATAAGATGGGATGGATTAATGGAGAAAATTATGTCAAGTTAGAAAGCTGTCTTTTCACAGGCTACTTGACCTGATGAATACAGAGGAAAAGAAACAAAGGATGCAGCTCACTTTCAACTTCAGCAAGGTTTTTGACAATCCCAGCTTCTTATAAGAAGTTGCAGCTACTTGTCAAAAGCAGCGATTCCCAAGCTCAGGTTTGAAAGCATGTGGGGAATTACTCCCCATGTTTCCATGAGCTTGTGTATTTAGAGTTAATATTGACAGCAATCCTGAGAAATGTTCCTGGTCCAGCTCCACCTTCAAAAGACAATTTCTGAACTGCTCCAGCCTGTTGAGCATTTGGCATCTTTTTGTTTTCTTTAAGACTGAGGCCTTTTAGCCGATTTGTTTGAAGTCTGAGCAAATTCTGCTTCTAAGCTCTTTAAGGAAATAGGTATTTCCTTTTTTGTTGCTGTAAATAAGTCAGTCGCTGTCTGCTGCTGTATCTAGTCCATTGGGCTTCCTTCCAAGGAGATGTCTGCTAGCTGTCCCCATTTCAGGAGTTCCCTGTGTGCTGTAACAAAATGTATCATGTGCCACATGAAGTGTGATGTGCTATGGCATAATGTCACATCCCTCTTATTCCCCACCCTAAGGTCTTTCCTCTCCTGTGGTTGAATCCATTCCATCCTCCTGCCCATCTTCTACCTAACCCTTTCTTTGCATTTAGTAGTTATAAAACAATTGCATTAACTGGGAATATTTGTGGGAATGCGATACTGCAGTTGTTCTGTTTCCCTCAGTTAAGGATGTCTCAGGGACTCAGTACTTTCCCATGACAGCCTAGCAAAGAAATAACATTTTCTGAAAACTAGTGTTCGGTTTGGTGCAGCCAGCTTCAAAAAGTTTCTGACTAAATATAGGAACTCCAGAGTATAGGAACAATAAAACTAAGAGATTTAGAAAATAAATTTTCCAAAATGTTAAAAGAATGAGTTTAAATTTTCTAGTTTCCTAGAAAAAGGAAAGCTACCAGCCTGTGACTGGCATGGCCTGTGTACTTAGCAATGTAGCTGCCCTTGCAGAACCCCTGTCAATGGGCTTGCATAGGGCAAAAGTCATGTTTCATCATCAACTTCCACCATCTCAGCTGCCCTCACAACTATATCATACTTCTCAGCACTTTAGTGGACTGGGAACTGCTAGGTTTTTCTCTCAAGAAAGCATTGGTCACATCTGGCAGCCCAATGCATGCTTTGCAATACATTGAGCAGGGGTAGCAGCAAGTGGAGATTGTTGGGAACACCAGCCTGTCTTAAAGTCAAAAAAATCAAAGAGGGTATATGCAGCTTAATATGGCTAATTTCATTATCCATAAAAAAAAGTGGCCTCACTTTAATTTCTATGTACATATAATAGAAAAAGACCTTACAAAACTCGGCAGACCTGACTAACCTCTATCTTTCCATTGATTAAATGTATACTTTAGGATAACTTACAACTGTAGCTGAAAACAGTAAGAACATAAGAAATACCTTTTTGGATGAGATGAATGCTTTGCCCAGAACAGTATTTTTCCTTCAACAGCCATAGCAGGAGGTGCTACTTAGTGGGAACATACAGGCTTGGCCAAGGCCTCCAGTGTATTCCTCTTGCCCTCAATCATGTCTCTGCTTTTTTCCAGCGTGAAGAATTCCAGCCTCCATCCTTTTCATCATTTTTCTTGACATTCGTTATATCCTCTTTAACTCCACTGGCTTGCCATTTCTTCTTAAGATCTTAGTTTTGGAAACAGAAAAGATAATTTAGCACTTTGTTGTTTAAAAATGAGGTCCCAATGACCGGGACAGTCCTGAGGATGACAAAAGAATTCATTTAGGCATATGAACCATGTCTGGAGGAACATAATCCACGTACCTTGCTGTGATTCAGTTCCCTCCAGACATAGATCAGGCCAAGGCCATTAATCCCAATTTTAATTGCTTTTCTCTCTCATTAAGTTGACTGTGTTAGAAAGCTAGATCCATCCAGCTGTAGAGAAGGGACAATTAAAATATTTTTAATGGTTATTGTCTGAAAAGAGTTGCAAGTAAAGAAAATATTTCTCAGCAGAAGAGAAAGTAATGTTCATATTGGACATATGTATCAAAGGTATTCCAAAAGGAAAGCTTTGAGGATTTGTTTTTGAAAACACGATATCTTGTGAATGATAATTGTATTCCTGCTTTTTATTTTCAATGACAATAGAAGGATACACGGCTTCTGAACCATTGTGCTTAACTTTTTGGTCTATATAAGTTTCCTGCGAGCTAGCAGTATCTGTATTCTATGACTTGTCCAGCCCAAGAGATTAATGTCTCTGTTTGAAAATTACATTATGTATTTCTGGGTATTTCTTCATTCTGTATCAATAAATAAGAATTTCTTAATCATACAATATATGAGAGACTTTTCTTTTTTATCTTTCAGAAAGGAGTTTTAAAAGGAGTAAATTGGAATGCAGCAAACACTAGTAAATCTTGTCAGCCAACTTTTACATTTTTTCCTTTCTTAATTATCTCAACCGAACTGTTTTTTAATTTTTCTCTTTATGTATCTTAATGTTAAAATAAAGATAACAGTAGAGAGCAATCATTTTAATAAGCATTTTCAAAAACAATTCACCTTTTCGAATGTTGACTCTCATGTTTCTACACCTATAGTTGTAGTGTTTACTTTCTTTTATGTATTCACTGACAATCTTTTCAATGTTGAGAGGAAAAATATTACCTTGGCTCCTTGTTGGTGGAATGTCTGCTGTTGGCTTTTAGCCAGTAAATTTTTTCTTGTTTCTGTATCTGTATCTTAAAATGGCTGCTGTGATATAGAGTAACAACACATAAAACCTGGGCTAAGAAAATGCTATCTATGAAGTCTGAAAAATTTAAAAACATTGGGAGTGAGATCCTATTTACAAATATAATTTAAATTATATTGATCGTTAATTTTCATTCTTGATCAAATACTTTTAATTTTATAAATCATATTTTTTTAGTTATTAGAAAACAGTGAGCATTTTTTTCACTGAATTTGGTTCACTTTGAAAATAAAACATATGGAGAGTCTCATCCCAGATACTTAAGACTTTGCAAATTTATAAGCAGCAAGGTCTTTATATAAGGTCTTTAATCACAGTGTGGACTGTGGCACTAATCCATTGCTTGGATTACAACCGAGTGTACACTCTGTGTCATAACAAGCCTGCACCCTGGATGACCTTGGCTGGGATGAATCCTGGGTTCACAGATCCTTTTTGCTCCATTTTGGCATCCAGCATTCTAAGAGTGTGTGGAGTTTGCTTCTAAACAAATGTGGCTCATATATCTTTCTCCTGTTCATATTGGGCTGGGCCCAGGAAGGGCCCTCCTGCAACGAGAGATTTTGCTGCTCAAGGGAATAGAACCTGTACTTCTATCCCCTTCCTTCCTATTAGCCTGTGGGATATGTGTGGCACCTGCCTGTTGGGCAAGGTCAAAATATATTCAGCTAAATAAAAATTCATCCAGATGCCCAGTTTAACTAATAGTAAATGTTTCTCTGGTGATTTAAGTTTATTTCCAAGATTTGGATTTCTTTACTCTTCCTCTCCTTCTGTCAGAGCAAAACAGAAACAGACAGCAAAGGCTTTTACTCTATGGTTTTCTCTTAATTTAACATTTCTGTTGTATGAGATTACTACATATGTAAAATCATACAAAGCAGCAAATATATCCAGAGGTTGACTGCAAATTTTACAAATCACCAACACCTTTTTTCTGCTCTTCATCTGGCTCCAAACCTGGCTATATTGTTATATACATAATTACTCGGGCACAGACAGGAAGCTGAAATTTTGCCTGAGAAGCCCTTTAAGGACACCAAATTCATTTATGTGTTTTTCCAAAAAAGTAAAACTCACTTTATGGAGTTAGCATTCCCTTTAGGCAATTTGTGATCCATAGATTATTGACACAAAGTGCTGTAACTGCACTTTTGAAACCGTTATAACTTACACAGTTTGTATCTGCTTATTCTAAAGAAATAATTACAGTCGCCCCTAGGAGCTTTGTGACTTCCACAGAGAAAAAACTTTTTTCTTAGATGTTGCCATATCTCCTGTTCCCAGTTCAATTTTGGAATAATCATTATGCTTTTGCAGAATACAGTATTGCAGTTTTGTTACTTCAAGAGGCTCTTGAAAAGCAGACATTATGCAACCATTTCTCAAATGTTGAATATCTTGATTGTGATTGTTTAAATAAATAGTTATTAAGGTTGCCTAAAATCCTTTTTCAGTTGTATACAACTGATGATACCTGCTTCCTTCATAAACCCCTTCACATTCTATTGAGCAAAAGCCCTACAACAACAAGCAACTAAAAAATTGCATTTTCTATATATTGACTAGTGGTTCAGTATTCCTGAAAATTTATTTACTGCAAGGACAAGCCAATATAATTAGATACCTACACTTCAAACAAGTGTACCTCAAGAAACAAGTTTTCTGTTCTTCATCCTTAATTGTAATTTTTTTCAAATTGAGGTCTCTTGGAGTGTAAATATATATGGTACTTTATATGCCTCTGTATTTTGATTCTCCACATGAAAAGGAAGATTTGAAAGAAACTGCACTTGTGTGACACAACAAAAAGGAGACAAGAAAAAAAAAGAAAAAGAAATAAATTAAGGTTTATTTACTGCTATCTTTTCTATGACATACAAGCCTTTATTTCTTAAATACAAAATAGTGCTGCACCATGCTCCTTATCTACCTGTTTTGGCATTCTCCACAAAAATTTTGAATTTGTTGGGTAATTTTGAATATGTTGAACAGAGAAGCAGAGCTGTTAATGCTAATTAAGTTTCTACAAATTTCAGGAAAACAGGCAACTACTAGGAGGTAAGAAATCATGTTAGTACCTACACTGAGCAAAAAATGAAAACATCACTCATGGTTATTAGATACCAAAGAATCAACCTGAGAACCAGCTATTTGTGATTCATATATCAAAAAAAGCTTCACCTGAAGGGGTTTTTTTGTTTGTTTTTTCTGGTTTTGTTAGTTGGTTGGTTGGTTTAGTTTGTTTTTTGTTTGATATAATGATGCTCTCTGTTTTACTGTCTTTTCCTAATAATGCATAGCTGCAGAATTGTGTGTTTGACTTCTAACGAGTACTGATAAGTACAACCATTCATACAGGAACCCATAACTTCTCACTTGTTTGTTCAAGTCTAACAAACTCATTCACCATAAAAAAGAAAACACTAATAAGCTCTAAATTTCACTCTTTTTTTCATTTTTATTTGCATCTTACCCACCAACCCTCTGAAGACTGGTTACAGGAGAGAATTCGGGTCTTACAATAGATGTGTCTGAGACATAAAATTCATTTAGCAGCCACTTTATATAATGTAAGCAATTAATTTGGTAAAAAAACCCCCCTATTTCAGAGTAAATGGTATATTTCTTTGCAATTAAATTTTTCTCTCTTCTTTAGGACCACATTTTAATAATGTCCACTTACGAAATTATTAATGGGGCCTGTAAATGTAAGTAATTAAGCTTAAAGCTTGCTGAATTAATCCTTAATGTGATTAATTTTTACATTTCAAAAAACTATAGAATAACTGACTAATTATTATAATGGATTTGCCATACTCGTCAGTTTGAGTAATAAATGTAGGGTTACATAGCTGAATCTAAAGCCAGAGTTCTTTTCTATCAGTTCTTTTCTATTCAGTAGTCTTTTCTATCTTTTCCCATTTAATTTCATTTAGTGCTATTTTTTTTTTCAACAGAATGCTCACCTGAAAGTTTCAAAGAGTTTAAGTATCATCCCATTTCATACAAAAAATAGCTGAAAATGAAAATGTAATCTTATGAAAACTGATGACATTTCATTTTTTCCCTCATCTATTTTCCTTCTCAGGACAGATGGGAAAAAAGTAGGTAAACGCAAGCCTAGGAGTTAACTTCAAGGAAAAGTTTTGAATTTCTTGTAAAAATTCTCACATTTTTCATTACCTGTCTTCATCTTTTTTGTATTCACCAGCTTCAATTTTCATTCTGAGGATTAGATCTCATCCAAACTATCTTCCCCATATATTACTA
Organism: Corvus kubaryi; assembly: GCF_017639235.1. Classification (NCBI taxonomy): domain Eukaryota; kingdom Metazoa; phylum Chordata; class Aves; order Passeriformes; family Corvidae; genus Corvus; species Corvus kubaryi. The sequence continues at coordinate 7,169,218 of NW_024582073.1, forward strand.
GCATCCTCTGTACCTGCCATTCAAAGAAAGCAAGGTTATATTCCAACTCTGTTCTAAAGCCTTCAAGTGCAATAATTTCTTTTTCCTTTAAGTCATGCATCTGTGACAGCCTTTTCTAGGTGGTCTCTCAGTGATGGACTGAACATCAGGTACCTGTAATGTACCTGTAGTGTCTGCTAGATTGCAAAGCTTCTGTCCTGTAAGGCATCAGTGGAAATCCTCCCCTCTTTCACAATTACATTCCAGACACACCAGATAGCACTTATTTAATCAGTACAATGACTGTCACATTAAGCAGTGAAGGTTATATATTTATTGAACCAAAATAAAGTAAAAGGCCTTGTATAAATATGGGTCATCGGTGGTTACCTTTCCCACCTACAAATCTTGTTAGGAAATAAATTAGTTTGAAATGAGCTGGTTTCCAAAAGCCCATGTTGATTGGATTCATCAATGCAGGTAGTTATTATCTGAGCCCATAATTTGCTAGGATCAATCTCATGGGGACAGGCCAATAATTACTTGAGGCATCTTACTTAACCTTTTACAAGATAGCATATTTACTTCATTTTGATCTTCCCAAACTTTCCTGTTGTTTTGTTACTCAGCAACATAGAAAGTTTTTAACCATTTGTTCTAAAACTTTTAGATGCAGAATTTCAAAATTGTGATTTTAGCATTTGTAATTGAATGCATCTGTCTTTTTGTTTTATTGATACTTTTATTTTTATGTCTGATAGGAGCATGGCAGTAGTAGTAAGCTTTTGTCTGCTTTTAATGCACTTGGGTAGTCCTCATTTCTATCAGCCACTTTCCAATTAACTACTTAAACTTACCCTCTTTTAATTTCGTAATCATCTACTTCTCATTTCCAACTAATATTATTTTTAATTTTTGTATTTTATGAGTCCATTTATATGTGTATATACACAGGGATATATTAATGTAATATATATGTATAATTTATGTATAATATGTATCATAAGGTAGACAGTAATTTTATATAAGGGGGAAAATATATATGGCTCAATTTTAAGTTCCATTTTTTTCCTCTTCTTAATTTACAGGTGGCTTTCTTGTCTAACTGTAGTATATTAATGGCTATTAAAGTATTATTCAACTACTATTCATTGTATTTTTTTCTATTTAAATTCCTTCTCTGAAGTGTTTTGTCTGATAGTTATTCCCGGTTTTTGTTTAGATGTATATATATTTGTATGCAGTAATTATATATATATTATATATATATTTTATATGTGTATATATAAAACTTTTTCTAACAGAAAGTAGCAAAAGCAATCAAATCACTTCTATGATTTAAATAAACAGGCAAAACCCTAGCAAATCAGGATCTTTCTGTTCCTAAAAAGAACTTTTTAAATTACCTTCCTGAGGGACAGAAGTTAATCCTGTATCACTGCCCCCACTGATTTGGTATAAACAAGATGAAACCGCATTATCTAAACTGAGATGATTAGACATTACAGAGATTAGCAGTTTGCTAAGAGTTGAAAATGAAAATTCACCTTGGTGAATGTAGCAGCATGAACTGTTACTCTAGAAATAGCAGGATGTGAGGGAGATTTAACAATAGCTGTGACAAATACCATAGTTAGATTACCCGTAATTTGCAGAATCGAATGTTACACTTTTTGCTTCTCACCATTCTTTATTTCTGGACTCTTTCTTGGACATACTTATTTAGCAAAAACTTGGTAAACTTCATTTTAAGTTATTTGAAAATGTGCCTATATTATAACTGTTCCATAGCATTGTCGGTCATGTGCTAACAGTGCATCATTATTCTGCTAATGAAATGGAATTATTTGGCCTTCAACATCACAGGATTGGATATGCACCTGAGGCATAGATTTATTACCTGATAATACATATCATTTAATGTTACATTCCTTAACTTTAACCACCCAAGTGCTTATTGGGAAACTGGCCCAGCAGTGCCTCCCTCCCTCCCTCGCTCTGCCGCAGTGTTCCCAGGGAGCATCCCACAGCAGTTCTAGGGCTCTATGTGCTGGAAACACACCCTCACGTAAGTGTATTCACCCCACTAATTTAACACATATTATTGCACATTGTTAAAACTTTTTAATGTCTAACAGCTCAGCTAATGAGAGCTCCACCAAGATCTTCATAAATACCTGCTTAAGAAGAAATCTAGATTACTGAGTTGTAATATATGGAACAATATTTATTCATTTTGTTCATTTTTCCTCGAAGGTTCCTATTCTTCTCTGCCCATTGTTGTTAGCTCTTGTTAAATGCTGGCCCTGATATTGACAGGTTGTGAGGTTTTTTTCCTTCATGTGCATCTGTTCAAATATCAAATTTAGAATCATATAAATAGCACTAAGCTCATCCCTGTTGAAGCAAGAGGATATTTTAGGTCTTCTCCAACATGTAAGTTCAACAGACTGGAGTTTTCATCCAATACCTTAAAAAGTAAGTAACCTTAACTCCAAATTCTTTTGGAAAAGAAATTTAACTCTTCTGAACTCTGTCATACAGAGTTAACCATACCTGGTTAAGCAATTATTTTATTCTGTATAGTGACAGCAAAGGACGTTAAATACTTACTGGAATTGAATTATTGAGGTAGAGCTACCAACTCAAGTTTCTTAAAACATACTCCATGTGAAATCTTCATTGAACAAATGCCTAAGTGGTGGGCAATTCCAAACAAAGCCACAGGAAATAGCTTGGTACAATTAATTTATATTACTTCATATTTAACATGTAAAAATTATTTCTCTTCTAAATTTGGGAAACCTGCATAATTGATCAGCAGTTAAGAAAATAATATAAGAATAATTTCTACTTTGAACTCTAGGTAAAATAAGGAAATAGGTCGCCAAAAATTAGTCTGATAACGGGAAAAAAATCAGGAACTCTAATATGCAGCATTTCAAGGTCCCTGATGAAATACTAATCTTTATCACTTTTATCTTACAAAGAGATTTGCAAAGATATTTCCCATAAGCAGAGTGGGCTTGATAAATATTGAGATAACTCTGAGAATAACTGTGAGGTCCAAAGCATATTTTGCCAGTGGCATTTGGAAAGTTGGAAATAAGGACAAAAGTGAAAAAAATGGGAAATGTTAGGAGAGATTAATATCTCACATAAAAATCTAAGTAAATTTTATATGGATATGGTTATCAGCCAGGTTATGTAACTTCTCTGTGGGTTTTAAGGGTTTAACTACCTAAGTGCTAGCCAAGTGGTGAAACCCATGCAGTAGGAAGGAAAGATATGCTTTAACATGTTTTCTTTCATCAAGAAATCATCCAATCATCAATCCAATTCAATCATTAAGTATGCTGTCTTTTACCAGTCATGTTGCTAGCCAGTGAGAATGTTTCTCTGGTACTAATGATGTGCCAGCTATAGCTGTGTCCTTGAACAGAAATCACAAATTTTGTGAACAATTTTTTTTTTCTATTGTTTTATGAGAGTCATATATAATATGTGAAACGTAAATAACTGTAAATAGGAATTGGTTTTGAAATCCAAAATACTTCCTAAAACCTTAATTTCTAAACACTGAGATATGGTCACTTTTCTTTTTTAATTGAAAGTAGGAAAATGAACTGTTTAAAACAATAGTTTATGTGTGTATATATATATATTTTCAAAATTAAATTATTTTGGTAACAGTAACAAGAAAGGAAGTCTCATATACCACTTGTAAATTAATATACTGTAATTTACAGTAAGAGCAGATGAACTCCTTGTGTTACAGCTAAAGAAAGTAAAAGGTCTTTTTTTTTCACTTGCAAATTATCATGACCTTCTACAGAAAGATTCTTTTGACTTTGTGGCTTTACTTGCTATTTTCATTTAAGTTTAGGACTATTTACTGATATTTGCAATCATTTTTCCAACCAGAATGTCAAATTTTGAGCAGTTTCACTTCGACTTTTACCAGTCTAATTATACTATAGACGACCAGGAAGAAGGTTGCAACAGCTATGGCTCAGACGAAAACCTCTGCGAAAGCAGAAAGTAAGTACGGGTGTTGTTTCAGCTTCCCTCTTCAGCAGATGATGGCTTCAGGGCTAGCTTTGGGGCTTGCAGGAGCAGGAAAGAGGTTCAAGACATCATCTAGACCTTCTGAAAGGTAGAATGATTATAATTGAACTTTTCTTTTTAAAAGGATTTGATTTCGTGCTACTTTTATTAGTATAGCTGTTACAGGTTGCTTACCTAGTAGGAGTAACTGAGCTTCATGTTCTTAATGTGAAATTTACGATGCATATTGCAAGAAATTCTTTAGGATCCTTCTCAGATTCAAGGAAAAAATCTAAATATGTGGTTCTTTCATTAGCAGTATGGACGTACCTGAGGAGTCCTACCAGGCTGCTGGGCAAAAAAGTCAGAAGTGCCTGAATCAGTGGGTGCCCTCACAGCTCCTAAATTCCCTTTCCCCCTCATCCAGCCTGGGTTCCTGTGTGGCTGTCTGTGCTGGGTGGGCATGGAAGTGGGTGCGCTGGGCTGCAGGGTGCTTGCGAGGCTGGCAAGGAGCTCTGCCTGGCTGCGCAGGGAGTCACAGGGCAGGGCAGCAAAGGCACGGTCAGCAGCTCAGCACTCATTGCCCACAGCGAGGATTGTACCCAGAAAATTTCCGCTTTCCCCAAACTAAAAATAGGTGAAAAGTAGGTGGGACGTTGTGGGTAGCTCTAAGATGTTTCTCATTGTAGTTACGAATTTTGCTGTGCTTTGCTTCTTGTCCTAGGAGCCCGACAGAAAAGCAACCTCCAGGCGGGGCTTTTGTCCCATCAGACATGCTTCTGTCCCCTCAGGGCTACACGGGTCAGATTTTGCAGCCAACGCACAGCCCCCACACTCTTTCTCAGCTTGGTTACGCTGACGGATTTGACGAGGAACCTCCTTTGCTAGAAGGTAAAAATAATCCCACAGACGACGTGCGCGATTGCTGGGGGTGCCTCTAACTTTTCTTTGCCAGCTAGTGAAACTCACCAGAGAAACTGCGGCAGAGCTGCCCAGCCTCACTATGTGAGCTTCAGCCAGCAGCTCCTGGCCCCCAAAGCTACATTTTCCCGGAATTGGCCGTGGATTGATCCAGCCTTATGGCGCAGAGCAGATATACTGTGCCACCACGAGATGGCAGCAATACAACAGGTTTTGCATTCACCTTTCCAACATTTTTTCCCACTGTGTTTCTCCTGCATACATATTGGAAAATCTATAATTAATAAAGATGGGTAATCATCTTTTCTGCATACCTAGTAATAAATTTAGTAGTTTGCAGGTGCTAAGTTGCTTGTTTCAGTGGGAAAGGAATTGAGAAAGCTGCCTTAAGTTTCAATTAGTTGATCATTTAACCATATGAGCAATGTCTGTCTTCATGATGATTGACAATTCTAATGCTAGTGGCTGATTTTGTCGCTTGCAAAATACCTATGCTACATTAGAAAAAAAATGGAGAATTTGTCTGTAATTATTTCAGCATAATGTTAAAGGAGCATATTCAGCCTGTTGGTTTGGCATACTGGAAGGCAACTGGAGTTTTTGCTACTTAAAAGGGACTACTACTGCCTTAAAGCCAGCAAGATCACTCTGTTTGCTAGAGGTGACTGCTAGATCTCTACCTCTAAGACCATTTAACTTCCCATGCAGTTCACCCTGGGAAAAGGATGCTGTAATACAACTGCTTGTGATCTGCAAGGCTTCAGAGATATTCCTATCTGTGTACCACATAAATCTGACCAAAACCATACATTTTGATGCAGAATAGCTTTATATATGCAGTGTTTTGGCTGAACTCAAGATGATGGAGAGGTGGAACAAGATAAAGACTTGGCTTTCCAAACAGATCTAACACATTGTCAGTCTCAGTCACTCTGGCAGCAAATCTGAACCTAACTTTTCCCTTACTGGAGAATCAGGGAAGATGATTACTCGTGCAAGCTTAAGTGTTTCTCTAGAAGTTATAAGATAAAGCTTTGCCCTAGCAAAGTTAATGGCAGAATTCCCATGAACTTTAATGGGAAAGAATTTTTTTCTGTTTCCAGGGGTCTCACTAATTACATTTTAAATGCAAAGAAAACCCCTCACAAAACCCCAAGCTTATAAAGTACTGTACAAAGTAGTATTAACTTACCTTGAAAGGGAAAAATGTCATTTTTAAGTGCTTTTGGCAGTTCGGATTTAAGACACATTTCTTGTCAGATTTGCCACAATTAAAGCATATATCTCTGTCCTCAGTGTTCTAGAGTATCTTAAATTCTGCAGTTACTGTTAATTAATCTATTTTTCAACATCTAAGTTAGTGTGGCATTAGATACATGTGTTTTAAATATAGGAAAAACAAATATTAACTAAAAAGTATTGAGGGCATTTTTTGGTTCACTGCCTAAAATTGGATTTAATAAATTAATATTCCAATTTAGAATCAAAGCTCACTCTCAAATATACTGGGTATATAGCAGGGACATTATGTTCCTGTTACAGAATATGTCATCCTACAATATTATCTTCATTGAAGCATTTGTTTGTAGTTTTGTGGTGTCTAATGGGTTTTTGTAGAAGTGTTGTTTTCTTGGGAGCAATTAACAAAATCCTGAAATTTCTTGTTGCAGAACTTGGGATCAATTTTGAGCATATATGGCAAAAAACATTAACAGTTCTAAATCCAATGAAGCCTGCAGATGGCAGCATTATGAATGAGACAGACCTCACTGGACCCATGGTTTTCTGTTTGGCCCTTGGAGCAACATTGCTGATGGTAGGATGTGGTAGAAATCTTAAGGGATTTCTTTTCTAACAAGCTAATGCCTAGGTGATAATGAGTGTGAAGTTGCAGAAGATGAAGTACTGGCATAAAATGAGTCATTTGCTGCCAGTTTTTCTGGGATTATGTATTAAAAATTCTCCCTACTTTGAAAGTACCTGCATAAAGTTTAAATGCAGTGTAAAGGTGACACAGGTAAAGTGATGTATTACTTTCAGTGGAAAGAAGAGACCACACCATTTTTGGGGTGGGATTTAATATGAACAAAGGACAGATCTGTGCCATATATAATCTGAAGAGGCTCTGAACAGGTTTTAAAGGAGGGAATAAAAAGGAATAGCAGGCCAGCCCCATTTTTCTAACACTTGCTACTATTTTAAAATTATCTTCTTTCAATGTTATTTTAGATATACATCTACATATACATTAAAAAAAAAACTCTATACAGCTAGAATAATTGGAAAAAAAAAGAAATGGAAACAGTCTTCCCTCCCCCTTAAATTTGCAATACCTTCCTATAAATTTCTCTAGTACTTTCTTATTTTATATTCTTTGTTCTATATTGTCTGCTTAACACATTATAGTAGCCTGTATTTGACCTCCTTCTTCTTTATGAATATGGCTTTCCTACAGGAGGAAAGTTTAACAGGGTTGTACAGAATTGCAGATTCATCTATATATCACTGGCAACAGGGGCTCTCCGGTGTTGCTGAAGTACAGCTCTGATTGCTGGCAGCAATTCATCAGACAGGGATAAAGTGGGACCATTCTGGGAAGGGCTTTACTGCTCTGCTAGGAGGTGAGAGGAAAGGGGCTCTAATTCTCCATTTCCTCTGTGATAAATAGTGCTGAATCAGAAGATTCTTGAAAGTTCTTACTCAATTTGTAATGTCAGTGCAGTACCTTGAATGTGCAAACTGCAATATAAATGGCAAGTAGTATTATTATTTATGTCCCTATAAAAATAAAAATCTTTTAAAAGGGTGGAAGAGGCAGGAGAAAAGGGAATAAAAGGAAAAGAAGGTGGGAAGCTAGAGAAGACAGGCTATTTTCCACCTGGAGAAATAAATGTATGAGGGTAGTAAAAGGAGAAAGTTGAATTAGTTATAATCAAGAAAATGGAAGGAAAGCAAGTTAAAAGAAAGAATGGAAAAAATGTTTCCTGTTGATTTTTCTCCCTGAATAGCCAATGATTATAATGAATATTAAACTATTATTATTGAAATAAATTACTTTCATTATCATACTTTTTCTGGGCTATTACGCATTTTAGATGTCATTAGAAAACCAAGTATTTTCAATGCCCCAGTTTCAGGGCAGCAGAACACCTCTGATACAATCCAGTGTTTTTGTTCCATAACTTCACAGAAGCAAGTCTATGGGTTTATCTTAGAAATTCAGGCTACCATTTTATCTCAGATGTATTTGAATATTAACGTGTCTCTTCAGCTGTGTAAACTATGATATCCTTCTGTACTTAAATAAGTATCTTCTGATAGCACCAGGAACATAATTTGGTTGAGAGCTTGTTTCTAAAAATAATGTATACATTTTCTTTAGTTTCAGCTTTTTAACTATGGAAAATTATGCAAAGATATTCTTCAAAGGATAGCAGTTCTTTCAGAGAAAAAGAGGAAAAGGCTGCTAGTCTGGCAGCAGGACTTCTTCTTCCTCATGTTAGTGTAAAATTGGGCAGCTCCATTGTAGATAGAGAAACAACAGCAGCACAAAATTTAGCAGAAGCCCAAGTCTCAGCTGCTTTGCATGTTACACTGTCATTTGTACGAAATCATACTTCCCCATCTGCTTCAGCTAAAGGTCGTAGTACCCACTCCAGGCACATGCAAACAAGCCCACAAAGTCTGACTTTCTCCTAACCTTGCTCCTTCTGCAGGACAGATTTAGCTCTTTCCATTCATCAAAGCCTGTCAGACTAATCAAGCCTGATTCTGGTTTTGCTTACATCGCTGTGAACTGGGAGTATTCCCGTGTGTGTGAGTCAATATATTTACATATGTTAAGTAAGACTAAAATTGGAACCAACATGTTCAGATGCTTTTTTTTTTTTTTTCCTTCTCTCATATCCTTGCACCACAAATCCAACATTTCACCAAGTGGAGATCTCAGCTAGCTGCTGGTGCTAGTGCTCCTTTCATCTCTGGCTGAGGAATCTCTTAGTCTTAAACCAAGCTACTATGTAGTGCCATGTAGAATAGTTAAATACACTGAAACAAACAGTCTAAAATATAGCTCGTAGGTGATGCATCTGTTTTGAGGCAGAATTTTACTTAGTTGGTCTATAGCAAAGGCTGCCCCAAAACAATGTGGGTGTTAAACTTACTACATATCTTTAATAACTGAAATTCTAATTGCTAATCATCTGAGCTATTATTGCCTTCCCACACTATTTCTAGCTATCATTAATTTTATTCGTTCAAGCAATTTTTCCTGATTATTTTATACCATGAGTATGCAAATGCCAGCAAAGGAGTCTGTACCTAAATAGGAAGATTTCTTATGCTGTTGTTTCAGGAATAGATTATTCCTTACGGTGCAAGACGGTAATGGGGAAAAGGCATGGGATGATAGAAGGATATAGGCAACCTGGCTGTACCCGACTTAACCTTGAGGACTGGGACCAGAGAAGGGCTCAGCAGTGAGCCAGGTCAATTTGCAGACAGGATAGTGTTGCTGATGTAAAGTCAGGTCTCATTAACTCAGGTTGCCTTTCACATTCATGCACTGCTCTCCAATGAGAGCTGGTGAGCTGCCACCAACCTGCAGCATCAGGACTTTCAAGCTGTGTCATCACTAGGCAAGGCCTTCTGCACAGTGCTCCTTCACATCTGTCCAGCTCAAATACTGCTGGCATCCAGTGATCAGTTTCCACACACATGGATACAGGAAGAGAGGGCAGAGAAGGGTCCTCAAAATTTATTTCCCCCAGATTTCACTAAAATGTATGGATAGGTAAAGTCAGAAGTCTTCTCAATCCTCCTTAGTCATCATGGGAGATAAACTAGCAAATATCCCAAAACATGATGAAAGTTTCAACAATGTTTCCACCTAATCCATCACAACAGAATCCAACCATAAGCCCCAGCATTATTAGGAAACTGAGACCACCTATTCAGTTTTGAGTCTAACATGGTTTATCATATGCAATATATAATATATAGTGTGTATTACTGTCCCTCTCCGGCTCCGTGGGGTCACACGCGTGCATGCACAAACGCACAGATAGCTTCAGCAATAATGATGATGGCAAAGAGGCAGGAAGGGTCTTTGCATGGGTTCCCACAGGAGAATTTATTGCTTCCACACTGTGAAAGGTTCAGAGGCAAAGGACAACAACGGAGAACTCAGGATTTTATCTGGGGGTGGGGAAAAGGCAGGACTAGGGAATGGGGACCAATGGGGAAGCTCTGGGGGAGTGGTGAGGGGCAAGGGCCAACAGCCAACCACGAACACAGAACTGGGGTAGGTTACCACAACAGAACGAGCGTCCTGGGAGAAGCCTTTCTGTTCACCCTAACCTGGGGAGGTTCTTGTGGTTCTAGGGACTTGTCTTACGGAGAACTCTCTGTCCCTTGTAACGCAGGTTCACCGGCCACCACAAGTGTGTGCAACATATAGATATATGTGTGTGTGCGTGTGTATGAACAAACACACTTGTGTTTTATGTCTGTACATATACCTTGTCATGTGTCAGGAAGGCAATGCATAGTGGCCCTTCATTTGAGACATTTACTCCATGGTTCTGAGTTAATGGTTAAGTTCCAGGTCTGAACTTTGTCCTTCACAGGTGCATCCTATCATTAGGATACAAAGTTCCAAGAAAAAAACAGATATCTGATTTAGGAATATTTTTCTGAGGTACAGATGTGAAAATGACAGTGTAGCATAGCCAACATTCAGTATTTAATTTGGTAGCAGCTTGAAGAGAGAGAAAAAAAATGTTTAACAGTCTTTTGTGACTGTTTATTTTGGGGAGTGAACAATGCCCTTATGCCTGGAGGTGATCCTTGAAAAGGATGGCAGGAGATGAAGGAATTGGTGGTGCTGTGGCCACAGTTGCCTGTTTTACTAGCGTTGTGTATAAATTAGAGAACATCAAGGTCCAGGCTCCAGGCTGGTACCTTTCGTAGGCAATAAATTCAAACAATGGAATAAAAACTGGAAGGAAAAAAAAATCTTTTTCATTCATTAGAACAAAAGAAGAACGCAAGCTGACAGTTACTACTGGGTTTTATGTTGAAATAAACATGTTGTATTGGTCTAGGCACAGAGACATGCCTTTCTAATGGTAGTCGAGGGGAAGAATGGTCACATTTACCCTGAAAACCAGCATAGATTAAGCAAAATTTTACTAATTTTTTGCAGACCTGCTTAAAGCAGAAGGTTTGTAATAAAATGTGAAGCATATCAGATAACCTGGGTCATCATATTACTGAGGAGACTTTCCACAGCCCCATATAAACTTATTAAAAAGATGTTTCCTGAAACTAAACTGATTTTTAATGACTTTAATTTAAAATGTGCTTTCCATAATTTCTTCTTAGCTTGTTGCCAGTTAAACTTACCCATGTCTCCCAACCAATTCCAGTTGTGTTCAGAGGCCAATGACAGTAAGACTGAGAATCAGCCTTGTAACTTTGAGACATGCACATTTTCTCAATTGCACCTTGGAATTATTTTTATGCAAAAATCACCCAAAAGTATCAGCTGTGGTTCACAACTGTAGGTGAAGCAGAGAGACAGTATCAACAAGAAGAAGTAACAAGCCTAGGCTTAATTCTGTCTTCTGCCAGCACTTTGTGATCACTGCTCACTTCCAACACCTCATGCTTACTCATATTTATTCCAGGCAGGAAAAGTTCATTTTGGCTACGTGTACGGGATGAGCGCCATCGGGTGCCTGGCCATGCATGCCCTGCTGAACCTGATGAGCGTCTCAGGAGTCTCACATGGCTGCGTTGCAAGTGTCCTGGGCTACTGCCTGCTGCCCATGGTGATCCTGTCCTCTTCTGCAGTTGTCTTCTCACTGCAGTAAGTACCAGTCCATGGCAACAGGAATCCTATGAAGAACAGTAACTCAGATGGCTGGTGTTGTGCAAAACATTTTATAAATGGTCATGTAGTGAATTTTTGCTTCTGAAACTCTAATACCATTTAGTTTGTATTCATAGGTGGAAACAGACTAAACTGGACTGTATTTGAGAGGGCTGGTATACATTCATTTTGATATGAGTCTTTAATTCCACTGCTTTCCACTTGGACTGAGAGTGCTGTTGATTTTTGCAGCAGCCTCAGATGCGATTTTTGTTTTGCAGAGCCAACAGTGGCCAAACTCGGGTATCAATTTTGAAAGCAACTGCTGAACTTTGGGTTTATATAGCTGGTTCTCCTGTTTCTTTTTTTTTCATAGCATCAGGCCTCCCATCTTTGTTTCCTTTCCTCTTGACTTCTGTGGGACAGAATGAAATAACCAAGTAATATGTGGAGAATTAGAATAAGTGTTTAAGATATAGTAGAGTTGCATATTCTGAGGTATTGTTGTGGTGCAATTGCAAACCTGAAAAGAACTGAGTACTTTGAAAATGTGTAGCGGTGTATGTATCTGTGCACATGTGGGGGGTTGTTCAGTCATATCCTGTGAATAGGAAACTTTTTGGCAAGCCTTTCATTCCCCTTTTTTTGGTAAGCCCTTTGAGACACAGTGTTTCTCTCCCTGTTCACACACAGCTAAGTACAAGCAAGTCCTAGATCTTGCCTGAAGGCCTTGAGCAGTGCTTTTACCTATTGTTAACATGTTATTAATGATGGTTTCCCTCCTTAGTCTTTTTCGTTCTCTCATATTTTTAACTCTCCAATCTGTAACATATGGAACTTAGCATATGAACAAGAAAATGCCCTTGTTTGTTTTCTTTGGAAAAGCAGCATTCTTACATATGTGTATATATATTTTTTTTGTTTTAAGGAAATTTTGTGGTGGAATGAAGTTTTGGCAAATTCTTGTTGCATTTTTCTGTGGAGCTATGTTGGCTTAACCTGACCATATTCCATGTATTAAAGTGTTTCTGAGCTGTCCTTGATGAGATGGATGATAGTGACACTGAAGAAGCTGTTTATTCTCTGTTCTCCTACACTTCCCATATTTTCTTGATTAACCTGTTTAATAATCCAGACTAATAAAATGTGCAGATACATAATCGTAAGACAGATGGGGTGAATTCCAAACCAGCTGTTACAACTGTGCAGGGTACTGTTGTCTGTACAAGGAATCCCCAAGCACACACCACACATTTGTAAAATGCTGTGAACTTACAGAAAGCACATCTTTTGAAAATCCATAAATACTAAAGTGTGATAGCCTTTTAAAAATTAAACAGTTATTTCTAAAATAAATTGATAACGTTAAGTACCTATTGACAGGATTCTGCAGTACTTTCTTGTATGCTGTATGAAACTGCTTGAACATAGCAAGTACCAAGGCTAACTATTGCAAACATGCTATTAAAATTAAGTGGCAGCTTTTAAATCCAACATACATTTCATTATTTTTAATTTAAAAAATTATTTAAAATGGTAAAAGAAAGAGCAATACATTCATGATTTAAAAAAAATATTTATAAAAACATTATTTCTAGTTCAAAGTTCAAAGAAATAATCTGAATTTTTTTCACCAAAAATATACGTAAGATAATGCACTGATCTATGGCAAAGATACATAGTAATCAAATAATTTTCGATTTTCATAACTAAATAAAGCAAAATATGGAACATTTGGGGTACCAAATAGTACTGAGGAGAAAACCACTTCTCTTACTCAAACCTGCATGGAACTAGATTTGTTTGTGCCCATCTATGCTGTTACGACGTGTGAGCCCAAATTTATTAGACCGTCTTTCTGGGAGAAACATCAATAGACTTTTTTCCTGCGGAAAGCAAACAACAATTCTTTAATATCGAATCCCCAAACAGGGTGATAAAGCTACTTCCCTAACTAAACAGTGAAGGAAATGAATGTAAGAATGGAGAAAGAAATTATTAGACCCAGCTGATGTAAAGGACCCTTTTGGTGACAGCATCTGCAGGATGTGAGAGAGAGAGAGTAGTGGAAAGGGTCCACTCACGTGTGTCCCTCCATCTCAGTCTCACACCAGTACAGCCCCAGTCCTCTTGGTCACTGTAAGCATGAAATCTGCTTTTTGCCCTTCTCCCATGCTAGATGATTTGACCCTCATGGATGTGCCAGACACGAGCTCTCTGCCAAACCATTCCTTTTGGCAGTAACGCATCGTTAGATCGAGGACTGAATTTGTAAATGCACAGCGTTACCTCTTTATTCCAATATAATTTTTATGTCACTTTTCCATCCTGCTCTCTGCCAGTCCTGGAACAAACCATGAGAGGCCATTGGACTTCAGTGCAAGGCAGAGCAGCCACAGCTCTAAATTGTGATAGCCCCCTAAAGGGTCATTATGCTAGCTGAAAATTGTCATTGCACAGTATGTTCCTATTGCATCCCATCCCTCTGCCAGCATGGGTACCTGCTCAAAGAGACATCCATACCAGCTCTGAATTTCTGGCTCACTGTTTAGGTAACTTAGCATCTCTACTTGGAGAAGAGGCCAGGAACTTGCTTTACAAAGCCCAGTGGAATTTCCCTGAATGCCACTGTATAGGTTTAAAGAACGCTTAAACTGAGGATATGAAATCACATGGTCTTTAATGTTTTATTTTTAACTTGTTGAAGTTGCAATGAGGTGCAGAGTCACCGTAAAATCGATTCTTTCCTTCCTCCTTCAACGGCCCAAGAGCTGACAACACCAAGTACCTTACTGGCCTGGTGACTCGATTGCTAAGAAATGAACTATTTTATGTGATGTGATTGCATTAAGTAAACTAAGTAAATTACCTAAGGAGGGCTTTATTCATCATGGTTTAGTTGCAATAATGATATTTGTGGAGATGATTTCTGATAAAAGGACCTACCTATGTATATGCAGTCTGTTTTTCCCTTCTGGTTCTGTTATGCTGATGCTTTGGAAGTGTGGGGTGCCAGGAAAGCCTTTAGGAGTGGCAGAGGTTTATTCTTTCTCAAAGTCCTTGAGACTGATACGGCAAAAGTGTATAAAGCAGCTATCTCATTATGTACTTCAGCAGTGTATTACGCACATGATCTCATGCATTTTACAGAAGCAGGCTGCAAATAGAGTGCAAATAAAGCATATGTGAAACATTATTTATTGGCAAGATTTTGTTCCCACAGGGTTTAATAGTGAGCCCTCTGTAATCTGCAGGAGTATTTCAGCAGGGTTTTAACCATAGTTCCATAATCATCAGTTCTCCAGGCCTCCCTGCTCCAGAAAGGTGGCACAATGTAACTTCAAAAGGGCCCAGCAGTCACCAAGAGGTAGGGCAGAAAGTCACGGTCCTTTCAGTGTGCAGAGAAGGATGCCAACATAAGCAAAATATTTTTCCTTGGTGTTTCTTTTCCCACTCCTTACTTTGTGCTCAGTGCGCTCCCTTCTTTAAAAGGCCAGTCAAGCTTTTTCCTGGGAGACCTTTCTGCCCATCCCACTGGTGTGAGTCTTTCAGAGTCTCTCCTCAGAATCTAAGGCACGCTTAAAATCTGTTCTCAGTGTTACAAAAATGCAACCCCTCCAGATCATCAGGCTTCCTGATGGAAGAGTAGGTCTGTTGTGTCATTTTAGAACCTAACAATTTCTATAAGATGATTTTGGCTTAAATAGGAACTTGGCTAAATTTAATATTAAACTTCAGCAGCTGCATCTGCTGGAGGCCCAGAAGATTTATTTGGAAATGTACAGTCCTTTTAGCAGTACTTCTGATGAAGCCTTTATCCTTGCTGAACAAATTCCTTTTTTGTTTATGGTTACAATTTTAATTTGCTCTCGTGCTTGACTTTCATTATGTCAGTTAGTTCTTGGTTCTTCCAGTGGTTGTTACTTTATCAACAACATGCTGCTAGACAAGAACTTGAGTTTGGTAAGATTTGATACTACATTTAATAATATGTGGACTCTATCATGTTTCTTCTGTGTTTTTTTTTTCTCCTAGGGGGATCCCAGGAACTGCGTTAGCTCTGTTTATTATTGGATGGTGCAGTTTGTCAGCCTCCAAAATTTTTACCTCTGCATTGGCTATGGAAGGACAGCAGCTCCTGATTGCATACCCATGTGCTTTACTTTATGGACTTTTTGCACTTCTAACAGTTTTCTGAGATGTATTTTCTGGTAGCCTTCTTACAGTTTGTTCATGGTTGTTGGAGGGGCAAGGGGTTATTTACTTATTTCCAGATTGCCTACAGTTGCATTAAGTTCCATTAACAAAATTAGATTCTATGACTTACTGGTCTTTTTCCTAATGGCTGATAATGAAATAAAAAATCAAGCTAACAGGTAGATGGCCTCAAAATAATGGTGTTTTGACAGTCTTACAGCTTAAAGAAAAGAAATTGTATTGAGAAGGTAGTAAAAGTGGAAATAAATAATAATTAAAATTAAAATTCTGTTCTGAGTATTTATAATATAATATATATCCTAGAGAGTAACTGGAATGCAATTATGTAAATATTTAATGGACATAGTAAATCAAGTGAAAATGTATATGAATTTGTTTTTAAAAAAACAGCTTGTATTAGTATGTAATTACTAATTAATATCCAGAATTTATATGTTTAGGTTTGGAGGTTTTTTGTGACAGAAGAATGAGTGACCCTGCTTTGGGATATTGAAGAATTGGCCAGGAACAGGCTGGTACAACAGAGGGAACACAGGCATGTTTTCTTGTTTTTTCTGGTTTTTTTTAAGAGGTGTTGCTGTCCAAAACACCATTGTACTGTTTTTAATGCATAGTAACATTATATTTTAAAACTGCCACAAAACCACTGCCTGCTGTAACTGCAGGAAAACTCCATACAAAGTAAAGACAACCCCTAAAAATGTCTCCTGAAAGGCAGAACTGTATTGGAACAGGCAAAATACAGACCTGCGTAATTCTATCTGCCCCTCGAAAATCTGTTTGTTGGTTTTAGTTTTAGGAGAATAAAACATTTATATAATGGCAATAAAGCACAGAATGCATAAGATGATATTTTAAAATATAATATTAGAAATATTGAGCCATCAAAAGAAATTGGAGATGTGTGCAGTAACAACTCGAAAAAAATCTAAGTATGAAGTGGAAGAGAAAATGAAGATATTTGTAGAAAGAGCTAGAAAAAGTAAATAGATGAAATAAATGGAAATGTGAAGGAAATAAACAGCAGCAGATTATTTCTTCAGTGTTTTAGAGAGTCTTTCTTCTTGATGCATATTCCTATGATCTTGATAATCCTCAATTTATTGATTGTTTTGAACTCTTTGGTGAATTATTTACAAAGTGTTTCTGTCCCTAGACAGAGGGCCAGTGATTCTGGGACAGAGGTTCCTGATACTGCAAGCACTTATGCAGAAGCTTAGTATGGCAAACTGCTCAAGAATACACAAAAGCAATTCTGTTCCTAATCCTTCTCAGGTCAGAGGTAAATTAGATGATCAGTTTGTCCTCAGGCTAGTGACTCTCTGAATTGAAAGCGCCTTTGGTAAAAATATTTCCCATTGCTGTCATATTTGGGTTTTTTTTTTAAGAACTCTTATGCAAGCCGTTCTGGAATTCATTTTGCTGAATTCTGATGGAACTAGTTCAGAGTAGAGGTCATGAGAAGTAAACAAAGGGTAATGTATACTTAGCCAATTCCTTAAAATTCACAACTCATTTATGGAAAAAATCCATTTCTTTACTGCAAGGCTACAAAAACAGGAACAGAGAGGCCAAGTTGGAGGCATGACCCTGGAGTAAATTGTGGCTGCAACTAGGCAGGATCTAGTTGAATGTAAGTGGGAATTGTGTGAATTTGGAAGATCAGCAATTGTAAACATGACAGATTTGGCCCTGCTGTATCAGGGAGTAAATCTGACAGTAATAAGGCAGAGATAAACATCTCAAGTGACTGCAGGGTATGGATGTAAAAATCAGGCGCTTTGATTTACCAGGCATTAATGGCATTCTCATGTTGGAATGGGGACAGACTCATATGGTTGCACTAGTTGTAGAGTTCAGAAAAGATGGTTTAGAAACATTTAGATCCATTTTTGTCCTACACTTCCTATTATCATTCCTACTGTCTAAAACAAGTAGCCAACAATGGCTCTATTCTGCAGCACTTTATGCTCATTCTCATCCTGATCTGCATGATCTGAATGTCAGGGGAAGTAGTGAATCAAGCCATCAATTTGTCTTTTGATGTCATAGGCAAGTCAAATTACTTACGGGGAAAATGAACACCTGGAAATTTAGTCACAACCTTTACAAAGCAAATGGTAGTCTAATTATAGTTTTATGTTTAGTCTCTTAGAATTTGTAACTTCTTCCTTTTTTTCACTGAGAGACATCTTCATCATTTTGAATGCTAAGTTCTTAATTCCAGTGACTTCCCTTGATTTACTGTTTTTCTGCGCCGATTTCCTTTTACCTGTTCCCAAGGGCTTTCCAGTAAGTGGTACATGCTGGTGCTGTGCTCCCAGTATGGTGTCCTTCAGGAGTCTCTATGCTGACTGAGAGGGTTTAACTGTCTTAGATGTCCTTCTGTTTCTTTGAAACAAGATCCCTCATTATTACCCAGCTCTCCTTTCTGAAGGTCAGCGTAGCCATGGTGATGCTTTTGACCACGTTATTCTGGTGTGTGCTTCCTAAATCTAAAAATATTATGGTCACTATCACAAACTGTTAGTTCATCAAAAATAAATGTTATTTTGATCTAAGATCAGTTTAAAATGTGTGTATTTGGTATTAAACTCTTGTTCTGACTCTATGGACAGGCCTTTCCAACACCATCTAGCTCTCCTGTATTTTCTCTTGCCTGGGCCATCATATTGAGCTCCCTCATATCTTGTTTAAATACGAGCCTGGCAAACTGTTACTTTCAACTTGCAAAAGAGAGGATTATAAAATAGTAATGGGTCACATAGTGATTTTTAATTAATGCTTCCCATGCCAAAGAGTTAAAAAAATTCATGAGACTTACAAATAAGCTTCAGCACATAAAGGGAAAAATAATTATGATTTTGGAGAGTGACGTTTTCTAAGCTGTCTTTGGTTTCTTGTTCTTCATAGCATGCACATGAAATGTTCTGAATGTGCATTCACACACAAAAACTGGCACTTACGTAGCTCCTTTCTTTTAATTCAGAGTGTGATATAAGTGTTGGACACAGGCAGTATGGCAGAGGTGTAGGTGGCAAAGTGTTTGCCTGCCTTCCACTGCACTTCTTGTGCGCCACACATACTCAAGGTCACCTTCAGAAACAAACATGCAGCATTCTGCTGTAATAGAAGCATTTTGCTGTTTTGTTGCAACTAAATGCAGGAGGGTATGGAAGTGAACATATTCTGAGTGAGAGAAAACTATAGCATGTGGCTGGCTGTGCAAGGGCAGTAAAATGGTTTTATATCTGACTAGCAGTTGCTGACAAAATGTCAGGTTGCATCCGGAGACCTCGTCTCCCTGGCCACTTCTGTAGCACCAAAGTTCCACTCTTTATCAAAAATCGTCTTGTCACATGTCATCTCTAATAGGTTTAAATATAGACCTTGAATGGTTTAACTGTTGGTAAGCTGAATTGAGGGCAGAAAGCTGCTGACACATTGAACTGGACACATGCTGTGCTTCGTGGTGAAAAAGCTCCATTAGTAAAGCGTAATATTTTTCTAGTTTTTTTAGCTTAGAAGCCACAGAGGGCTTATATACAAAACAGTGACCTCATTTCATGACTGTGCTGTTTATGTCATTTGAGAATGACGAAAGACAGCTCTGTGTCTTGCCTTAGACCTCTCTTGCCACCACTTTATTCCAGTGCCTTGCTAAACAGCCGTCTTCACATATTGGCATTTTCTGTTCACTGAATGATCTTAAGTGAATTTTACAGTAAGGCTGAATTACTCATCTTTATTCCTATCAATAATGAGTATAAATGAAGCAAGAATTCATTGTGCCTGTTTTAAGTTTCCTTTTTCTCCCTTATTGTCAAGAGCATATTTAGTGGTCAGGCTGCTGTGGGCTTCTTCATGCCTGACAGAGAAGAATACATGATGTACATAAGAATATATGATATACCTATGTAAAAATGGAGATATCCATATATATGATAGGTTGCAAGATACTAGAGCTGCAACAAGTTCTGAACACTAGATTGCCACTTTTTCAGGGCTTAACATCAACAATCTTGACCTAGCCTGGGAAATGATGTATATCCTTCCAAAGAAACATCAATTGCAGCATCTGATAAGCCCTGTGGGGAATCACTGCACATAATGACAAAGTTCATGGTGACACAATGCATTTACTGGTTAATGTATTTCCTGAAAGATAAGAAAAGGCTACTGGATCAGCACCTAATGAGTTACTGCAGCAGAATGGCTAGAAAATCAACTGCATAATTAATGTCAACCTGCCTAGATCATTGTAATAAGAAATTGATCTCTACAGTGAGTGTTGGTATCACTCATGGATATGTTCCTTTCCAAAATCTACTCTCTGTCAAAATTTCACTGATTCATGTTCAGTTAGCCTCCGGCCTGTTTTTTCTAAGCAAACTGCAGGAGTGCTATGAGGAGTACCAATTCTGTAGCTGTAGGCCATGACTTGTCTTCTAAAACAATCTCATCTCCTCAATGTTCCTGATGGTGCGTTCTTAGGAGAGGTCAAAGCAAACACAAGGGCTGTGTTTTAGTTGTTTGCCAAGTTCTTTTGAAAGAATAACATCTGCGACAATGACAATATGCTTGCTGTGATTACCAAGCACATTTATTAGACTTATGGTCGTATCATTAGCTTAAAACTGCCCAGTGACCTTGGTGCTGCATCACTGAACTAGATGGACGATGCAATTCACGATGATCTGCATACAGTTGCATAACAAGGACCTTGGCCAACACATACCCTCTGCTCTGGTAGCATTTTAGTTACAATTGCAAAAAAAGAGTCATTACCCTTCTTTTGCCATGACATTAAGTGAAGTGATGATGAGTAAAAGAGGTCACGAAACACCAAACACTCATAGTTGTAAACATAACAGACCACATGGGAAGCCACCACTTTGCAGAGAACGAGGGATTGATTTTCAAAAGCACAAAGGTCAGTCAGTCCCATCAAAAGTCACTGAGATCTGAGCTCAAGTGTCTACTTCAGTGGTTTTCCTGACAGCCTCTTGACAAGCACTCCTGAGCAATCAAAGTGCAAAAAGCCACCAGGCTACCACAGGCAGTGTCCCAGAAGGCTGGTGACCCACATAAAATTCTAGGTAGACACAGCTCTAGCAATCAGGCATAAGAAGATCTCTCAATGTGTGGTTGCATAATGTAATCCCTGGCTAAAACTTTATTCCTTTGGTTATTTTTCTAGTTTATTTAACCCTCATCTCTGGACATTGAGTGGCCATAGTTTGTCTAGCTCAAGCACTAGCAGCGTCTCAGCTCTAAATGTATGATATGGAGTTTTACTAGGCTCTGGCTTTGTTTTTCAGCTTCGTAAATTGCTGGTTGTTCTCAATTCTGACCCTTGGCACTTCTTCTCACTCTGTTTCTTAGCCAAAATTCTTCTTTCTGATATTTTATTTCCTGGTTTCTGGTTCCAAGTTCATGGTTTTAGTCATAATCTTACCATTTAACAGTATGCACCCTTGTATTTCTTTGATACTCCATTTACCTTCTAGAAAATACACACAGAGGAAGAGTGCTAGTGAATAGTGTGAAAATATTTTGGAAGTAAAACCCTATCAGCACTTGGCCATCATTAGTACTTTTTGTCTACACTCGACTGTGAAATTAACTGTGCAGTTAGGATATGTCATCTAATCAGTAGTGTTGAGAGAGAAACCTCTAATGTGCTTTTTGGGTAAACATAGTAATTTTAATGCAAGTACCTTGTTGACACCTGAAATATGATCAGGACCTTAGAGGTGATATACAAGTGCATATCTTGATGAAAAAACTCCAGAAACAACTACCCTAACATTTAAAGAGGCATAAAGTGAGCACTAGATTTTATCTCCCCATGTAGAACGATGAGATGGACATGCATTACTGTTCCATCACTCTTCTGAACTGCAAACTGAGTGGAGGAAGAGCACTGTTGATGCACTGCAGAATGTGAAAGAGTTTAGGCAGTTATTCCTTGTGAAAAGTAGTAATGACACTTGGCTCTTCTGAAGAAGTAGGCGTGATAATGTGATCCACTTTAAAGTGCACTTGTGCATTTTGCTTGGTGAGTCAATTTGCTGGAGGAAGATGATACTAAGTGACACTAATAACCACAAAAAGGATGAGTGCAGCATAAATTTGCTTATATTTCAGACATTGTGCACATGGTGCATAGAGATCTGCAGAGTGTTGCAGAGTAGCAGCACTGTGATGTAGCTCACCTGCATAATGAGTACTGCTGAATAACTGTTGGCACTGCGTAGGAAACTCTTTGACTGAGATATGAGCATATCTAATGCTTCCTGCCTTATAAAAGGGACCACTTCTCAAAAGAGAAGATCACTCTGGAGACTTCAATTTCTGAGGGCAGACATTGAGGTGATAGGTTTAATGGAGCACTTTGCAGTTTGCTTCACCACCATCCCTGCCTATATACTTATATTCTCTTTCCAGCACATCAGTCTGATTTATTGCTTGGGTCCTGCTGCAAAGGAGGAAGCTCAGATCAGTTGCTAAGGTCAGTTGCTAAGAATACCCCAAAGTGCAGAAAGAATCTCCACAAAAGTGTCCACTGGACCCACAACCTTTGTTCGGTGAATAATGTAGAGACATTTTTGCTAAGATAAATCATACCTCTCTGTGCTGCTGTTGGCCAGAAGATGTATGTATGGCTGTTCAGCTCCTAGGCTATGGCTAGGGCTTATTGAAGAGCTATGGTCCCTACATGACCACAGCTTTTTCAGGTTTCCCTCTGGTTCCACCAGATGAAATATTATGTGTGTTACATTTTTAAGCAGAATGAAAGACATGTTCCTCTTTCAGACTAATTAAAACTGAACTTTCTAGCTGTTACAGCAGCTGAATAATCATAGATTCATGAAAGAAATCAGTGCAGGAAAGAACACTAAGAGGACATTTAGTCCACCCTCAGTCTCAAAGAAGAGTTGACATGGTTTCTGGCACCATGAGAGTCACACAGTGACTTTCCTTTCAAACTTTAACCTTTCTCTCAGTAGATGTTTCAAATCACTATACTGAAGACCTGCACCTTCTTTTAGTGGTACATGGGACATACAGGACTGTGTATATGTGTATATGTATGTACTGGCAGGGATGGTGAAGGCAGGTGCCCTGGCAATAGACAGTTGGTTATCTGGTTTTGAGTCATTCAGTTACAACAGAGACCACAATGCAAATCAAACCACTAGAGGATCCCCACGGAGCCTAGCTCCAGTTTTCAAATCCTTACTGCTGATTGCTGGAAACTCGAAGGCCATACCAGGGAAAGAGTCACCCTCTACATGCCTGTTTTCTCATGTTTTTTGCTTAAAATATATTTCTGATTTCTATCAGAAAAGATGCAGAGCTAGATGGGGATTTGGTCTGACTAAAGACCATCATTCTTATCCTTATATTTATTATCCTCATCTCATGACTATTATGCAGTGCCTAATGGCTAATCAAGAATGATACCTAGGCAAGGAACAAGCAGAGAATAGTGCCTCTTTCCCAGAGCAGCTTATGCTGGTGAAATATGACTACTGTGGCAGCACACAATTGCATTAAAAATATCATTGCATTAGAACACTGCAAAGCTTTCCCTCTGTACAGCCTGACTACTGCACCTCAGAAGGCACTTTGCTCTGTAATCACTGCAGTATGGTACTAATGAGCTTGTTGGGCTTTGTGTGCTTTACTGCACAGTTTGCATTCTTTGTGTACTTGGGCACTTGAATGTTTTCTAGCTGTGCCAGTGGTATTTGCATTCTGATTGCTTAATAAAACAATGCTGCACATTTAGGGAAAACCACAATGCAAATACAATGCATGGCAACAGTAATAATATCCTTTGTGCCTACAAATCCCTTTGTATGCAATGTCATGTGTTCAGATGTGAATGAACTGGGCGATGTGAAGCTACAGCATCAGTTGTTACATAAATTGTTTACATATGTTTACCAAAATTTTTCAAGCAGTTCAAAGAGTTAAGGGGATAAGGGGTTTTCTGTAAAAAAAAGGAATTGTGGTAATATACTGGGTTGAGGCTTAGTCCTCATCAGTTCAACTCGGGCACTATGTTGGATTTCCTATCCGACCCTGGGCAGTCATTTGGGCTTTGAATCCTAAAGGTGCTTAGTGACATATCCCACTGTTTTCCTTTAGATACAGGCATCTCTCAGCATCTGGCCCAGAGACTTCTCAGCTAGGATGATACTTTCACATTTCATACGCATGCTCTGAGGAGAGGTTGGTTTCTTAAAAATTTTCTTAAAAATTCAGGCACTCAGGTGATGGAGCCTAAAGTGAATTCTCACAAAATAGTCAGGTGAAATCTCCTTTCCTAAATTAGCAAGTTTTCTTTTCACTGGGACACAAACTCTCCACATGCATGTCCCCCAATTTTTAAACACAGTGGACTTCGTATCAGATGGGGTGGCCCTAATGACAAAAGATAGAATATGACAAAATCTGGTGGAGCTACGTGGGCAGCCTCCGGCCAGCAAGACGCTCTCCTGCTTGCCATGTTCTCCTCCTCTGCCTTTTCTGTGTCATTGTACAACACGTCACATCTTCCCAGTGAGCACATCTCCCTAGCGCTGGGAAGGCAAAAAAAAGACCTCAGGCAGAGTATCTGTCTTCCTTTGATGATCCTCATTAAAACCTCCAGGGAGCAACCAGAGGAGTGGAAAACACAGATGTCCTAAGGCCAAGATGGGTATGAACAAATGTGACAACTCCCATTCCTTGCTTAGGAGTGTCAGTTTTAACATATGAGAGACATAAACTACAGCAGGACCAGGAAACAGTTACATTGTTTATTGACATGAGGGATGCATCCCATGTGAGGCAGCTCAGAGCAGTAGAGGTACTTGAGCCAGATCTAAACCCTGCACTCACACCTGTGTATATTGGCCAGTGTACTGTCAGAAAGGATGAATTTCAGGAAGATTTAGCTCCTCTGTCCCACAAAAACTGTTAGGAAAAGGACTCTGCCAAAAATCAATACTGCTGAAATCCAGACTCCCAGTCTGGGCTACAGAGTGACTCTTACCCAGACCTTCAGTATCTTCAATATGTGTTGGGTCCTAGTTTCCTGAAAAAAAATCAGTATGTTCTGCATGTTTTCTGACTTTTCAATTCACAATCACTGTCCACAGCAATGGGGGACAGCTATGCGGAATCAGCCTGGCTGGCAGAACTAGATTAAAATTAAATGGAGCTCAGTAAATTGCTTATTTGACCTCAACAAGGTATTAGTCCATTAGTTGTGAGCTAACTCAATGAAAGGCTTTATTTATAAGTAGCCTGTGATATTTTAAATAATGAAATATCTTTAACTCTGTTGGTCAATCTGTTACTGCAGTGCAATGCATTCCAGAAATATTTTTGCAGTAAACTCCACTAACACTATATTCTGCAGTCCAGTGTGACAAGACAATGTGCATGTCAGCAGTAACTCTTTACAATCCATCATACCCTCTTGATATTCTGTTTATTACTGACTATCTATAGTAACTTCTTTGTCCTTGATGGGCCATGCTCCATTTTAGCAAATAGATGCACAAGTGATTTATTTTTTTGTAGATCTGGTGTAAGGTTTTCATCCGAGATAAGTTTTTTTTGACAAGTCTGCATATGTATTCAAAACAGAAATACAAATTCCCATTCCATCTGAATGAACAACAATAAAACCCTAGTGCTGGAAATTTGAGGGAGAGTTAGATCTCAACAGTCATAAAACTGTTGAGGAAGTAGAAATCGTTTTGCTGTTTTACCTTAGTATGTCCTAGGATGTGCTTAACTGGATCACATTTACAAACAAATAACTGGAGAAATTAAAATTTGGTGAAGGCATAGGCACAAGTATGTAAGATGTACAGAAAGAATCAAATGACAAGGGTGGGCTATTTTCAATTTCAGGAATACAAAGCTGATTTTGTCTCAGATTTCAGTAAACTTGGATCACTGAAAGAGCATTGCATAGCTTACTGTTAGTTAGAAATACGGAGAAGAGGAAATTGCACTATTCTCTATACTTTTGAATACATACACAGAGAACTCGGTCAGTGCCTTAATCTCAGAGGTGCTTGTATTGTTTTGCTTATCCCTTTTCTCATGAAGTGGGCATTTTCTAAAGTTACATTCCATTATTAAGGAATGTGAACTGAAATTTAATGGTAAGGAGAAGGAAAGAAGATTTTCAGTCAGTCCAAAATATTTCTGTCATGCTAATTAGTTGGATCCTAGATGAATATTTCTATATCATCAGAGCAATTAGACTGAATGAACTATTTTCGTTTTTTACTTTTGAAGTCAGCTGTTCTTCAGATTAATTTCTAATAAACAGCAAACAAAGAAAATAATTTTCTGTCTCATTTGAATACTGCTCCATCCCCCATCCAAGTCAATAGAAATCCTTTCTCTAGATTCACTGGCATTAGGGTAGAGCTTTTATTGTTCGCTATGAAAACAGAATGTATAAGTTCTTGATAGTGGTGGTGGATACCATTTCAACTGTTCACAAATTATACATCAAATAGAGTATAACAGATATCAGCACATATCCTGATATTACTAAAACTTTTAGAAAAGCACACAAGGGACAAAGGGAGATTTATCTCTCCTTTTGTGTCTCACTTGCTAATCAGTCTGGTTGGTAGATAGGCTGGGACCAGTCCTTAGCATTTTTATACTAGTGATGATTCATGATGCTCTCATAACTCTGTCATACTGTTCAGGCATAATTAGGCATGCATAAAGAGATGCTGTGGTCAAAATATATCTAGTTTCAAAGTATAAAGCAGTCCTTTATTGTCTAACAGATATAAGAGGTATCTAAGGGCTTCAGCGAGCTGCTGAGCTATATCAAGGAGACACTCAATGAGTTTCTTCTGGGCACTTCTGGACAGTCAGTCTCCAGCTGCTGTCCTCCAACTCCTTGTGTTTCCTTCAGGATTTTATATGTTTCTGTTTTTCCTTATGACTCTGCTATAGACTTCCTCACAGCTTTCTGTCAATGTTGAATATCTTCAACCATCTAAACTGAAGTGGGCTTCACCTTGGCATCGTTTCTGGTAAACTAATGGGGAGGTGGGCATGCTAGAGTTGAAAACACCAGATTCTGCTGAATGCAAAGGAAATTAAATATTTTTTTACATTTTAGAGTAATGAGGAGCATTGATTAAGTAGGCTGTCCTCCAAGTTGATGTAGAATTTACAATTTTGTCCACAAGGTCTTGCAGTAAGGGAAATTACTCTTCCCTACAAATCCAAGGATGATTCTAGTGTTCAGGATGGGAAACTATTGCAAAAAAAAAGATAGGCTTTTACTCTGAGATGCACCAGAGGAAACTTGAAGTAAGATCATTAGCAAATATCAATGGGCAGATTGTAGGAATCTGAAGACCTGGAATGTCTGGCCAACATCATAGTGATGGTCAACAGCAGAGGTTACTTTTAAGGACAGAAAAATAGACAGTTTGCTACTTTCTGTGGACTGTAAAATAGCTGTGACATGGCTGAGAAAGAAAAGTTTGTGTTAGCAGAATTGCTTTCACATTTTTAATGACAAAACTCGAAAGCAGATTCCTTCTGGTTCAGACAAATATTAATCAGTAGAGGCAGATACTTGTAAATAAATTAACTCATGCTATAGCCTTCTCTATACTTTTTTGCTTCAGAAGCTGAAAAATCACGAAATACCTTAGGGAAAATGGTCTTACTTGTTGATAGAATCTAAAAAGGTCCTTGGAAAAAACTAAATACAAATTAGAATTAAATAAAATGCTTGTCTCTAATGAAAATGAGGAGACTGTTTGATTAGTTTGTGATTCTTAGCATCTACAAAATTGAGGTCACTGTTGTGAAGGGGATCAGTCAGTTTCTAATCTATTTCTTTAGTGCAGCATTACCAATTCATCAGAAATTTATAGGGGGAAGTCCAGCAAAGCTTGAGGCTTGGGCAGAATTCATTATTCAGTACCTAACTTTCTCTTCATGAGATGCATATTTAGCACAGCAGACTTATACACTGAAGAACTCCACCGGGATCCAAAAGCTTTTCCTTGCTAAAGCTCCAAAAGGTCTCTTAGAGATGTTCACCCTATCGCAAGTCCACACATATTCTTAAGGGAATCATGAAGTATACCCTTATTTACTATCAAAGCTATTTTTGTAAACTATCAGTGCAATGCAGAGATTGACAAGCATCTCTGTTTACTGATCCCATAAATCATGCCTGTAAAATCATGCTCCCAAGCAATGTTTAATGCACAAACTACATAGATTTAGTCCAATGAAAAATTAATTATTCAACCTGATAATTTTTGCTGTATTGGTAAATGCTAGACTTGATTTCTTCCCATAGGTTTTATTTCATTTTTCACATGAATCTTAAAAATAATGCATCATATGCACACCTCCTCTGTACAACACAGACAGCAGCAAACATACACTGCTGCCATCAATGCAGGCTCAGAGACTGGCCATTAAGTGCTAGGATACCCCTGGTTGCATTGTTGCAGGTAGCTCTTCTATGCCAACAATGAAATATTGCCTTATATGGCTGAAGGAAGTGGATGCAAGAAAGGAGGGAGAAGACATTTGCATGGCAGTATTCTGTCTGCTGCAATAGTTTTTATTGGGTGTGAATGTGCACAAAAGGATATCATTGAATGCTCCTTTACTGGTATTGTCCTCTCTGCACTCTTTAATAGCGGGCATAAAGATTTCAGTATTAGATAAGAAAGGAATTGTAATCATTGGCAAATAATTCAGTCATGCTCCTTGAATAATGGAAGGATAAGAAGCAAAAGAGGTTTTTGGGTAGGGAATAAAACCTCTCATAAATGTCCAAGACTTTAAGAGTTGCAGTCCATATCCCCTGTAGAACCTAAGGCTCCATGTAGGTAATTTACGGTCTCTAACTTTCCATCACTGTGTTTTTCATAGGAAAAAGGAAGGAATTGATTGAAGCTTTACTGTACTATGAGGCTGTGTCGCTATTCGTGTATGTGCTTATTTTCTGTACAAAAAAATGTAGTTATGTTAAACTATTTTAGCATATTCTTCCATTTTTTAAAAAAAACCCACAAAAATTTTCCACATGCATTTCCACTAAATTAAGAAAGGAGAATGACAGAATTACATCACAGAGTTAGAGAAATGTTGTTTTGAAGGAACATCAGAGGGGCACGTTGTGCAGCCTCCCCATCAAAGCATTACTATCCCCAGCAATGAGCTATGTCAGCCATTAGTTTGTCTAATCAGGTCTTGAAAACTCCCTAGAATGTCCACATCATCCATGGGCAACCTGTTCCAGTGTTGCACCAAGCTCTTTGTGAAGATTCTCTTGGTGTCCAACCTGGCTATTGCTGCTTGTGCCATTTGCCAGAGCTGAGGAGAGATTGTCTCTGCATTTTTGTATCTGTTCTTCAGAAAGCTGTAAGCTACTATTAGGTTGCTCCTTAACCTTCTCTTTGTGAGACTATGCTGACTCAACTTCTCTTCATGATATATATACTGTAGGCCTGCAAATACATTTTCTGTTTTCTAACGTCAGGATAATTCTCAACAATTTGTTGTGATTTTTTTTTTTATTGGCAAACCTGCCAATTACTTGAGTAAAGTGAATATCTGAGATGAGACATAAGAGTTTAACATCAAGGCCTGTACAGTACACTGAAATATCTGAAGAAGTCTAATGTAATGGGTCTAGCATTACCACATTTTAGTGAACACTTAAAATTAGATTGTCTGCTTTTCTTATGGGAAGTGGTCATGCAGCACAAAAGATTGTTGGTAGAATAAAAAGCAAGAGAGAAGTTATAGCAGATATAGAGAATGTTCAGATCAAACCAAAACCCAAGCCTCTGTCCCAGCAGGACATTATGAGAAGATTTCAGTTTTATCAGCTTGTAGACAGCAACATGGAAGCCACTGGGAACATTATAGTAATTCTGCAACTGTTTAATTTAGTAGACAATAAATGAAGTGTTATTTGGTTCCTTTTACAAGTGGAAGGGGGAAAACTTAAAACAGAACTAGTACATAGTATGCTGTTTCTATAATTTCACAGCAGGACCATCATAGACTACTTAAAACCATGAAGTTGTAGAAATTCTCAGTGCTTCTAAAGCACATATCAGTCGCTGGAGCCTTATGATACTGAAGGTAATGTAAAACTGTAAACAGCATATGCTGAGCTTCTGTGTTATAAAGCAAATTCTGTGTTGTATATTGTCTTCTGTTTCAGAAAACGATTGTAAGACATTCAGCTGTAATCAGCAAAGTATAAAATTACTGCAAAATTCCTGCAGATTCCAAAAAATAATGAACCCAACCCAAAAGTTATCTGTACTCAAGACAAGGTATCTGGGGTCTTTGACATTACAACTAGAACACATACAAAACCCACACATGTGCTTGAGGTTTGACAATGGCGCTTGCACATTCAGATCTTATGAACTCCAGATTTCCTTATAACCCTGGTAAGGCTATCTAAGTCTCTAGGCATAAATAGGACTGGTAAACATCAATTCTGATCCAGAAGTATTTTTCAGAAAATATCCCAAAAGAGACCAGGAAACTTCCATGTGATATAACTTCTTACTATGCTGGGGAAGATGTGCGTCTTATTCAGGTAAGGAACAGAACTGAATCTGAGTCTCCCCGTCCCACATAACCATTACAGGATTGGGTAAATATGTGCCTTCACTACTTCCATGCTAACAGAGAAAAGCAGCAAGCAGTTTTGGCAGCTAAAAGTCATTCTGAATACTGAATTTAGCTTAGTATAAGGGACTGAGTGTTTCTCAGCATTTAGAAACACATCATTTGCCTTTCTGGCCTTTGTAAGTCTATTTATTTTGAGATTACATGCCTAACTCTAACTACTGATTCTGCTAAAAGTTCAATACCGCAGCTACTAGGACTGGTCCATTCCCTTCATGTATTCCCTCACCAGTTTTAGAGAAAACTCCTCAAGTACCCCCACTCACCACAGAAAAAAGTCAGACACGTATGATCAGAATAATAACAGATCTATTTGCCTTCACCAAATGGGATCAACAGAAGACTACCCAACATATACTGCTAAACTGCTAGTTAAACACAGACACACTTCTGCTTACATTCCCCTTTTCTCCCTTTTCAACTTCTCATTTTTTTCCCTTTACTACTCTCATCCATTCCCAAATAAACAGGCTTTTTGTATTTACTCTTTCCTGCTGTCCCTAATTTTTATACTACTTCAGCATTTCTGATACGTTTGCACTGGTAATTTCTACTTAATTCCTTTAAATTAGTGACCCCCTTCTGTTACCAGTCATAGTTCTCATTTCTACTACTTCTTATGCTGTGTCTTGTTAATGAGCCTTGTAAGGATCAGAGGTCTACATATGCATTACCCCCCTTTTGCTCTCTGTAGAACTCTTGTAATTTCTTGTGTCGTTTTGTTAGTGTACCTGCATGGCAGGGCTGCCCACCTGCGTGCATGCTCTTACAAGTTCTAGGCTGGTCTGCATGATGAATCTTGTACAATTTAGATGCATTCCTTACTGCAGTGCAAGATTAATCCCTATTGCATGAACAGAGTTATTATCTCTCAGTCTTGGTCAGCACACCAGGAATATTGACTCCATACCAGCTCACTGACAGGAGATGCCAGTGCACACATTATCAGGAAGCTTCTGATTGAGACAAGAAGGTTATATCATGACAAGTTGGAATGTTACACTGAAATTAAGTTAACATTAAGTTGATCTTCCATATGGAGGCAGAGTACTAAATCATATATAGCAGAAGATCATATTCAAAGGCTCATTGACTTTGTTTCTTAATCTCCTCCAGTTTTCCCCAGACTGACAAAAAAGCTCTTAGGTTAGTTTGGGAAAGTAATAAAAATTAACTAGAACCTGTGTTTGGTTGCAAATAATGAGTTTCTTGTTTCCTTGTGTTTTTTCCTTGTTTTGTTTTTGGTTGGTTGGTTGGTTGGTATTTTGGGGGTTTTTTGTTTCTTTCTTTTTTGGGGGTGGTTTTGGGGTTTTTATTTGGTTTTTTGTTGTTGCCGTTGTTTTGGTTTTGGGGTGGTTTTTTTGTTTGTTTGTTTTTTAGGTTTTTTAATAAACAAACAAACAAACATAAATAATAGAAAAATACTAGCAGCTGTCTCCATCCTCATTGAACTCTCTCAGCTTGGGAAATTACTGCTGCTGGCTATGGCTCCTCATCATTTTATGCTTGCATTCATTCAAGCCTTAAGACTCTGTCACCCTAAAACATATTCCCTGAATATCTGGAATTCCCTTCAGAAGCAGTCCTGATGCCTAGCTCCACTGGTAAAATATATATATGTCTCTGTCATACACACATGCATATTTTCCCGTAGCAGATCACTAATGTAAATGGTTTGAATTATTCCACATGAATCCAGGTGATTCAGCCCAGATGGTGAATTCTTAAGATTCTTGTCTTCTAGAACAGAGAGTTTCTGAACAGAATGTTCATGACAATAGAAACAAATTAATTTTCAAATAATTTTCATTATTTGCCAAAAGAAACTATATCAAACATGTCATGTCAGCTTTTTATTGTCCTGCCACAAAAGGGCTGACTGAAAGATCTACCCAGTCATTTCAAGCAAACTCTACCAGTGGTGAAGCTCTCTTGAGACCACTTGTACTACTTTGTGGTTTGACCAATAATATATGTGACTTCCAAGAGGCAACTCATATGCTTAAATGTTGACATACTTTTGCTGAACTGCAGCTTTCTATATTATTCATGATGAGTGCAAGAATCATAAGAATAAAATCATGAAGGAATAAGTAAATGAACAGATGAATGAATAAATCTTCAAATAAAAGAACAATCTACAGTCCCTCTCATTATGTCTACATGGCCATTTCATGAGCTCTTGAAGGACAGCTACTTTTATGAATAAAAGTAGAGTTTTTCTGATTGTAAGTTATGAATTGAAGTACCTGTATTTATGGTAGTTCCAGTATTATATATGGCATCATTTATAGTAAAACCAGAAAGGAACCATCTAGCCCGGAGGCATCAAACTACTTTAATTAACAGTAAAGTGAACCACATATGATATAATTCTTTCAAACACTCAAAAGCTCTATCCACCTGCACCTCTACACCATCACTAAGTGTATCGAGGGGCATAAAGTCATGATGCGCTCCTCTGCAAAGGCCTCTTCTCCATGCTGGCTCTTCCTGCAGTGGGAGGGCATGCTGTAATGAGCTTGCTCCCTCTCACTGTGGTACTCTAAACATCAGATTAACTTCCATAAGGATTATTTTACTTCTCATCACTTTTTGTCATGAAATATATGCTTTTATAGTGTAACAAGATCCAGCCCGTGGCTGAAAAGAGAAGTTCAGAAGAAGGGAGACTCAAGTAGGTGCCTCAGGCTATAGCTGCATTGTTCGGTATGGGAACCCTGCCCAGCCCTCTTGCTGTCAGAGGTGACCTCCAGGATTTCTGACTCCATGCCAGGATGAGACCTGAGCACACGTTCCCTGCATTGAATACCATGATTCCTGCTGCCAATTGCCCTGGTAAGTACCTCACCCAAACCATCAGGAATCTCAGTGGCACATCAGGTTTATCTGACCTGAAGGCTGACTAGACATTTCCCTCCCATTTCTGTGCTTCCTTCCAGCAAGGAATTTAGGTACATAAATGACTCCTCTCTATTCTGGAAAGCCTATAGGTATCAAATAGTTGAATTGGTTTTCTGTACAAACATTCCCTCATCCCTTTGTCAGCTGGCACAATGTAAGGAACTGCTGGGATGCAAAAGGATGGAAGACACTGTGTCATGCAAGTGGAAGGAACTAAAGAAAGTTACCTGGTTCACAGAAGAAAAGTTATAATATGACTTCATTTTTTTTGATTGTAAATTATTAAAAGATTTGATTAAATGCTTATATCTCTTTGTTTTCTTGATTTAAACAATTTGTTTTCTTGGTTTTTATTGGAAAATATAGGTTGAGTAACCACTGATTTCTGTAGACAAAAAACCTTGTAAAAACTTCATTATTTTAGGGAAAAGTTGAGAAAAAAACAAAGCATAGTATTTAATAAAAATACAGTATTTAATAATATTCTTTTAAAGAAAAATGGACCCAAACAACTGATCACCTCTCCTGATACATGATTCTTGGTGAGAAGATTAAGTTCCTTTTTTTTTAATAAGCATATTTATACTGATAATATTTGACCATGGCTCATTTCATAAAAGCAAACATAGAAACTAATCATTAAAATTCAGTCTTTCTCTCCAAAACCCATGCCTGGAAAATTATAATCTACTGTAGGATAATTTCATAGACAGTATATAATGTAAGGAATGTCGTTATTGTTACAATAGCTCTTTACAGAAGAATTTTAAAGATCAGTAATTCTCTCAGTAGTTACTATGTCCCTGCCAGATAAAAAATTCAGGTTCAGAAATATCAGAAATATAAAAAATGGTATATATACATAATTATTCATCTTGAAGTTGCAAGAGAAGCGGTACATATCAACTGTTTTTACTCTTTTGTAGTGGAAATTGACAGAAAGTACATTTAATGTGGAAAGTTTGACTTTTCATTTAAAATTTCTTGACTTTTTTTTTTAATCTTTGCAGTAAGTATATGAACTAAATGACAAACTGATATAAAAAATAATGCTTATGGCGGAACTAAAGAAACATTTAAATCTAGTTCAACGAGTGAAAATTTTTTTGCAAAAAATAACTGGTTTTTAATTCAGACTGATTTTGCTATCTATTCTCCCCTCCAGCAAAGAGGTACTGGGCATTGAATCTGGGTATTGAATTCTGCTCTGTTTCTGTTGCTTTCACAATTGTTTCTTAATGCAAAGCCTATGAAAGCACACACTTGTCTTGCAGGGGATTAACAAAAAAATATAACAAAAGGCAAAACACAGTAATTTGTGTAGCCATTTCATTTTGCTGAGAAGCACGGAATGAATTTGCTCCAAAATCCTTTATAATTTGTGGTGTGTTTCACAAGAGTAATATTGTATCACCGTAACTGCACAATAGGTAATGCTGTTGTATTGTGATGTTGGAACTGTCAGCTTTTACTTAACCCCCAGTTTGTTGAGCATATTGCTCCATGTCATAAATTATTGGTGCTAAAAATAATTAACAAATTAATTTTTTAATATTAGCAGAGCAGAAGACATACCAAAATTGTTTTTTCCTTTTTCTTTTTGTTTTTTTCTTCTACAGAGGAAAAGGCATAGCAGGAACCAATCTAATACTTATGCAGAACAGCATCTATTTTTAGTAAAGCAGTTTTCACTAGATATAATTTGGGCATTCTGAACAAAATGTTTGAACCACTGCAAATTTAACTCCTCCGGGTTATGGAATAAAGCCCATAGTGTATGTGACCAAGGTGATTTCCTAACTTTAGGATATGATCTTGGTTTTGATCTGTTGTTGCAATGTCACAAATTATAAGTGACTCC
Organism: Corvus kubaryi; assembly: GCF_017639235.1. Taxonomy (NCBI): domain Eukaryota; kingdom Metazoa; phylum Chordata; class Aves; order Passeriformes; family Corvidae; genus Corvus; species Corvus kubaryi. The sequence goes on from NW_024582073.1 coordinate 7,204,752, forward strand.
TGCATAAGTAAACAAACAGGATATTCATTTCTGTATCCTATACACAAGAATACACAAAGATAAATCAAGTGACCGAAATGAATGCAGATTCATGTAACTTGTTTCATTTAGGGTAGAGTGGACCCAAATCTATGCATGGAGGAGGCATCCCAGCAAAGCATAGATATTTGCATTTTGCATTGTGTTAGTGTTCTGTGTATTCCACACCTGTTTCTCCCGTACTCAAATATGGTACAACAGGTAGTACAAAATAAGTGATTAATGTTTTTCCATTGCAGGTTCAGCCTTATCTGTTTATTTGCCTGCATACACAGCTTTTTCATATGAAGCCTGTGAAAGTAGTATCTAAGCAACAGACCAAATATTTCAGCTTTGTCCTGAGGACTCTATTCAGTATTTAGAATGGGGCATAAATGTAGGCAAGTTGTAACAGCTATGGGGAATTTAACCACTATGTTATCTTACCTGGATTTGTGCTAAGCAGCTGTAAGCAGTGTGTTATTTAAATGGCTATTATTTCCACCTTGGGACAGCACTCTCCTTGTTGTTACCACCAAAGAAAATACCCCAGCATGCTAACCTAAAGAAATGCTAGGAGAAAAATAATACTAGAAGCAAGATAACTCAGGGAAAAAAATTGAAAAATCAGTGTTATACTTTATTATGGTCTCTGCATGTGGTTGCAGGCATATGTGAGATTTAGCAGGATTTACTTTTCAGATATTCAAAAAAGGCTAATAAGTTTTGAGAGCTTAGGACATTATTTGAATTACTTTATATATTTCAAAGGTTTGCTGTATTTTTTCACCTGTAGGTCAGTGTTTCTTGGAAGTCTTCTCAGAATTTCTGTTTATTTGCACCCATTCCCCACCAAAATCTGAGACAGTGTGGTCCTCAGTACCATGGCAGATTGGGCTTCCTCACATAAAATGGTTATGTAGGAAAAAATGAGCACTTTCAGCAAGCCATATATTGTGAGAAAGTTATTTGGATGACCCATCTTGAAGTTTTACCAATTTTGATAAATAAAACAGGGAAAATTTTTGAAAGAAGCCTTGAAAAGAACTATCAGCCTGATATGTGGGACTGTTTCTGTTGTTGAATTCAGTTGCCACTGTTTTTGAAGAGAATAAAAACCCTGCAGCAACTAAGCAAGCAGCAATAAAAACTCCCCATTTGTAGATCTCATCTGTACTAGAAAAGTCATACTGATTGCATTCCAACTTTGATAGTACTTCCACAATTTTTGCTACAAAATGCAGGGACATCAGATGTGGCTATTTTCAGTTTAGAGAAGGACTGGAATATCATATTCAAAACCTCGCCTTAGGCTAAAGCAAACCTGAAAATTTACAATATTAAAGGTGAGGTCATGAACTTAGTGGCTTAAAGCAAGAATTTCTTATACAAACAGTGGGCTTTTCTGTGGAAAATGAAAGAGGAGTAGTAGTAATTGTTTTCATATTAAATAACTCATTGCATGCCACCAGATAAGATGACAATGTATTGTTGTTGTGAAAAAGAAGTGGAAGATTTATCTATGAGAGGACTCTAAAAGACTTGATGTGATGTGTTTGTCTGAATCAGCAAGCAACTGTAATTGATGTCCTGGAAATTTTCACCTGAAAAATTCCAAGTCACTATATGACTCTGGGACACTCTGGTTTCTGTTTTAGCCTTTAAGATACAAATTCTTAGTTTCTACATATGCTGTGAAGGACAGTACAGATGTACACATACATTTCTGAATACAATCTAGTTTCTTCAAAGTTTTCTGAGAGAAAAAGAATGACCAAAATTTTCATGGCCTCAGTGTAACTCTTGTGTATAGGACTATACATAAAAATATATTTCTACAAAGCAGAGAGTACTTAAAGATAGCTAAAAGAAATGAGATTTGGAAATTTACTCTGAATATCTTGGCAAAGGTCCACATATTTACTGTTCCTAGTAATGTCTTTGTATATACTGACAAAGTTGGATTATAGCTATTGTCTCCTGCAATAATTAATACTTTTATAGAAAAGGTTTGATTCAGAATTGTGGCTCATCCTTGGCTGTCCTCATATTCCCAGGTTAATGAAAACTGTGTTATAGTTTCAGATATGCAAAAGTAAATGTGTTACTAGTATTTGCCATTTCATTTGAAATACAGATTGCAATTGTTTTTTGTATTTTGAGTCTCTGATATTATTTTCCATATATTTGATCAGGAAGAAGAAATCACTTAAAAGAGATGTATTAAAACTGATGATCTTAGTAGATAGCCAGAAACTGTGGCCACTGTATTATGAATAAAACCCTGCACTGATGCATAGTGAAGGTTGATGCAACACAGCAAAAAAATAGAATTCAGAGGATGCCCCAATAATCTAGAAAAATAATGCTTAAGATACTTGGCTAAAAAGTAAAAAAATAAGTTATTCAAGGGGGAAAAAAAAGTGTGGCAAAAAATTTAATTGGTGCAGGGCAAGAAAATACCAAGAATTTTGGTTTTGGATATTTGCTATAGTCCCTGCTAATTTTCTGTTTGCTTCTTAACGTCTTATTTATTCTCCTGTGCTGTTGCTGTATTTCTTTCCTTTTCTATTTCATTATTTTCTCCACTGTGTCTCCTCTCCATTTCTTTCTCTTACTCCAATCTTTTGTTTCATTTTGTTTTTGTTTTCTGGCTGGCCTCCACAGAAAATACTGCAGTATTTTTTTTCATACTATTCTTGCCAGTAAAACACTATCCTTGACTAAGAAAAAACAAGCTGCTGCTCTGGAGGTGACTAGAAAACTGGCATAATACCAGTGAACCTAATTCTGGCATGGGACAGACTAGACTACCTATAAACTTTTTCTGATACTGAGCATCAAGGTTTTTCTGGAAGTAGTAAGAGAAAGGGAGACATCCTAAAATACTAAAATCTGTCATGATGTTTTAAGTGTGAAGGGCTTAAAGGACTCCAGAGATAATCTATTCTAAAACAAATGCTTCACTCTCTGTTCATTTTTGCTTTTCATCTTCTTTTAGATTAAGATGACTGCTTTAACTGCTTCAGCTTAACCCTTCAATTTTTCTAAGCAATGAGAAGAATTTCTGTGCAAGGGGCAAAGGCAGCCTCTCTTAAGTAGGCTTTCCTCTGGAAAAAAGCAGTGTGAGTCCTGGATCAGCACTATAGTGCAGTGCTCAAGGGTAAGCCTTCTGGCAGTACAGGTAAGGTGGAGGAAGGGCAGAGAAGTTAATACCTTGGGGACGGGAGCATGTCTATATATTTTCTTTCGTTTCTTTCTTTCCTGTCAACCTTAGCTGCCTTTTCTAAGCACTGACTTCAAGACTGTTGACCTGCGGAGAGGAGTCTGAGGGTTTTCTTCTTGCCCTTATGTTATGGATCCATGGTTTGTTTAGCTTTCAAGAAAAAGTATCTATGTATTTTTGGGTATGAGTATTTAATTACTTCAATTGCTGTTTCCAATATTTTGAAACAGATATTTCTGAAAGACTGCAGATATATCCTATATTTAATAGAAAACAAAATATCCCCTCTTGTCCAAGGTCGTACTGTGTCAATCCCTCAGGAGACATTCAAGCTCATTTATTAGTACAGGAGCCAGAAGAATACATGCTAGAAGAGAGCACTGACAGTGGCACATGAAACAGTTTTTAAAAAAGTTCAACAAACCTTCAGATACAGTAATTTGGCACCTTAGTTTTCTTCCTCCTTGGTCCATTCCTATTTAATTTAAATATAAACCAGCCGTTTGATTAACACTTATTAATAAGTATTCAAGACTAGAAGCTGTGGAAAAAACCACAAACAACCAACAAGCTAACAGCACTTGTAAAAGGGAAACATTCATTCCAGACATGGAGCTAGTTTGCATTGCCGTTTCTAACAAATAGTACTGAGCCTTTTATTTTCGTATCTTGCTGTAAGTCTTTGCCAGCCTGCTTCTATTTCCCAAATAACTTCTGCTTCACTACATTTCCATCTGTACAGAAAGGGCATGGACGTAAACACTGATAAACAGTGAATGAAATCTTCCCTACCTCCCAGCTAAGGCAGGATACTGGCAGGCTGTATTTTTCTTTTCAGAAAGTATTATGCTAGGGATTTAGTCTTTTATTGTGATTTAAAAGGGATTTTTACCAGGAAACTGGCAGCATCAAGCCTTTTTTTGCTAGATGTGGCACTGTTCTATGATATATAGGTGTATGTGGTTTTGCTGCTGTAACAACGTTCCTCAAAACCAACAAAGTACCGTCAACTATAACTTCACCTTTTAATCACTGCAGTAGTGATTAAATAGATAACTAGTCTTGCAATTTTTTGCCTGAATTTTCCTCTGATGAAGAACAAGCTGGAAGATTGCCATACATGTGCCTGTATAAGAGAGGGAACATAAGAGCTGTACTTTCCTCCATGGGCCAGAGAAATATCATCTGGCAGTGGGTACAGAATGAATTTCATGAGGATGTTATTTTCTGCACTAAATAAGCAAGAAAAACTTGAATGGTTAGGATTTGGTGCAATCCCGAGTTCCCCTATACCATTACTATGCTGGTAACAACAGGTAGAAATTTATCTGAGCCTGCTGCCCATTTTACACAGTTATCAATCTACAGCAGAAATGAAGATTCTAAATCAGCAGAACTTTAGGACAACATAGGTATAAGGTGTGGTTAAGGAATTATAACTCTAGATAATAACAAATGGACAGTTTTAGAAATCAGTAGCAATAGATGAGTCACTGAAGAAAACCACTTTGCATCTGTAGTTCTGTTTTCTATAGGAGGAAATTTTCAATATGAGAACATTTCAATGAGGTACAGGTATATCACATAATCAGAATTAAGTTGTTCCATGTGATGAAAATACTAAGGAAAAAAGGATTGTCCATGTTGTATGTTGAAATAAGTACTATATTGTATTAGCTAGTGTTCCTATAAACCACAAGCACATCTAGTGATGAAAAAGGGTACATGTATGTGCTAGAAAACTACAGTTAGATTACTTGGAACAATGTTTTTCTATAACTAAATTAATGTCATCTCAACTGCGTTTACATAATTCTCATTAATAGCAATAGGAAGCTGATGCCTAGAGAGCAGATAACAGAATCCTTACACACTTATAAAAAACAGATTTGCAGCTGATTAATTAACGAAAAAGATTAAACTTGCTTTTACCCTCTGATCCTATGCAACACACTTGCAAATGCATATACAGTCTGAGCCTTGCATTCTCACAGGTCAGCATCTGTTCCTGAGTCCTGAACCCTTTTGTAATGTAATATGATTGCAGAAGTCTAGGAAGAAGGGTAAATAATGTTATCCTCCATTTAAATGTTTCCCTTGCACTTCCAGGCTGTTCATCAGAGCTACTGGAATCTGGAGGTGCTTCCCCACATGTTCTTCAGCCATGTTCAGCCTCCAGGAGTCCCACATTGAGCAGCGGAGGCAGCTCCAGGAATGCAGAATGTGCAGGGGGTATCTGCAAGAACAGGAAGATGGGGCAAAACTGAAATTAAAACAGTGTTTAAGAATATTACTTTCTTAGTAACTGTAGTAAAAGAAAAGCACACTGGGAAGCACGCTGCAAGAAAAAAAATTTATCCTTTAATGAGAGCTGCACAAATTAAAACAAGTACCCAGACTTAACTCTGATTTGGAATGAAAACAAAATTGTGATTGGAGAGGCTAAAAGTACAGTTATAGCAAATGGTTTAAATTGTCTGAAAGACAGATGCTTGAACTTTTGCTGTTGACTGCCATTACCTTATGATATAACATGAAGGAAAATAACATAAGCACTTTAGACATACTATCTTAGTGCTCTCCATTTTTCAAAACCATGGTGATTATAAGTCTCCATACCAAAAATCCATGTAGATCAAGCTATCCTTTGGATGTGATTTGTAGTTATTGGGGGTATATGAATCTCATTTAAACAGATCTCTGGCATGCAAACATTACCTTAGTTTGTCTGAATGTGACATTCTTCTGCAGCTGCACAAGAGCAAAATGCATGAAAAGCACATTACAACAAGTCATGTGAAAGTTTGACAGCGTGGGCAATGGCACTTCATTAATTCCTACCAGACTTCTGTCTTGTACTGGTGAACCATCTGACTGTTGAAGTCAAAGAACTCAGAAGTGACCAAAATGCTCCAAGGGACAAAGAAAGAAGAAAACTCCCCACTCCTTCCATGAACTTTTGCATGCCTCACTCTGGTGAAATACCAGAAACGTAATCCCAAAGAGCATTAAAAGGTATCTGAAAAGGCTTTTGGCTTTTCAGACTTCCTGAGCATATGTCATGAAGTTATCAGTCTGTGCTAAGAAAAGAGAAACTTATTTTCTTCTCCTGGGACAATCGTCCTTTCCATGCAGGTGCAAAAGGAAATGAGGAAACAGAGGAAGGATTTTCCTCTCTTACAACTTGCTCCGATTTTTTAAGCAAAGAAGCAAGACAAAGCATTTTCACCTCCTGCTTCTAAAGAATGTCTCCTGACACTTCCATAGAAAAGTGAGAGGTTCCTGAAACTTAAAGAAGAGAAGACAGGGGGAAGACAAGGAGTGACAGCAAAGTTGCAGAATGGGAGAACAGGTAAGGGAGATACCAGAGGAAATGCAAAAAGAATCTTCTTGCGCATTATTTCACACATCCTCCTGTTGTGTTAGCATCTTACACCATTCATTCATCACTTGATTGATGAATTTTATATTTGAACTTGATTGAAAAATTGATATTTACCAATATATTAAGAATGCATGCAGGATCTGCTCTTTGGACAAAATATATTCAGTTCCTATTATTATCTTTAGGTGACATATTTGGATTTTAATTGGTTTGCCCACTCTTTTGTACAGTACAACATATGTACAGTAATCGAACTTTTAATGTTTAAGTGCTTATGGAAAATGGTATTCTACACTAGGAAAAATGAAAAAAGAAAAGAAATGGTCAGAAAGAGAAAACATAAAATGAAGTGATTTAATCAGCAAACCTGGAAGACAAATTTTATCTAAAATACAGATTTATTACCAGATATTAAACCCCATGCCAAAATATTATGATGCACACAAAACAAAGGAAATCTCTTGCAGACTTCTACAGTAGCAGTCCTCCCATTGGAATAGCTGGTCCATGATTGTTGGCAACTCACTAGACAATAATTAAATTCAGTTTTTAATTTTTATGAAATCCTTTTCCTGTAATATCTGAAAATCTTCCAAAATGCAGGAAATCGTGGTGAAATTACAATAATATCTAAATATAGAGAAGACAGTTTTGCCTCCTAGTTCACCATAACATTGGTTTATATAACAAGAATAAGGAAGATGGACCTATATAATGTATTTTTCTATCTGATTTTCTAGCTCTTCATTTAATGAGATGTGCTAAATAAGTTGGACTGAAACTGGCAATTTTTCTGTTTGTGTGTTGCACTTCCACTTTGAAGAAGCACCTGTGGATTAACTTGGTGTGCTTTTTCTTCTTTTTTATTTAATTTTTTTCCAAATGGTGTTGTAAAAGGAGATCAGGAAAACTGGGTCAGTTAGGACTTTGAAGTTAAGTACCCCAGGAAGTACAGTACTTTATTTTCATTTAATAGCCTTTGGACCGGTATAAAATATCCCCTCTGCTTAGTGACATGATGTTGTTTTAGATGTCTTATGTTGTCGGTAGTCCAGACCGTGCTTAAATTAATCCCGACCCTATATTTGTAGTTCTGAAAGCCAGTCTAGTTGGGTTTTGTAATTAGACCCTCCAAGGTAGCAGGAAGCTAGAGCTTTGGCTCTGTAGTTCGCAGCTGTGCACCCAGCTGGGCGTGTTTATTATAAATGAGGACAACTCAAATTTCCATTCTCGGCATGGTCATGCTTGGCTTCAGAATCTGTCTCTGGACGTCACTGAAGATAAACATTAAAGGCAGTCTCAGTGTTGCCTCATAAAGACTTGGTTGACATAATGTACCATAATGATATATTTATAATCAGTCTATTTAGCATTATCAAACGAACTTTTAAAATATGAATCATAACTTGTCATTTGAATATAAATGTAACCTCAGACAACTCTCTGTATAATGAGTCTCTGCAGTATAGCAACTGAATATGAAATTAAATATTTGCCTAAAGCATGCAGGTGATAACAAAACAATGGGACATTGTTGACCCATGAAGAAAGCATTTCACTGCTCATTTGAAGAAAAAAATTGCTTGTATTTCAATCTCATTATAAAAACTGGAAAATGTGCTCTATGGCCTTATTCACAAAAATGCACAGCATTTTATTGTCTCACACCTAATTTGGAAGGTTTAAGTGGGATTTAACGAATATGCAGGCCCAGCACTGCTTCTTAATATGGGAGGATTTCATCATTAATAGCTAGAGATCAGATATAAACCTCTAATAAAAAAAACCAAAACCCTCATGAAAAAAACTGCATTTAAAACTACTTTTTCCTAAAGTCTCTGGAGTACATTTTTGTAGAACTGGAGGTTTTTGTTTCAGGTGATATTTTTACGTGTTCAAAAAAATGATTCCTTTCCACTCTCCATTCCATTTAATTTTCTAACAGGAAACCTTTTCCTCTGCACCTTCTAGCACTTTCACTGCTTTTTTGCATGATTCATTGAGCTTTTTGTCTCACATATTTTATCCAAGTGTAACAAATCCCCTCAAGCCATCATTGGTCTAGAAAAGGCTGAGCATGGGAAAGCAAGTTATTTCATATCAGGGTAGAGACTTAAGATTATTGTTCTGCATTATAATAACAATGAATTTGTCTACTTAGATTTATTTTCTTTTAAATTAGAGTTCTAGTTGAGATAACCTCTAGATTTCTCAGAAAAAATCCCATCAGGGTAAATGAGAATTTTACAGCTGATTTCAGGAAAGCTAGGTTTTCACTCAATTTCTTTGCTTTTTAAGTTTCTAAGATATAAATTTCTGTTCTGTTGATCTAATTTGCTGCATCCTCCTTTTCTGTTTCTACACAGTTATTCGTATAGATCAGTGCAATACAAGGGCGCTTTCTTCCAAGGTGACTTCCATGCTATTGAAAGCAATCACTTTCTTCCCTAGAAATATGCCTCCAAATGATCAGGTAGTCTCAATCAACTATTTAGGGAGTTTTACTACCCATCAGTATGAAAATATATTGGTGTACTGCTCTGTTAGGAATATATCTGGTCCAACACATAATTTATTACCTCTCAACAGTAAGTTCTGGCTAATGTCCATTCAGTTATATGTCCTGAGCCCATTATCATCACTGAACTAATATAGGTAACACTAAACATAACCATAAGAAAACTAAACTGGAAAGCTTTCAAGGGGAAAAAAGGTATTTTGTTTCTATCTCTTTTCAAGTAAAACAGTTTAAAGATGTTGATCCTTTGGATATAATTGTTAAAATGTTGTGTTATGTGCTCCTAGGTAGGATGCTCTCAACTACAGATAATATGAATTTAGCACTGTCATCAAATTTTCTTTTAATGCAGTAAAACTTCTTGGATGGCAGCCAGCCTCTTTACCTCATACAAAACCAGCCTTTATGATTACCTATGTAGTAGAAATCTAATTGTATGTTACAACATAGCTCCTAAAACATGAGTAAACTGGCTGAGAATGCACCCTCCACACATGCAAAGTTTGGTCCCACTCATTGCTTGTTTGACATTACTGATGAAAATGTGCTTTTTCTCCCAGAGATAAACATGGTCCCAAATTCTACCATGATTTACATGCAATGCAGACTCTCTGGGCTAAATTGTTAGAATATGCTCCTTTACCATATTGTGCCTTAGAAAACTCCCTTTTTCTATCATACATCTTAGAAATAAGATACATTTCACTTTGGAAAGGTGACGTTGCTCTTGTGCATGCCAGCAAAACCTGTCCTCAGCTAGGCATATACAAATTAAACCAAGAAAAAGCATGTAAGTATTCATGTAGGTCACTATTCATGTAGGTCACAGTCTGAAAAAATAATACACAAAATTGTACTGAAGTTTTTTCCTGCTTCCATCCCCAATTCAGTTACTGCAACAGAACTGAGGGCCTTACTCAATAATTTTTCATTATAAAAAGCTCTTTTTCATTATAAAAATAATATTTCATTATAATTTTTTTCTTATAAAAAGCTTTATAATTTTTCATTATAAAAGTAGGTGACTGTTGTGAGGAAGACAGGTCTTATATTCAGCTAAGGTGGTAGTTTCAAGCTTTTTTCATTAGCATAGGTCTTATATTTAGCTAAGATGGTGATTTCAGCTTCTTTTGACTAGCATCACCTGCAAGGCGTTATGTCCTAATATTTAGTAAACTTCAACCTCAAAGCAGTAATTTTGCTGTGTTGACCCCAGGAGCTGACAGGCTGTCAATGACAGGTCTAAGATGCATTTGCAACATACAAAAAGAATAAATAAATAAACAAAGTATTTAAAAAAAAAAAAAAAAAGTAAGGCTTCAGAAATATTATCCTTCAAATCCCAGTTTCCAGCAGATGGAAAAATGAGCCACACCTATGTTTCATGATTTATAACACAAAGTGTGCTTCATAAAACTGGAATCAATGTTAAGACAACATTTATCAGTCAAATCCAAAATTAGTTGGCCATGTTCTTAATTCTGTGTTAATCCTTTATTAGTGCTTGTATTTATATTACATTTATTACCTGCTTGAAGCACTAAGTACCTTTAGTATGTTCAATAATTGAAATATTTTTGTATTCCCTAGTACCTCAAGCCATTGGATTTTAATTATTAGTTCCTGAAACACATTGGTTTGATGCTTAATAGGACTCATCTCAGTTTCACCTCCTTTTTTTCTTTTAATTTCATGTTTATGCTTGACATCTTCCATGCTTCCTTTCTTCATATCTGTGGGATTTGTCACTTTCAGCAGTATTTGTGCTAAAAGTATTTTGAAACTTATGATGTAGAAAAATAGTGGCTGTGTTTTATCTCCACATATATACTACCAGCTTCACTTCTTCCACTTGAGTCTCTCAAATCTATGACTAGGTTAAGAAAACCTCTCATTACTCCTACAGCTCTCTTGACCTTTCCATATGCCTTTTAATTTACTCAGTCATTTCACACTTGAGCTCTTGTTTTGGGAGAAGGCAAAACACAGCATATTGGTGTAACTAGTTTATTCTCTGAGACCAGTTCAGATTCAACACTGTATGACACTGCAGCCTTAGGAATGACCAGGTCACAATTCTTTTTCACTCAAGTAACAAGCAAGTCAATGACTGTATGAAAACCAGCCATGGGAGAGCACGCATAAGGGAATGTTTTGATTCCTCTCTGCCTTTTCTCATAGTATGGATTGGACCAGCTGGAAGGAAACTCCAAACTTTTCCTTTCCACATTGAATTTTCTGGCTCATTTAAGTTGGTATTACAACATTTTTTTACCCTTCTCCTTTGCCCCAAAGTAAAAAGGGATGAAGTAGTCTCATTCCTGATGGCTGCTGCTCATAGGGAAGGCACAGGTTTCCCATTTCACAGACTTTTCATTTCACATTGCTGCTGGTTTCATCTAATCTGTGTCTGTTATTTTTAATAGCCCACTTAATGTAATCTTCAAGCCAGATTTAAGTTGTGGCCATAATATTCTACTTCTCCTCATATGACTAGCTCTTTCACTCTCCTATCTACTTGGTTAAACATCTTTCCATTTTTATATATTCATTTTAACAACCTTTTATTACTGAGATTACATTATTGTGTATTAATGTCTATAATTTCCCCATTAATCTGTCATATAGCACATTTCCATCACAAAAAACCCACCCAAACCCTTGCCAACATTTACTCTTTCTGTTTTCATCCTCTCTATGAAAGTATTTGTTAGAGAGTCCACATTCAGGTAAGACATCAGTTTGCGTGAATAGGGTCAGCTGACTATAAGATGTTCTTTTAACATTACAATACCCAAAAAAATGAGTTACTGATGCATTCAGATAATTTCTGAATGGGGTCAGCTGCTGACCCCATTCAATATATAAAATCAAAAGGGGTCAGCAGCTATTGAAAGAGTCTCATAAGAGACAGGGAAGTTGAATCACATAGAATTGCTTGGGCAGGAAGAGACGTTAAAGATCATAAATCTGTCAAGGTCCCTTCCCTCCAGCGTGTCAACTGCACCACTCATCTTGGTGCTGTCAGCAAACTTGCTGAGGGTGCACTCAGTCCCACTGTCCATGTGTCCAACAAAGATGTTAGGCAGTGCTAGTCCCAATGCTGACTCTGTAGGAACACCACACGTCGCTGGTTTCCACTTGGACTTTGAGCCTTTTACTGCAACTCCTTGAGCACAACCATCCAACCAATTCCTAATCAGTCAAGTGGTCCATCCATCAAATCCACATATCTCCAGTTTAAAGACAGGAATGTCGTGCAGGGCAGTGTCAAATGCTTTGCACAAGTCCAGGCAGACGACGCCAGTTGCTCTTTCCTTATCCACCAACACTGTTACCCTGTTGTAGGAGGCCATCAGCTTTGTCAGGAGCAATTTGCCCTTTTGCCCATGTTGGCTGTGACCAATCACCTCACTATTTTCCAAGTGCCTTAGCACAGTTTCCAGGAGGATATGCTCCATGATCTTGCGTGGCAAAAGGGGGTGTCACACTCTCTGTCAACAATGAGATGGAGTGCATGGAGCTCCACCTGGGAGTGCATGAGGAGCCAGACAAAAACTTACGGGTCAGGATGAAATAAAGGGCAGGGACAGGTGACTTCATGGTGGGAATCTGCTACAGGCCGCCTGGGCCAAGATATCTACACAGGCAAAGTGTGTAAGCAAGGACAGGTAGCCTTGGAGGGATACAGAGAGACTGTCCTACCAGCCAGTGATGAGGTTAGGAAAGATAATGCCCTGACAGAATTAACTGTGACCAGGGACATCAAGGCCAACAAGAAAAGTTTCTATATGTATGTCAGTGATAAAAGTAAGACTAGAGACCCATCACTACAATGATGCATCTTAGTCACTGTTCCAGCCCTGGCAGTTCTTCCCTATTCTTACATCCAGGACAGCATCACCCCAGGCTGGTCCTTCCAGCACCTCTGTCATTCCTGACACCCTTCAGAAAACTCCCCAATGCCCTTTCCTCCATAGCAAGGGCCAGGAGAATCAGTGCCAGTGACCAGAAGCTCGGCTGTGCCAGGAACGCTGTAGTTCTGTATTCACATATGGTGCTCTAGTTCAAACGGAGAAACCAGGAATATGAGACAGTACTAGCAGATCAAATATATTATTTCATTATTTCCTAGAAACATCTTGAAACAAATTAAGGCTGCTTTATAGAGGCTGTTGTTTGGTTCATGTTTTTCTCTTTTTTTGTCCTTTTGACTCTAGCAATAAAGCGTGAGGGTCAGAAATCCCCTCTTCTGAAACTGACCTCCTTCCTGTCTCCAGCATAAATGTATCTGGGATCAGTTTCAACTTATTTGGCATCGGGCCAGCCTGGCCATTCAGGATTTCAAAACTCATACCGTAGTCATGTACAGTAATTGTACTCCTCTCAGCTTTCATTTTGTGAGACCAAGTATGCCAAGCTTCTGTGGGCTTGACTTCTTTCCTTTTAAGATGTATCTTTTAAAAAATCTGCCAATTACAACACAGAACAGTTACAAACTATCAACATGACAGTAAGGGAAAATAATGAGGTACAGTATTTGACCCAAAATGTCTTTAACTGTATTATGTGCCTGGTTTTTGTCTATTTTCCTAACTTTATTTTATTGTCTTCTAAAGTGAGGGAGACAGACGCCTCTAAATCCTTTTAGGCTGCCACCACTCTGAATTTTACTTTATTATTCTTTTCCTTATGGCTTAACATTATTTTGATAGTGGCAACAATTTTGTTGGCTGCAAAATCAAATGCACATTGTTATTAGTACTACTGACTTTTTCATTCTCGTGTTAATTTACTGTGCTATTCTTTGGAGCTTTGTCACTTCCATACCTTTTTCTTTTAAAGCTATCATTAATTTATCATTATAACACCTTCTGCAGCTTTCTTTTGTGAATGCAGTCCCCTGCTTGACAAAGAAACTCTATCTTTGTATTCTGATTTGGTTTTACAAGGGAATATCAGGAAGAAAATATCAAGTACACAAAGAAAGAAGAAAAATATATGGAAATTACAAACAAATAATCATATTTCATTATGCTATTTTGTCTCTTGCAAATGACATGAGTAGATAGTAAGCTCTAAAGCATTATGAATTATTGTTTTATGCTTTATAGAAATATTATTTTATACTACAGAAACAGCAGTATAACTGACACAGAAGCAAAGACTTAGTATAATCTCTGATTCTGCATTGCATGTGAATACTTTTACATTAATCAGTACTCTCATCATAAGCAATAGGGCTCTTCAGATATTGCAAAAATGTTTATATGTCCAGTGCCAAAGTAGTACTTCCTGTTTAGGCACTTCAGTCATATTAAATTTTGTGAATCAGGATAGGTTTTTGAATATTCTGTTATGAATCTGGCCTTAAGTGTTTTGCAGAATCAGAGCCATGCCTGACATGTCTTCTTTTTTCACTTAGCCAACAGACATTGACATATAATAGGGCAAGTTAGGATATTACCAGAATATGACTTTTCTTGGTTCTGTGCATTTAGAAATTCAAGCATAATCTTAAGATGGAAAAGCATTGTGTATTATATTTTCTTTGAAATTTTCCCCCTTAATGAAGAAGGAAAAGATTGTTATGATCATCTGTTCCAAAATTAGATAACCTAGAGCAAACAGGAAAAATCTATACTGAGTTTAGAGAAGCCATAATTTGCACTACTGTAGGGAGTTCCTGAAATAAACACTCTGCATTCATTTCTGTGTGCTAGACTGCAGATACATACCCACTCAGACACTAAGTGCCTACTTGTCAGAACTCCTGAGCACTGCAAACACAAGCTGAAACCAAAAGGAGCTGTGACTGTGTAGACCCTATCAAAATACAGGAAAATAAAAATCTTTATTCATATAGCAGTTAGTCAGACTGTAGCTGCTCCTGCACAAGTGTGTACCCCTGCACCTATGTCCTATCAGTACCTGAAGTTTCTGTATTTCATTCAACTTAGGTTCACAAAGAAGTGGCAGCGAGAGAATATGAGATTCTCTGTTCTGATGGCAGCAAAAAGGTGTGTAATTGCATAAAAACTGTTGCTATAGCAAGTGACTGTATTATATGTCTTCATACTGAGGAGCCAAGTATTTATGAAATATAGCCTGACTTCCCTATAAGGAAACCATATGATACCACATATATATATGTTTGTTCTGTCAAGCTGTTCATTTTAGCAGGCTCTGGTAAATTGCTGCTTGAGAATAAGAAAGAAATGAGCAGCTGAGCAGAACATCAATAAGCAGTACTTCTACGGAAATGACTTCACATTGATCAACATTTAAAAGATGTTTTTTTTAAAAAGATAAATGAATGAAGAAGGAAAAAAATAGTACATTCAAATGCTAAATACAGCCTACACTGAGAAAAGTGAGAAAAATGTCATTGTCATACTTGGAATACACTTGCATAACTGTTCAGGCTATTAGGCCTAATTAATAGCAAGTGAACAGATTCTTGCAATGGGGGTGCTTATAGGCAGAATATGTTAAATGTAGAGTTTGACACAATGAAGTTAGAATTTAGTCAGATTTAGGCTAGTGTAAATTTACATAGAAGACACATTTCTGTTCTGAAAAGGAACTATGAACTAAGTACTTTTGCAATGCTAATTCTGAATGCTAATCTTAATGATGAAAAATAAATTGTGCACTTTTCATGGAATAAATCCAATAATATAAACAATCAAACTATTATCATATATGTTTGGGTAAAAAAATACAATTGAAATATTCTAACAAAGCTGGACTGGTTTATATTTCCCAAGGGTGTTCTTTCTTTTGGCTTCATTTTGGTATTGTTAGCACAGTGTAGGGAATACTCCAAACTGCTACAGTATGAAAGCACAGGCATCATTTTAACTTTCATAAGTGAAAAGTGACTCTGGACCCAAAGAACTTGTCAGGTAAAGCTAAAGAAGCTGTCGTCATGAATAATTCAAACAAATCACTTCAGCCACAGTATGACAGAGCTGACTTCACAGTGGTAATCTCTGTAAATACTGTCAGAAAACAGATACATTAACTATTAGTGACTGAAACTTCCAGTCCTTGGGAAGAAAACGTTGCTAAATTCTTTCTTGATTAACCTGGCTATCAAAACTTCTCACCAGGCCTTTTTTTTCCTTGAGAATGCATCATTTTTAAAACCTTAAACACTACCTGCTATGTTTCAAATGCAACTTAAATTAGCATGAATTACTATGGACTGTAAAGAAAGTTCCCAAATTCCCAGAATCAAGCCTGCAGGCTAATTTCTTCTGATTTAAGTCCCAGTGCTGCAACTAAATAACTTATAGTCCTAACCTTAATGTATACAATACTGTTTAGGTCCTGAATGTACAAACTCCCACAGCACATTTACACATATGAGTGCTTCTGTTTAACTCTGAGAATTAACTGTATAAATACAAACATTTCTAAATTCTTGTAGGACAGAATTCCAATCATTTTGGAATAATGAAATGTTACATATAAATACATCTAAGGTTTAAAAAGGATGAATTTTAGGACTGGAAGGAAAATGTGGCAAATGAGCAAATAAGGAACCAATGTAACATATATTTTGAAGTGTTGACTGGTAGGTGGATGGAAAACGGACAAGCTCAAAGTCTTTAGAAAAATCAGTACTTTGGAATGATGCTTTGTTGCCAGGAGAGAATAAGATGTAAAGGAAACAGTAAGATCTAATAGGAAATTATTATTATTTATAATTAAAGTAAGTTCTTAATAGGAAAATATTAATAACTGTGAAAATTACAGAAATGACAACCAAAAGGAAAGAAGTAATTGTGGCCAAGACTTCTAGGCTTACTGAGCCAGAGTACAGCAGCATTGGAAATATGCTTCTGCTGGCAGTTTGTCACACTCTTGTCTACAATTTTTTTATCATTTTTTGCACTGATGACTGTTTGAAAGACAACATAATGATCTTAAATGCTTACTAGGTGATTTCTGTAATTATTGCAGACCTGCTCATAGTAATCATCTGGAACTTCTTTTGCATCATGAACTACTCTTCCTGCCTGATCCTGCAACTCAGGACAAAGGACCAAGTCCCTTTGACTTCACTGGGAGCCTAACAGAAGAATGTTCTCCTTAGCAAAAAAGTTCACCTAATTTATTCCCTTGCTGGGACTACAAGATTTTTTATAATTCTCTCTCTAGGGGAGTTTTTCTTCTTTTACTACACGATATCCTCTATTTGGTTGTTCATTTTCATAGATAAATAAGGTTGTTTTTTACAATTTAATTTGAATAGTGGTTATGTATCCTTCATTTCATGTTATCCAATCACCTTGTATTGTATTAGTGAATGATTTTTCTTTTTTTTTTAAATCATACTCAAGTGTGTCTTTAAAACAAGTGTGTCTTTAAAACAAGTGTCTTTTGAAGAAAACTCTCACCTCTCTCCTTCTTAGAAATGCTGTTTTATTTAAGGACTTTACCAAATACAGTTTCACAAGATTAGTGTAGTATTTTTTATATGTAAAAAAGTTACCTTTAACTGTGTAAGTCAGTTCAAAACCTGACTGAGCAATAAGCCAAGTAAATGGATTAATTCCGGATATTCTAATTTCCATTTCAGAACTGTCTGAGCAGCAGTAAATGCATACTTTTATCTACATGAATGTTTCATTAGAATGACCTGGTTGATCTACATGATGTGGTCCAGATGATCTTCCTGACCCTCTGTTCTGTTGTTTCCCCCTCTCTCAGCATGATCCTCTCAGGTAAGTTGTGATTTGTCATGCAGACTGGTCAAACCAGCACACCAACTGACTCCAGGGCAGAAAGGACTACAGTGAAAAGAAGTTTTTCGTCTGAGGAACTTGTCCTGACTGTGCCCCTCCAGGCTACTTCCAAAAGGGTTGTTGTTGTTGCTGCCTGCTGCTTGCACCAGTATGCCTACCTAGGGGAACTCCAACTGACATGAATTCTTCAGCCTTATCTCAAAACACTCCTAACAGAGCAGGAAACAGACCATGACAGATTTTCACCTGCATTTTCTCTTTTCTTTTCTTTTTTTTTCTTTTTTTTTCTTTTCTTTTCTTTTCTTTTCTTTTCTTTTCTT